>NW_027421945.1:0-300000 GCF_037893015.1 Macrotis lagotis
AGGCTAAGGCACGACAACACAGGGCTAGGCAATGCAGGGTAAGGAAAGGAAAGGGTAACGCAAGGCAAGGCACGGTTTGGGGAGGCAAGTCTAATGCACGACAACGCAAGGCTAGGCAATGCACGGAAAGCAAGCAAAGAGTAACGGAAGGCAAGGAATGCAAGGCAAAGCAAGGCAACGCAAGCAAGGCTACGGCAAGGTGAAAAAAGGCTAAGGGACGACCACGCAAGGCTAGGCAATGCACGGAAGGCAAGCAAAGAGTAACGGAAGGCAAGGAAGGCAAGGCAAAGCAAGGCAACGCAAGCAAGGCTATGGCAATGTGAAAAAAGGCTAAGACACGACAAGGCAAGGCTAGGCAATGCACGGAAGGCAAGCAAAGAGTAACGGAAGGCAAGGAAGGCAAGGGAAAGCAAGGCAAGGCAATGGTAACGGAAAGAACGGCACGGCAAGGGGAAACAAGGCTAAGGCACGACAACGCACTGCTAGGCAATGCACTGCAAGGCAAGGAAAGGGTAACGCAAGGCAAGGCACGGTCAGGCGAGGCAAGGCTAAGGCACGACAACGCAAGTCTAGGCAATGCACGGCAAGGCAAGGAAAGAGTAACGGAAGGTAAGGAAGGAAAGGGAAAGCAAGGCAAGGCAAGGGTAACAGAAGGAACGGCACGGCAAGAGGAAACAAGGCTAAGGCACGGCAACGCACGGCTAGGCAATGCAGGGCAAGGCAAGGAAATGGTAACGCAAGGCAAGGCACGGTTTGGGGAGGCAAGGCTAATGCACGACAACGCAAGGCTAGGCAGTGCACGGCTAGGCAAGGAAAGAGTAACGGAAGGAAAGGAAGGCAAGGCAAAGCAAGGCAAGGCAAGTGTAACAAAAGGCAAGGCACGGCAACGGGAAACAAGGCTAAGGAACGGCAATGCACGGCTAGGCAATGCACGGCCAGGCAAGGAAAGGGTAACACAAGGCAAGGCACGGTAAGGCAAGACAAGGCTAATGCACGACGACGCACGGCTAGGCAATGCACGGCAAGGCAAGGAAAGGGTAACGCAAGGCAAGGCACGGTCAGGAGAGGCAAGGCTAATGCACGACAACGCAAGGCTAGGCAATGCACGGAAGGCAAGCAAAGAGTAACGGAAGGCAAGGAAGGCAGGGGAAACCAAGGCAAGGCAAGGGTAACGGAAGGAACGGCTCGGCAAGGGGAAACAAGGCTAAGGCACGGCAACGCAGGGCTAGGCAATGCACGGCAAGGCAAGGAAAGGGTAACGCAAGGCAAGGCACTGTCAGGCGAGGCAAAGCTAATGCACGACATCGCAAGGCTAGGCAGTGCACGGCTAGGCAAGGAAAGAGTAACGGAAGGAAAGGAAGGCAAGGCAAAGCATGGCAAGGCAAGTGTAACAACAGGCATGGCACGGCAAGGGGAAACAAGGCTAAGGCACGACAACGCAATGCTAGGCAATGCACGGAAGGCAAGCAAAGAGTAACGGAAGGCAAGGAATGCAAAGGAATGCAGGGGAAGGCAAGGGTAACGAAAGGAACGGCACGGTAAGGGGAAACAAGGCTAAGGCACGGCAACGCACGGCTAGGCAATGCAGGCAAGGCAAGGAAAGGGTAACGCAAGGCAAGGCACGGTGAGGCAAGGCAAGGCTGATGCACGACAACGCACGGCTAGGCAATGCACGGCAAGGCAAGGAAAGGGTAACGCAAGGCAAGGCACTGTCAGGCGAGGCAAAGCTAATGCACGACATCGCAAGGCTAGGCAGTGCACGGCTAGGCAAGGAAAGAGTAATGGAAGGAAAGGAAGGCAAGGAAAAGCATGGCAAGACAAGTGTAACAACAGGCACAGCACGGCAAGGGGAAACAAGGCTAAGGCACGACAACGCAAGGCTAGGCAATGCACGGAAGGCAAGCAAAGAGTAACGGAAGGCAAGGAATGCAAAGGAAAGCAGGGGAAGGCAAGGGTAACGACAGGAACGGCACGGTAAGGGGAAACAAGGCTAAGGCACGACAACACAGGGCTAGGCAATGCAGGGCAAGGCAAGGAAAGGGTAACGCAAGGCAAGGCACGGTTTGGGGAGGCAAGGCTAATGCACGACAACGCAAGGCTAGGCAATGCACGGAAGGCAAGCAAAGAGTAACGGAAGGCAAGGAAGGCAAGGGAAAGCAAGGCAAGGCAAGGGTAACGGAAGGAACGGCACGACAAGGGGAAACAAGGCTAAGGCACGGCAACGCACGGCTAGGCAATGCACGGCAAGGCAAGGAAAGGGTAACGCAAGGCAAGGCACGGTGAGGCAAGGCAATGCTGATGCACGACAACGCACGGCTAGGCAATGCACGGGAAGGCAAGGAAAGGGTAACGCAAGGCAAGGCACGGTCAGGCGAGGCAAGGCTAAGGCACGACAACGCAAGGCTAGGCAATGCACGGAAGGCAAGCAAAGAGTAACGGAAGGCAAGGAAGGCAAGGGAAAGCAGGGGAAGGTAAGGGTAACGGAAGGAACGGCTCGGCAAGGGGAAACAAGGCTAAGGCACGGTAACGAAGGGCTAGGCAATGCACGGCAAGGCAAGGAAAGGGTAACGCAAGGCAAGGCACGGTCAGGCGAGGCAAGGGTAATGCACGAAAACGCAAGGCTACGCAGTGCACGGCTAGGCAAGGAAAGAGTAACGGAAGGAAAGGAAGGCAAGGCAAAGCAAGGCAAGGCAAGTGTAACAAAAGGCACGGCACGGCAAGGGGAAACAAGGCTAAGGCACGGCAATGCAAGACTAAGCAATGCACGGCCAGGCAAGGAAAGGGTAACGCAAGGCAAGGCACTGTCAGGCGAGGCAAGGCTAAGGCACGACAACGCAAGGCTAGGCAATGCACGGAAGGCAAGCAAAGAGTAACGGAAGGCAAGGAATGCAAGGCAAAGCAAGGCAAAGCAAGCAAGTCTATGGCAAGGTGAAACAAGGCTAAGGCACCACAACGCACGGCTAGACAATGCACGGCCAGCCAAGGAAAATGTAACCCAAGGCAAGGCACTCTGAGGCAAGGCAAGGCTAATGCACGACAGCGCAAGGCTAGGCAATGCACGGAAGGCAAGCAAAGAGTAACGGAAGGCAAGGAATGCAAAGGAAAGCAGGGGAAGGCAAGGGTAACGAAAGGAACGGCACGGTAAGGGGAAACAAGGCTAAGGCACGACAACACAGGGCTAGGCAATGCAGGGCAAGGCAAGGAAAGGGTAACGCAAGGCAAGGCACGGTTTGGGGAGGCAAGGCTAATGCACGACAACGCAAGGCTAGGCAATGCACGGAAGGCAAGCAAAGGGTAACGGAAGGCAAGGAAGGCAAGGGAAAGCAAGGCAAGGCAAGGGTAACGGAAGGAACGGCACGACAAGGGGAAACAAGGCTAAGGCACGGCAACGCACGGCTAGGCAATGCACGGCAAGGCAAGGAAAGGGTAACGCAAGGCAAGGCACGGTGAGGCAAGGCAAGGCTAATGCACGACAACGCACGGCTAGGCATGCACGGCAAGGCAAGGAAAGGGTAACGCAAGGCAAGGCACGGTCAGGCGAGGCAAGGCTAAGGCACGACAACGCAAGGCTAGGCAATGCACGGAAGGCAAGCAAAGAGTAACGGAAGGCAAGGAAGGCAAGGGAAAGCAAGGCAAGGCAAGAGTAACAAAAGGCACGGCACGGCAAGGGGAAACAAGGCTAAGGCACGGCAACGCAAGACTAAGCAATGCACGGCCAGGCAAGGAAAGGGTAACGCAAGGCAAGGCACTGTCAGGCGAGGCAAGGCTAAGGCACGACAACGCAAGGCTAGGCAATGCACGGAAGGCAAGCAAAGAGTAACGGAAGGCAAGGAAGGCAAGGGAAAGCAAGGCAAGGTAAGGCTAAGGCACGGCAACGCACGGCTAGGCAATGCACGGCAAGGCAAGGAGAAGGTAACGCAAGGCAAGGCACCTTGAGGCAAGGCAAGGCTGATGCACGACAACGCACGGCTAGGCAATGCACGGCAAGGCAAGGAAAGGGTAACGCAAGGCAAGGCACGGTCAGGCGAGGCAAGGCTAAGGCACGACAACGCAAGGCTAGACAATGCACGGAAGGCAAGCAAAGAGTAACGGAAGGCAAGGAATGCAAAGGAAAGCAGGGGAAGGCAAGGGTAACGAAAGGAACGGCACGGTAAGGGGAAACAAGGCTAAGGCACGACAACACAGGGCTAGGCAATGCAGGGCAAGGCAAGGAAAGGGTAACGCAAGGCAAGGCACGGTTTGGGGAGGCAAGGCTAAGGCACGACAACGCACGGCTAGGCAATGCACGGCAAGGCAAGCAAAGGGTAACGGAAGGCAAGGAAGGCAAGGGAAAGCAAGGCAAGGCAAGGGTAACGGAAGGAACGGCACGACAAGGGGAAACAAGGCTAAGGCACGGCAACGCACGGCTAGGCAATGCACGGCAAGGCAAGGAAAGGGTAACGCAAGGCAAGGCACGGTGAGGCAAGGCAAGGTTAATGCACGACAACGCACGGCTAGGCAATGCACGGCAAGGCAAGGAAAGGGTAACGCAAGGCAAGTCACGGTGAGGCGAGGCAAGGCTAAGGCACGAGAACGCAACGCTAGGCAATGCACGGAAGGCAAGCAAAGAGTAACGGAAGGCAAGGAAGGCAAGGGAAAGCAAGGCAAGGCAAGTGTAACAAAAGGCACGGCACGGCAAGGGGAAACAAGGCTAAGGCACGGCAACGCAAGACTAAGCAATGCACGGCCAGGCAAGGAAAGGGTAACGCAAGGGAAGGCACTGTCAGTCGAGGCAAGGCTAAGGCACGACAACGCAATGCTAGGCAATGCACGGAAGGCAAGCAAAGAGTAAAGGAAACCAAGGAAGGCAAGGGAAACAAGGCTAGGCAAGGGTAACGGAAGGAACGGCACGGCAAGGGGATACAAGGCTAAGGCACGGCAACGCACGGCTAGGCAATGCACGGCAAGGCAAGGAGAAGGTAACGCAAGGCAAGGCACCTTGAGG
Organism: Macrotis lagotis; assembly: GCF_037893015.1. Taxonomy (NCBI): domain Eukaryota; kingdom Metazoa; phylum Chordata; class Mammalia; order Peramelemorphia; family Peramelidae; genus Macrotis; species Macrotis lagotis. The sequence continues at coordinate 4,985 of NW_027421945.1, forward strand.
CAAGGCAAGGCTGATGCACGACAACGCACGGCTAGGCAATGCACGGCAAGGCAAGGAAAGGGTAACGCAAGGCAAGGCACGGTCAGGCAAGGCAAGGCTAAGGCACGACAAGGCAAGGCTAGACAATGCACGAAAGGCAAGCAAAGAGTAACGGAAGGCAAGGAAGGCAAGGGAAAGCAGGGGAAGGCAAGGGTAACGGAAGGAACGGCACGGTAAGGGGAAACAAGGCTAAGGCACGACAACGCAGGGCTAGGCAATCCACGGCAAGGTAAGGAAAGGGTAACGCAAGGCAAGGCACGGTCAGGCGAGGCAAGGGTAATGCACGACAACGCAAGGCTACGCAGTGCACGGCTAGGCAAGGAAAGAGTAATGGAAGGAAAGGAAGGCAAGGAAAAGCATGGCAAGACAAGTGTAACAACAGGCACGGCACGGCAAGGGGAAACAAGGCTAAGGCACGACAACGCAAGGCTAGGCAATGCACGGAAGGCAAGCAAAGAGTAACGGAAGGCAAGGAATGCAAAGGAAAGCAGGGGAAGGCAAGGGTAACGAAAGGAACGGCACGGTAAGGGGAAACAAGGCTAAGGCACGACAACACAGGGCTAGGCAATGCAGGGCAAGGCAAGGAAAGGGTAACGCAAGGCAAGGCACGGTTTGGGGAGGCAAGGCTAATGCACGACAACGCAAGGCTAGGCAATGCACGGAAGGCAAGCAAAGAGTAACGGAAGGCAAGGAAGGCAAGGGAAAGCAAGGCAAGGGTAACGGAAGGAACGGCACGACAAGGGGAAACAAGGCTAAGGCACGGCAACGCACGGCTAGGCAATGCACGGCAAGGCAAGGAAAGGGTAACGCAAGGCAAGGCACGGTGAGGCAAGGCAAGGCTGATGCACGACAACGCACGGCTAGGCAATGCACGGCAAGGCAAGGAAAGGGTAACGCAAGGCAAGGCACGGTGAGGCGAGGCAAGGCTAAGGCACGACAACGCAAGGCTAGGCAATGCACGGAAGGCAAGCAAAGAGTAACGGAAGGCAAGGAAGGCAAGGGAAAGCAGGGGAAGGGAAGGGTAACGGAAGGAACGGCTCGGCAAGGGGAAACAAGGCTAAGGCACGGTAACGAAGGGCTAGGCAATGCACGGCAAGGCAAGGAAAGGGTAACGCAAGGCAAGGCACGGTCAGGCGAGGCAAGGGTAATGCACGAAAACGCAAGGCTACGCAGTGCACGGCTAGGCAAGGAAAGAGTAACGGAAGGAAAGGAAGGCAAGGCAAAGCAAGGCAAGGCAAGCAAGGCTACGGCAAGGTGAAACAAGGCTAAGGCACGACAACGCAAGGCTAGGCAATGCACGGAAGGCAAGCAAAGAGTAACGGAAGGCAAGGAAGGCAAGGCAAAGCAAGGCAACGCAAGCAAGGCTATGGCAATGTGAAAAAAGGCTAAGACACGACAACGCAAGGCTAGGCAATGCACGGAAGGCAAGCAAAGAGTAACGGAAGGCAAGGAAGGCAAGGGAAAGCAAGGCAAGGCAATGGTAACGGAAAGAACGGCACGGCAAGGGGAAACAAGGCTAAGGCACGACAACGCACTGCTAGGCAATGCACGGCAAGGCAAGGAAAGGGTAACGCAAGGCAAGGCACGGTCAGGCGAGGCAAGGCTAAGGCACGACAACGCAAGTCTAGGCAATGCACGGAAGGCAAGCAAAGAGTAACGGAACGCAAGGAAGGCAAGGGAAAGCAAGGCAAGGCAAGGTTACCGGAAGGTACGGCACGGCAAGGGGAAACAAGGCTAAGGCACGGCAACGCACGGCTAGGCAATGCAGGGCAAGGCAAGGAAATGGTAACGCAAGGCAAGGCACGGTTTGGGGAGGCAAGGCTAATGCACGACAACGCAAGGCTAGGCAGTGCACGGCTAGGCAAGGAAAGAGTAACGGAAGGAAAGGAAGGCAAGGCAAAGCAAGGCAAGGCAAGTGTAACAAAAGGCAAGGCACGGCAACGGGAAACAAGGCTAAGGAACGGCAATGCACGGCTAGGCAATGCACGGCCAGGCAAGGAAAGGGTAACGCAAGGCAAGGCACGGTAAGGCAAGACAAGGCTAATGCACGACGACGCACGGCTAGGCAATGCACGGCAAGGCAAGGAAAGGGTTACGCAAGGCAAGGCACGGTCAGGAGAGGCAAGGCTAATGCACGACAACGCAAGGCTAGGCAATGCACGGAAGGCAAGCAAAGAGTAACGGAAGGCAAGGAAGGCAGGGGAAACCAAGGCAAGGCAAGGGTAACGGAAGGAACGGCTCGGCAAGGGGAAACAAGGCTAAGGCACGGCAACGCAGGGCTAGGCAATGCACGGCAAGGCAAGGAAAGGGTAACGCAAGGCAAGGCACTGTCAGGCGAGGCAAAGCTAATGCACGACATCGCAAGGCTAGGCAGTGCACGGCTAGGCAAGGAAAGAGTAACGGAAGGCAAGGAATGCAAGGGAAAGCAGGGGAAGGCAAGGGTAACGAAAGGAACGGCACGGTAAGGGGAAACAACGCTAAGGCACGACAACACAGGGCTAGGCAATGCAGGGCAAGGCAAGGAAAGGGTAACGCAAGGCAAGGCACGATTTGGGGAGGCAAGGCTAATGCACGACAACGCAAGGCTAGGCAATGAACGGAAGGCAAGCAAAGAGTAACGGAAGGCAAGGAAGGCAAGGGAAAGCAAGGCAAGGCAAGGGTAACGGAAGGAACGGCACGGCAAGGGGAAACAAGGCTAAGGCACGGCAACGCACGGCTAGGCAATGCACGGCAAGGCAAGGAAAGGGTAACGCAAGGCAAGGCACGGTGAGGCAAGGCAAGGCTGATGCACGACAACGCACGGCTAGGCAATGCACGGCAAGGCAAGGAAAGGGTAACGCAAGGCAAGGCACGGTCAGGCGAGGCAAGGCTAAGGCACGACAACGCAAGGCTAGGCAATGCACGGAAGGCAAGCAAAGAGTAACGGAAGGGAAGGAAGGCAAGGGAAAGCAAGGCAAGGCAAGGGTAACCGAAGGAACGGCACGGCAAGGGGAAACAAGGCTAAGGCACCACAATGCACGGCTAGGCAAGGCACGGCAAGGCAAGGAAAGGGTAACGCAAGGCAAGGCACGGTCAGGCGAGGCAAGGGTAATGCACGACAACGCAAGCCTACGCAGTGCACGGCTAGGCAAGGAAAGAGTAACGGAAGGAAAGGAAGGCAAGGCAAAGCAAGGCAAGGCAAGTGTAACAAAAGGCACGGCACGGCAAGGGGAAACAAGGCTAAGGCACGGCAACGCAAGGCTAAGCAATGCACGGCCAGGCAAGGAAAGGGTAACGCAAGGCAAGGCACGGTAATGCAAGGCGAGGCTAATGCACGACAACGCACGGCTAGGCAATGCATGGCAATGCAAGGAAAGGGTAACGCAAGGCAAGGCACGGTTAGGCGAGGCAAGGCTAAGGCACGACAACGCAAGGCTAGGCAATGCTCGGAAGGCAAGCAAAGAGTAACGGAACGCAAGGAAGGCAAGGGAAAGCAAGGCAAGGCAAGGTTAACGGAAGGAACGGCACGGAAAGGGGAAACAAGGCTAAGGCACGGTAACGCACGGCTAGGCAATGCAGGGCAAGGCAAGGAAATGGTAACGCAAGTCAAGGCACGGTTTGGGGAGGCAAGGCTAATGCACGACAACGCAAGGCTAGGCAGTGCACGGCTAGGCAAGGAAAGAGTAACGGAAGGAAAGGAAGGCAAGGCAAAGCAAGGCAAGGCAAGTGTAACAAAAGGTAAGGAACGGCAAGGGGAAACAAGGCTAAGGCACGACAACGCAAGGCTACGCAATGCACGGAAGGCAAGCAAAGAGGAACGGAAGGCAAGGAATGCAAAGGAAAGCAGGGGAAGGCAAGGGTAACGAAAGGAAAGGCACGGTAAGGGGAAACAAGGCTAAGGCACGACAACACAGTTCTAGGCAATGCAGGGCAAGGCAAGGAAAGGGTAACGCAAGGCAAGGCACGGTTTGGGGAGGCAAGGCTAATGCACGACAACGCAAGGCTAGGCAATGCACGGAAGGCAAGCAAAGAGTAACGGAAGGCAAGGAAGGCAAGGGAAAGCAAGGCAAGGCAAGGGTAACGGAAGGAACGGCACGGCAAGGGGAAACAAGGCTAAGGCACGGCAACGCAGGGCTAGGCAATGCACGGCAAGGCAAGGAAAGGGTAACGGAAGGCAAGGCACGGTGAGGCAAGGCAAGGCTGATGCATGACAACGCACAGCTAGGCAATGCACGGCAAGGCAAGGAAAGGGTAACACAAGGCAAGGCACGGTCAGGCGAGGCAAGGCTAAGGCACGACAACGCAAGGCTAGGCAATGCACGGAAGGCAAGCAAAGAGTAACGGAAGGCAAGGAAGGCAAGGGAAAGCAGGGAAAGGCAAGGGTAACGGAAGGAACGGCACGGTAAGGGCCAACAAGGCTAAGGCACGACAACGCAGGGCTAGGCAATGCACGGCAAGGCAAGGAAAGGGTAACGCAAGGCAAGGCACGGTCAGGCGAGGCAAGGGTAATGCACGACAACGCAAGGCTACGCAGTGCACGGCTAGGCAAGGAAAGAGTAACGGAAGGAAAGGAAGGCAAGGCAAAGCAAGGCAAGGCAAGTGTACCAAAAGGCAAGGCACGGCAAGGGGAAAAAAGGCTAAGGAACGGCAGCGCACGGCTAGGCAATGCACGGCCAGGCAAGGAAAGGGTAACGCAAGGCAAGGCACGGTAAGGCAAGACAAGGCTAATGCACGACAACGCACGGCTAGGCAATGCACGGCCAGGCAAGGAAAGGGTAACGCAAGGCAAGGCACGGTGAGGCAAGGCAAGGCAAATGCACGACAACGCACGGCTAGGCAATGCACGGAAGGCAAGCAAAGAGTAACGGAAGGCAAGGAAGGCAAGGGAAAGCAAGGCAAGGCAAGGGTAACAGAAGGAACGGCACGGCAAGGGGAAACAAGGCTAAGGCACGGCAACGCACGGCTAGGCAATGCAGGCAAGGCAAGGAAAGGGTAACGCAAGGCAAGGCACGGTGAGGCAAGGCAAGGCTGATGCACGACAACGCACGGCTAGGCAATGCACGGCAAGGCAAGGAAAGGGTAACGCAAGGCAAGGCACTGTCAGGCGAGGCAAAGCTAATGCACGACATCGCAAGGCTAGGCAGTGCACGGCTATTCAAGGAAAGAGTAATGGAAGGAAAGGAAGGCAAGGAAAAGCATGGCAAGGCAAGTGTAACAACAGGCACGGCACGGCAAGGGGAAACAAGGCTAAGGCACGGTAACGAAGGGCTAGGCAATGCACGGCAAGGCAAGGAAAGGGTAACGCAAGGCAAGGCACGGTCAGGCGAGGCAAGGGTAATGCACGAAAACGCAAGGCTACGCAGTGCACGGCTAGGCAAGGAAAGAGTAACGGAAGGAAAGGAAGGCAAGGCAAAGCAAGGCAAGGCAAGTGTAACAAAAGGCACGGCACGGCAAGGGGAAACAAGGCTAAGGCACGGCAACGCAAGACTAAGCAATGCACGGCCAGGCAAGTAAAGGGTAACGCAAGGCAAGGCACTGTCAGGCGAGGCAAGTCTAATGCACGACAACGCAAGGCTAGGCAATGCACGGAAAGCAAGCAAAGAGTAACGGAAGGCAAGGAATGCAAGGCAAAGCAAGGCAACGCAAGCAAGGCTATGGCAAGGTGAAAAAAGGCTAAGGCACGACCACGCAAGGCTAGGCAATGCACGGAAGGCAAGCAAAGAGTAACGGAAGGCAAGGAAGGCAAGGCAAAGCAAGGCAACGCAAGCAAGTCTATGGCAAGGTGAAAAAAGGCTAAGGCACGACAACGCAAGGCTAGGCAATGCACGGAAGGCAAGCAAAGAGTAACGGAAGGCAAGGAAGTCAAGGGAAAGCAAGGCAAGGCAAGGGTAACGGAAGGAACGGCACGGCAAGGGGAAACAAGGCTAAGGCACGACAACGCACGGCTAGGCAATGCACTGCAAGGCAAGGAAAGGGTAACGCAAAGCAAGGCACGGTCAGGCGAGGCAAGGCTAAGGCACGACAACGCAAGTCTAGGCAATGCACGGAAGGCAAGCAAAGAGTAACGGAACGCAAGGAAGGCAAGGGAAAGCAAGGCAAGGCAAGGTTACCGGAAGGTACGGCACGGCAAGGGGAAACAAGGCTAAGGCACGGCAACGCACGGCTAGGCAATGCAGGGCAAGGCAAGGAAATGGTAACGCAAGGCAAGGCACGGTTTGGGGAGGCAAGGCTAATGCACGACAACGCAAGGCTAGGCAGTGCACGGCTAGGCAAGGAAAGAGTAACGGAAGGAAAGGAAGGCAAGGCAAAGCAAGGCAAGACAAGTGTAACAAAACGCAAGGCACGGCAACGGGAAACAAGGCTAAGGAACGGCAATGCACGGCTAGGCAATGCACGGCCAGGCAAGGAAAGGGTAACGCAAGGCAAGGCACGGTAAGGCAAGACAAGGCTAATGCACGACGACGCACGGCTAGGCAATGCACGGCAAGGCAAGGAAAGGGTAACGCAAGGCAAGGCACGGTCAGCAGAGGCAAGCCTAATGCACGACAACGCAAGGCTAGGCAATGCACGGAAGGCAAGCAAAGAGTAACGGAAGGCAAGGAAGGCAGGGGAAACCAAGGCAAGGCAAGGGTAACGGAAGGAACGGCTTGGCAAGGGGAAACAAGGCTAAGGCACGGCAACGCACGGCTAGGCAATGCACGGCCAGGCAAGGAAAGGGTAACGCAAGGCAAGGCACTGTCAGGCGAGGCAAAGCTAATGCACGACATCGCAAGGCTAGGCAGTGCACGGCTAGGCAAGGAAAGAGTAACGGAAGGAAAGGAAGGCAAGGCAAAGCATGGCAAGGCAAGTGTAACAACAGGCACGGCACGGCAAGGGGAAACAAGGCTAAGGCACGACAACGCAATGCTAGGCAATGCACGGAAGGCAAGCAAAGAGTAACGGAAGGCAAGGAATGCAAAGGAAAGCAGGGGAAGGCAAGGGTAACGAAAGGAACGGCACGGTAAGGGGAAACAACGCTAAGGCACGACAACACAGGGCTAGGCAATGCAGGGCAAGGCAAGGAAAGGGTAACGCAAGGCAAGGCACGATTTGGTAGAGGCAAGGCTAATGCACGACAACGCAAGGCTAGGCAATGAACGGAAGGCAAGCAAAGAGTAACGGAAGGCAAGGAAGGCAAGGGAAAGCAAGGCAAGGCAAGGGTAACGGAAGGAACGGCACGGCAAGGGGAAACAAGGCTAAGGCACGGCAACGCACGGCTAGGCAATGCACGGCAAGGCAAGGAAAGGGTAACGCAAGGCAAGGCACGGTGAGGCGAGGCAAGGCTAAGGCACGACAACGCAAGGCTAGGCAATGCACGGAAGGCAAGCAAAGAGTAACGGAAGGGAAGGAAGGCAAGGGAAAGGAGGGGAAGGCAAGGGTAACGGAAGGAACGGCACGGTAAGGGGAAACAAAGCTAAAGCACGACAACGCAGGGCTAGGCAATGCACGGCAAGGCAAGGAAAGGGTAATGCAAGGCAAGGCACGGTCAGGCGAGGCAAGGGTAATGCACGACAACGCAAGGCTACGCAGTGCAGGGCTAGGCAAGGAAAGAGTAACGGAAGGAAAGGAAGGCAAGGCAAAGCAAGGCAAGGCAAGTGTAACAAAAGGCACGGCACGGCAAGGGGAAACAAGGCTAAGGCACGGCAACGCAAGGCTAAGCAATGCACGGCCAGGCAAGGAAAGGGTAACGCAAGGCAAGGCACAGTAATGCAAGGCGAGGCTAATGCACGACAACGCACGGCTAGGCAATGCATGGCATTGCAAGGAAAGGGTAACGCAAGGCAAGGCACGGTTAGGCGAGGCAAGGCTAAGGCACGACAACGCAAGGCTAGGCAATGCTCGGAAGGCAAGCAAAGAGTAACGGAACGCAAGGAAGGCAAGGGAAAGCAAGGCAAGGCAAGGTTAACGGAAGGAACGGCACGGCAAGGGGAAACAAGGCTAAGGCACGGTAACGCACGGCTAGGCAATGCAGGGCAAGGCAAGGAAATGGTAACGCAAGTCAAGGCACGGTTTGGGGAGGCAAGGCTAATGCACGACAACGCAAGGCTAGGCAGTGCACGGCTAGGCAAGGAAAGAGTAACGGAAGGAAAGGAAGGCAAGGCAAAGCAAGGCAAGGCAAGTGTAACAAAAGGTAAGGCACGGCAAGGGGAAACAAGGCTAAGGCACGACAACGCAAGGCTACGCAATGCACGGAAGGCAAGCAAAGAGTACCGGAAGGCAAGGAATGCAAAGGAAAGCAGGGGAAGGCAAGGGTAACGAAAGGAACGGCACGGTAAGGGGAAACAAGGCTAAGGCACGACAACACAGTTCTAGGCAATGCAGGGCAAGGCAAGGAAAGGGTAACGCAAGGCAAGGCACGGTTTGGGGAGGCAAGGCTAATGCACGACAACGCAAGGCTAGGCAATGCACGGAAGGCAAGCAAAGAGTAACGGAAGGCAAGGAAGGCAAGGGAAAGCAAGGCAAGGCAACGGTAACGGAAGGAACGGCACGGCAAGGGGAAACAAGGCTAAGGCACGGCAACGAAGGGCTAGGCAATGCACGGCAAGGCAAGGAAAGGGTAACGCAAGGCAAGGCACGGTGAGGCAAGGCAAGGCTGATGCATGACAACGCACAGCTAGGCAATGCACGGCAAGGCAAGGAAAGGGTAACGCAAGGCAAGGCACGGTCAGGCGAGGCAAGGCTAAGGCACGACAACGCAAGGCTAGGCAATGCACGGAAGGCAAGCAAAGAGTAACGGAAGGCAAGGAAGGCAAGGGAAAGCAGGGGAAGGCAAGGGTAACGGAAGGAACGGCACGGTAAGGGGAAACAAGGCTAAGGCACGACAACGCAGGGCTAGGCAATGCACGGCAAGGCAAGGAAAGGGTAACGCAAGGCAAGGCACGGTCAGGCGAGGCAAGGGTAATGCACGACAACGCAAGGCTACGCAGTGCACGGCTAGGCAACGAAAGAGTAACGGAAGGAAATAAAGGCAAGGCAAACAAGGCAAGGCAAGTGTAACAAAAGGCACGGCACGGCAAGGGGAAACAAGGCTAAGACACGGCAACGCAAGGCTAAGCAATGAACGGCCAGGCAACGAAAGGGTAACGCAAGGCAAGGCACGGTAAGGCAAGCCGAGGCTAATGCACGACAACGCAAGGCTAGGCAATTCACGGCAAGGCATGGAAAGGGTAACGCAAGGCAAGGCACGGTCAGGCGAGGGAAGGCTAAGGCACGACTACGCAAGGCTAGGCAATGCACGGAAGGCAAGCAAAGAGTAACGGAAGGCAAGGAATGCAAGGGAAAGCAGGGGAAGGCAAGGGTAACGAAAGAAACGGCACGGCAAGGGGAAACAAGGCTAAGGCACGACAACACAGGGCTAGGCAATGCAGGGCAAGGCAAGGAAAGGGTAACGCAAGGCAAGGTACGGTTTGGGGAGGCAAGGCTAATGCACGACAACGCAAGGCTAGGCAATGCACGGAAGGCAAGCAAAGAGTAACGGAAGGCAAGGAATGCAAGGTAAAGCAAGGCAACGCAAGCAAGGCTATGGCAAGGTGAAAAAAGGCTAAGGCACGACCACGCAAGGCTAGGCAATGCACGGAAGGCAAGCAAAGAGTAACTGAAGGCAAGGAAGGCAAGGGAAAGCAAGGCAAGGGTAACGGAAGGAACGGCACGGCAAGGGCAAACAAGGCTAAGGCACGACAACGAACGGCTAGGCAATGCAGGGCAAGGCAAGGTAAGGGTAACGCAAGGCAAGGCACGGTCAGGCGAGGCAACGCTAAGGCACGACAACGCAAGGCTAGGAAATGCACGGAAGGCAAGCAAAGAGTAACGGAAGGCAAGGAAGGCAAGGGAAAGCAAGGCAAGGCAATGGTAACGGAAAGAACGGCACGGCAAGGGGAAACAAGGCTAAGGCACGACAACGCACTGCTAGGCAATGCACTGCAAGGCAAGGAAAGGGTAACGCAAAGCAAGGCACGGTCAGGCGAGGCAAGGCTAAGGCACGACAACGCAAGTCTAGGCAATGCACGGAAGGCAAGCAAAGAGTAACGGAACGCAAGGAAGGCAAGGGAAAGCAAGGCAAGGCAAGGTTACCGGAAGGTACGGCACGGCAAGGGGAAACAAGGCTAAGGCACGGCAACGCACGGCTAGGCAATGCAGGGCAAGGCAAGGAAATGGTAACGCAAGGCAAGGCACGGTTTGGGGAGGCAAGGCTAATGCACGACAACGCAAGGCTAGGCAGTGCACGGCTAGGCAAGGAAAGAGTAACGGAAGGAAAGGAAGGCAAGGCAAAGCAAGGCAAGGCAAGTGTAACAAAAGGCAAGGCACGGCAACGGGAAACAAGGCTAAGGAACGGCAATGCACGGCTAGGCAATGCACGGCCAGGCAAGGAAAGGGTAACGCAAGGCAAGGCACGGTAAGGCAAGACAAGGCTAAGGCACGACAACGCACGGCTAGGCAATGCACGGCAAGGCAAGGAAAGGGTAACGCAAGGCAAGGCACGGTTAGGCGAGGCAAGGCTAAGGCACGACAACGCAAGGCTAGGCAATGCACGGAAGGCAAGCAAAGAGTAACGGAAGGCAAGGAAGGCAAGGGAAAGGAGGGGAAGGCAAGGGTAACGGAAGGAACGGCACGGTAAGGGGAAACAAGGCTAAGGCACGACAACGCAGGGCTAGGCAATGCACGGCAAGGCAAGGAAAGGGTAACGCAAGGCAAGGCACGGTCAGGCGAGGCAAGGGTAATGCACGACAACGCAAGCCTACGCAGTGCACGGCTAGGCAAGGAAAGAGTAACGGAAGGAAAGGAAGGCAAGGCAAAGCAAGGCAAGGCAAGTGTAACAAAAGGCACGGCACGGCAAGGGGAAACAAGGCTAAGGCACGGCAACGCAAGGCTAAGCAATGCACGGCCAGGCAAGGAAAGGGTAACGCAAGGCAAGGCACAGTAATGCAAGGCGAGGCTAATGCACGACAACGCACGGCTAGGCAATGCATGGCATTGCAAGGAAAGGGTAACGCAAGGCAAGGCACGGTTAGGCGAGGCAAGGCTAAGGCACGACAACGCAAGGCTAGGCAATGCTCGGAAGGCAAGCAAAGAGTAACGGAACGCAAGGAAGGCAAGGGAAAGCAAGGCAAGGCAAGGTTAACGGAAGGAACGGCACGGCAAGGGGAAACAAGGCTAAGGCACGGTAACGCACGGCTAGGCAATGCAGGGCAAGGCAAGGAAATGGTAACGCAAGTCAAGGCACGGTTTGGGGAGGCAAGGCTAATGCACGACAACGCAAGGCTAGGCAGTGCACGGCTAGGCAAGGAAAGAGTAACGGAAGGAAAGGAAGGCAAGGCAAAGCAAGGCAAGGCAAGTGTAACAAAAGGTAAGGCACGGCAAGGGGAAACAAGGCTAAGGCACGACAACGCAAGGCTACGCAATGCACGGAAGGCAAGCAAAGAGTACCGGAAGGCAAGGAATGCAAAGGAAAGCAGGGGAAGGCAAGGGTAACGAAAGGAACGGCACGGTAAGGGGAAACAAGGCTAAGGCACGACAACACAGTTCTAGGCAATGCAGGGCAAGGCAAGGAAAGGGTAACGCAAGGCAAGGCACGGTTTGGGGAGGCAAGGCTAATGCACGACAACGCAAGGCTAGGCAATGCACGGAAGGCAAGCAAAGAGTAACGGAAGGCAAGGAAGGCAAGGGAAAGCAAGGCAAGGCAACGGTAACGGAAGGAACGGCACGGCAAGGGGAAACAAGGCTAAGGCACGGCAACGAAGGGCTAGGCAATGCACGGCAAGGCAAGGAAAGGGTAACGCAAGGCAAGGCACGGTGAGGCAAGGCAAGGCTGATGCATGACAACGCACAGCTAGGCAATGCACGGCAAGGCAAGGAAAGGGTAACGCAAGGCAAGGCACGGTCAGGCGAGGCAAGGCTAAGGCACGACAACGCAAGGCTAGGCAATGCACGGAAGGCAAGCAAAGAGTAACGGAAGGCAAGGAAGGCAAGGGAAAGCAGGGGAAGGCAAGGGTAACGGAAGGAACGGCACGGTAAGGGGAAACAAGGCTAAGGCACGACAACGCAGGGCTAGGCAATGCACGGCAAGGCAAGGAAAGGGTAACGCAAGGCAAGGCACGGTCAGGCGAGGCAAGGGTAATGCACGACAACGCAAGGCTACGCAGTGCACGGCTAGGCAACGAAAGAGTAACGGAAGGAAATAAAGGCAAGGCAAACAAGGCAAGGCAAGTGTAACAAAAGGCACGGCACGGCAAGGGGAAACAAGGCTAAGACACGGCAACGCAAGGCTAAGCAATGAACGGCCAGGCAACGAAAGGGTAACGCAAGGCAAGGCACGGTAAGGCAAGCCGAGGCTAATGCACGACAACGCAAGGCTAGGCAATTCACGGCAAGGCATGGAAAGGGTAACGCAAGGCAAGGCACGGTCAGGCGAGGGAAGGCTAAGGCACGACTACGCAAGGCTAGGCAATGCACGGAAGGCAAGCAAAGAGTAACGGAAGGCAAGGAATGCAAGGGAAAGCAGGGGAAGGCAAGGGTAACGAAAGAAACGGCACGGCAAGGGGAAACAAGGCTAAGGCACGACAACACAGGGCTAGGCAATGCAGGGCAAGGCAAGGAAAGGGTAACGCAAGGCAAGGTACGGTTTGGGGAGGCAAGGCTAATGCACGACAACGCAAGGCTAGGCAATGCACGGAAGGCAAGCAAAGAGTAACGGAAGGCAAGGAATGCAAGGTAAAGCAAGGCAACGCAAGCAAGGCTATGGCAAGGTGAAAAAAGGCTAAGGCACGACCACGCAAGGCTAGGCAATGCACGGAAGGCAAGCAAAGAGTAACTGAAGGCAAGGAAGGCAAGGGAAAGCAAGGCAAGGGTAACGGAAGGAACGGCACGGCAAGGGCAAACAAGGCTAAGGCACGACAACGAACGGCTAGGCAATGCAGGGCAAGGCAAGGTAAGGGTAACGCAAGGCAAGGCACGGTCAGGCGAGGCAACGCTAAGGCACGACAACGCAAGGCTAGGAAATGCACGGAAGGCAAGCAAAGAGTAACGGAAGGCAAGGAAGGCAAGGGAAAGCAAGGCAAGGCAATGGTAACGGAAAGAACGGCACGGCAAGGGGAAACAAGGCTAAGGCACGACAACGCACTGCTAGGCAATGCACTGCAAGGCAAGGAAAGGGTAACGCAAAGCAAGGCACGGTCAGGCGAGGCAAGGCTAAGGCACGACAACGCAAGTCTAGGCAATGCACGGAAGGCAAGCAAAGAGTAACGGAACGCAAGGAAGGCAAGGGAAAGCAAGGCAAGGCAAGGTTACCGGAAGGTACGGCACGGCAAGGGGAAACAAGGCTAAGGCACGGCAACGCACGGCTAGGCAATGCAGGGCAAGGCAAGGAAATGGTAACGCAAGGCAAGGCACGGTTTGGGGAGGCAAGGCTAATGCACGACAACGCAAGGCTAGGCAGTGCACGGCTAGGCAAGGAAAGAGTAACGGAAGGAAAGGAAGGCAAGGCAAAGCAAGGCAAGGCAAGTGTAACAAAAGGCAAGGCACGGCAACGGGAAACAAGGCTAAGGAACGGCAATGCACGGCTAGGCAATGCACGGCCAGGCAAGGAAAGGGTAACGCAAGGCAAGGCACGGTAAGGCAAGACAAGGCTAATGCACGACGACGCACGGCTAGGCAATGCACGGCAAGGCAAGGAAAGGGTTACGCAAGGCAAGGCACGGTCAGGAGAGGCAAGGCTAATGCACGACAACGCAAGGCTAGGCAATGCACGGAAGGCAAGCAAAGAGTAACGGAAGGCAAGGAAGGCAGGGGAAACCAAGGCAAGGCAAGGGTAACGGAAGGAACGGCTCGGCAAGGGGAAACAAGGCTAAGGCACGGCAACGCAGGGCTAGGCAATGCACGGCAAGGCAAGGAAAGGGTAACGCAAGGCAAGGCACTGTCAGGCGAGGCAAAGCTAATGCACGACATCGCAAGGCTAGGCAGTGCACGGCTAGGCAAGGAAAGAGTAACGGAAGGCAAGGAATGCAAAGGAAAGCAGGGGAAGGCAAGGGTAACGAAAGGAACGGCACGGTAAGGGGAAACAACGCTAAGGCACGACAACACAGGGCTAGGCAATGCAGGGCAAGGCAAGGAAAGGGTAACGCAAGGCAAGGCACGATTTGGGGAGGCAAGGCTAATGCACGACAACGCAAGGCTAGGCAATGAACGGAAGGCAAGCAAAGAGTAACGGAAGGCAAGGAAGGCAAGGGAAAGCAAGGCAAGGCAAGGGTAACGGAAGGAACGGCACGGCAAGGGGAAACAAGGCTAAGGCACGGCAACGCACGGCTAGGCAATGCACGGCAAGGCAAGGAAAGGGTAACGCAAGGCAAGGCACGGTGAGGCAAGGCAAGGCTGATGCACGACAACGCACGGCTAGGCAATGCACGGCAAGGCAAGGAAAGGGTAACGCAAGGCAAGGCACGGTGAGGCGAGGCAAGGCTAAGGCACGACAACGCAAGGCTAGGCAATGCACGGAAGGCAAGCAAAGAGTAACGGAAGGGAAGGAAGGCAAGGGAAAGGAGGGGAAGGCAAGGGTAACGGAAGGAACGGCACGGTAAGGGGAAACAAAGCTAAAGCACGACAACGCAGGGCTAGGCAATGCACGGCAAGGCAAGGAAAGGGTAATGCAAGGCAAGGCACGGTCAGGCGAGGCAAGGGTAATGCACGACAACGCAAGCCTACGCAGTGCACGGCTAGGCAAGGAAAGAGTAACGGAAGGAAAGGAAGGCAAGGCAAAGCAAGGCAAGGCAAGTGTAACAAAAGGCACGGCACCCCAAGGGGAAACAAGGCTAAGGCACGGCAACGCAAGGCTAAGCAATGCACGGCCAGGCAAGGAAAGGGTAACGCAAGGCAAGGCACAGTAATGCAAGGCGAGGCTAATGCACGACAACGCACGGCTAGGCAATGCATGGCAATGCAAGGAAAGGGTAACGCAAGGCAAGGCACGGTTAGGCGAGGCAAGGCTAAGGCACGACAACGCAAGGCTAGGCAATGCTCGGAAGGCAAGCAAAGAGTAACGGAACGCAAGGAAGGCAAGGGAAAGCAAGGCAAGGCAAGGTTAACGGAAGGAACGGCACGGCAAGGGGAAACAAGGCTAAGGCACGGTAACGCACGGCTAGGCAATGCAGGGCAAGGCAAGGAAATGGTAACGCAAGTCAAGGCACGGTTTGGGGAGGCAAGGCTAATGCACGACAACGCAAGGCTAGGCAGTGCACGGCTAGGCAAGGAAAGAGTAACGGAAGGAAAGGAAGGCAAGGCAAAGCAAGGCAAGGCAAGTGTAACAAAAGGTAAGGCACGGCAAGGGGAAACAAGGCTAAGGCACGACAACGCAAGGCTAGGCAATGCACGGAAGGCAAGCAAAGAGTAACGGAAGGCAAGGAAGGCAAGGGAAAGCAAGGCAAGGCACGGTAAGGGGAAACAAGGCTAAGGCACGACAACACAGGGCTAGGCAATGCAGGGCAAGGCAAGGAAAGGGTAACGCAAGGCAAGGCACGGTTTGGGGAGGCAAGGCTAATGCACGACAACGCAAGGCTAGGCAATGCACGGAAGGCAAGCAAAGAGTAACGGAAGGCAAGGAAGGCAAGGGAAAGCAAGGCAAGGCAAGGGTAACGGAAGGAACGGCACGGCAAGGGGAAACAAGGCTAAGGCACGGCAACGCAGGGCTAGGCAATGCACGGCAAGGCAAGGAAAGGGTAACGGAAGGCAAGGCACGGTGAGGCAAGGCAAGGCTGATGCATGACAACGCACAGCTAGGCAATGCACGGCAAGGCAAGGAAAGGGTAACACAAGGCAAGGCACGGTCAGGCGAGGCAAGGCTAAGGCACGACAACGCAAGGCTAGGCAATGCACGGAAGGCAAGCAAAGAGTAACGGAAGGCAAGGAAGGCAAGGGAAAGCAGGGGAAGGCAAGGGTAACGGAAGGAACGGCACGGTAAGGGCCAACAAGGCTAAGGCACGACAACGCAGGGCTAGGCAATGCACGGCAAGGCAAGGAAAGGGTAACGCAAGGCAAGGCACGGTCAGGCGAGGCAAGGGTAATGCACGACAACGCAAGGCTACGCAGTGCACGGCTAGGCAAGGAAAGAGTAACGGAAGGAAAGGAAGGCAAGGCAAAGCAAGGCAAGGCAAGTGTACCAAAAGGCAAGGCACGGCAAGGGGAAAAAAGGCTAAGGAACGGCAGCGCACGGCTAGGCAATGCACGGCCAGGCAAGGAAAGGGTAACGCAAGGCAAGGCACGGTAAGGCAAGACAAGGCTAATGCACGACAACGCACGGCTAGGCAATGCACGGCCAGGCAAGGAAAGGGTAACGCAAGGCAAGGCACGGTGAGGCAAGGCAAGGCAAATGCACGACAACGCACGGCTAGGCAATGCACGGAAGGCAAGCAAAGAGTAACGGAAGGCAAGGAAGGCAAGGGAAAGCAAGGCAAGGCAAGGGTAACAGAAGGAACGGCACGGCAAGGGGAAACAAGGCTAAGGCACGGCAACGCACGGCTAGGCAATGCACGGCAAGGCAAGGAAAGGGTAACGCAAGGCAAGGCACGCTGAGGCAAGGCAAGGCTGATGCACGACAACGCACGGCTAGGCAATGCACGGCAAGGCAAGGAAAGGGTAACGCAAGGCAAGGCACTGTCAGGCGAGGCAAAGCTAATGCACGACATCGCAAGGCTAGGCAGTGCACGGCTATTCAAGGAAAGAGTAATGGAAGGAAAGGAAGGCAAGGAAAAGCATGGCAAGTCAAGTGTAACAACTGGCACGGCACGGCAAGGGGAAACAAGGCTAAGGCACGACAACGCAAGGCTAGGCAATGCACGGCAAGGCAAGGAAAGGGTAACGCAAGGCAAGGCACGGTTTGGGGAGGCAAGGGTAAAGCACGACAACGCAAGGCTACGCAGTGCACGGCTAGGCAAGGAAAGAGTAACGGAAGGAAGGGAAGGCAAGGCAAAGCAAGGCAAGGCAAGTGTAACAAAAGGCACGGCACGGCAAGGGGAAACAAGGCTAAGGCACGGCAACGCAAGACTAAGCAATGCACGGCCACGCAAGTAAAGGGTAACGCAAGGCAAGGCACTGTCAGGCGAGGCAAGTCTAATGCACGACAACGCAAGGCTAGGCAATGCACGGAAAGCAAGCAAAGAGTAACGGAAGGCAAGGAATGCAAGGCAAAGCAAGGCAACGCAAGCAAGGCTATGGCAAGGTGAAAAAAGGCTAAGGCACGACCACGCAAGGCTAGGCAATGCACGGAAGGCAAGCAAAGAGTAACGGAAAGCAAGGAAGGCAAGGCAAAGCAAGGCAACGCAAGCAAGTCTATGGCAAGGTGAAAAAAGGCTAAGGCACGACCACGCAAGGCTAGGCAATGCACGGAAGGCAAGCAAAGAGTAACGGAAGGCAAGGAAGGCAAGGGAAAGCAAGGCAAGGCAATGGTAACGGAAAGAACGGCACGGCAAGGGGAAACAAGGCTAAGGCACGACAACGCACTGCTAGGCAATGCACTGCAAGGCAAGGAAAGGGTAACGCAAAGCAAGGCACGGTCAGGCGAGGCAAGGCTAAGGCACGACAACGCAAGTCTAGGCAATGCACGGAAGGCAAGCAAAGAGTAACGGAACGCAAGGAAGGCAAGGGAAAGCAAGGCAAGGCAAGGTTACCGGAAGGTACGGCACGGCAAGGGGAAACAAGGCTAAGGCACGGCAACGCACGGCTAGGCAATGCAGGGCAAGGCAAGGAAATGGTAACGCAAGGCAAGGCACGGTTTGGGGAGGCAAGGCTAATGCACGACAACGCAAGGCTAGGCAGTGCACGGCTAGGCAAGGAAAGAGTAACGGAAGGAAAGGAAGGCAAGGCAAAGCAAGGCAAGACAAGTGTAACAAAACGCAAGGCACGGCAACGGGAAACAAGGCTAAGGAACGGCAATGCACGGCTAGGCAATGCACGGCCAGGCAAGGAAAGGGTAACGCAAGGCAAGGCACGGTAAGGCAAGACAAGGCTAATGCACGACGACGCACGGCTAGGCAATGCACGGCAAGGCAAGGAAAGGGTAACGCAAGGCAAGGCACGGTCAGCAGAGGCAAGCCTAATGCACGACAACGCAAGGCTAGGCAAT
The DNA here is from genome assembly GCF_037893015.1 of Macrotis lagotis. Classification (NCBI taxonomy): domain Eukaryota; kingdom Metazoa; phylum Chordata; class Mammalia; order Peramelemorphia; family Peramelidae; genus Macrotis; species Macrotis lagotis. Next base: position 23,148 of record NW_027421945.1, read on the forward strand.
GCACGGAAGGCAAGCAAAGAGTAACGGAAGGCAAGGAAGGCAGGGGAAACCAAGGCAAGGCAAGGGTAACGGAAGGAACGGCTCGGCAAGGGGAAACAAGGCTAAGGCACGGCAACGCAGGGCTAGGCAATGCACGGCAAGGCAAGGAAAGGGTAACGCAAGGCAAGGCACTGTCAGGCGAGGCAAAGCTAATGCACGACATCGCAAGGCTAGGCAGTGCACGGCTAGGCAAGGAAAGAGTAACGGAAGGAAAGGAAGGCAAGGCAAAGCATGGCAAGGCAAGTGTAACAACAGGCACGGCACGGCAAGGGGAAACAAGGCTAAGGCACGACAACGCAATGCTAGGCAATGCACGGAAGGCAAGCAAAGAGTAACGGAAGGCAAGGAATGCAAAGGAAAGCAGGGGAAGGCAAGGGTAAAGAAAGGAACGGCACGGTAAGGGGAAACAACGCTAAGGCACGACAACACAGGGCTAGGCAATGCAGGGCAAGGCAAGGAAAGGGTAACGCAAGGCAAGGCACGATTTGGTAGAGGCAAGGCTAATGCACGACAACGCAAGGCTAGGCAATGAACGGAAGGCAAGCAAAGAGTAACGGAAGGCAAGGAAGGCAAGGGAAAGCAAGGCAAGGCAAGGGTAACGGAAGGAACGGCACGGCAAGGGGAAACAAGGCTAAGGCACGGCAACGCACGGCTAGGCAATGCACGGCAAGGCAAGGAAAGGGTAACGCAAGGCAAGGCACGGTGAGGCGAGGCAAGGCTAAGGCACGACAACGCAAGGCTAGGCAATGCACGGAAGGCAAGCAAAGAGTAACGGAAGGGAAGGAAGGCAAGGGAAAGGAGGGGAAGGCAAGGGTAACGGAAGGAACGGCACGGTAAGGGGAAACAAAGCTAAAGCACGACAACGCAGGGCTAGGCAATGCACGGCAAGGCAAGGAAAGGGTAATGCAAGGCAAGGCACGGTCAGGCGAGGCAAGGGTAATGCACGACAACGCAAGCCTACGCAGTGCAGGGCTAGGCAAGGAAAGAGTAACGGAAGGAAAGGAAGGCAAGGCAAAGCAAGGCAAGGCAAGTGTAACAAAAGGCACGGCACGGCAAGGGGAAACAAGGCTAAGGCACGGCAACGCAAGGCTAAGCAATGCACGGCCAGGCAAGGAAAAGGTAACGCAAGGCAAGGCACAGTAATGCAAGGCGAGGCTAATGCACGACAACGCACGGCTAGGCAATGCATGGCATTGCAAGGAAAGGGTAACGCAAGGCAAGGCACGGTTAGGCGAGGCAAGGCTAAGGCACGACAACGCAAGGCTAGGCAATGCTCGGAAGGCAAGCAAAGAGTAACGGAACGCAAGGAAGGCAAGGGAAAGCAAGGCAAGGCAAGGTTAACGGAAGGAACGGCACGGCAAGGGGAAACAAGGCTAAGGCACGGTAACGCACGGCTAGGCAATGCAGGGCAAGGCAAGGAAATGGTAACGCAAGTCAAGGCACGGTTTGGGGAGGCAAGGCTAATGCACGACAACGCAAGGCTAGGCAGTGCACGGCTAGGCAAGGAAAGAGTAACGGAAGGAAAGGAAGGCAAGGCAAAGCAAGGCAAGGCAAGTGTAACAAAAGGTAAGGCACGGCAAGGGGAAACAAGGCTAAGGCACGACAACGCAAGGCTACGCAATGCACGGAAGGCAAGCAAAGAGTACCGGAAGGCAAGGAATGCAAAGGAATGCAGGGGAAGTCAAGGGTAACGAAAGGAACGGCACGGTAAGGGGAAACAAGGCTAAGGCACGACAACACAGTTCTAGGCAATGCAGGGCAAGGCAAGGAAAGGGTAACGCAAGGCAAGGCACGGTTTGGGGAGGCAAGGCTAATGCACGACAACGCAAGGCTAGGCAATGCACGGAAGGCAAGCAAAGAGTAACGGAAGGCAAGGAAGGCAAGGGAAAGCAAGGCAAGGCAACGGTAACGGAAGGAACGGCACGGCAAGGGGAAACAAGGCTAAGGCACGGCAACGAAGGGCTAGGCAATGCACGGCAAGGCAAGGAAAGGGTAACGCAAGGCAAGGCACGGTGAGGCAAGGCAAGGCTGATGCATGACAACGCACAGCTAGGCAATGCACGGCAAGGCAAGGAAAGGGTAACGCAAGGCAAGGCACGGTCAGGCGAGGCAAGGCTAAGGCACGACAACGCAAGGCTAGGCAATGCACGGAAGGCAAGCAAAGAGTAACGGAAGGCAAGGAAGGCAAGGGAAAGCAGGGGAAGGCAAGGGTAACGGAAGGAACGGCACGGTAAGGGGAAACAAGGCTAAGGCACGACAACGCAGGGCTAGGCAATGCACGGCAAGGCAAGGAAAGGGTAACGCAAGGCAAGGCACGGTCAGGCGAGGCAAGGGTAATGCACGACAACGCAAGGCTACGCAGTGCACGGCTAGGCAACGAAAGAGTAACGGAAGGAAATAAAGGCAAGGCAAACAAGGCAAGGCAAGTGTAACAAAAGGCACGGCACGGCAAGGGGAAACAAGGCTAAGACACGGCAACGCAAGGCTAAGCAATGAACGGCCAGGCAACGAAAGGGTAACGCAAGGCAAGGCACGGTAAGGCAAGCCGAGGCTAATGCACGACAACGCAAGGCTAGGCAATTCACGGCAAGGCATGGAAAGGGTAACGCAAGGCAAGGCACGGTCAGGCGAGGGAAGGCTAAGGCACGAATACGCAAGGCTAGGCAATGCACGGAAGGCAAGCAAAGAGTAACGGAAGGCAAGGAATGCAAGGGAAAGCAGGGGAAGGCAAGGGTAACGAAAGAAACGGCACGGCAAGGGGAAACAAGGCTAAGGCACGACAACACAGGGCTAGGCAATGCAGGGCAAGGCAAGGAAAGGGTAACGCAAGGCAAGGTACGGTTTGGGGAGGCAAGGCTAATGCACGACAACGCAAGGCTAGGCAATGCACGGAAGGCAAGCAAAGAGTAACGGAAGGCAAGGAATGCAAGGTAAAGCAAGGCAACGCAAGCAAGGCTATGGCAAGGTGAAAAAAGGCTAAGGCACGACCACGCAAGGCTAGGCAATGCACGGAAGGCAAGCAAAGAGTAACTGAAGGCAAGGAAGGCAAGGGAAAGCAAGGCAAGGGTAACGGAAGGAACGGCACGGCAAGGGCAAACAAGGCTAAGGCACGACAACGAACGGCTAGGCATTGCAGGGCAAGGCAAGGTAAGGGTAACGCAAGGCAAGGCACGGTCAGGCGAGGCAACGCTAAGGCACGACAACGCAAGGCTAGGCAATGCACGGAAGGCAAGCAAAGAATAACGGAACGCAAGGAAGGCAAGGGAAAGCAAGGCAAGGCAAGGGTAACGGAAGGAACGGCACGGCAAGGGGAAACAAGGCTAAGGCACGACAACGCAGGGCTAGGCAATGCACGGAAGGCAAGCAAAGAGTAACGGAAAGCAACGAATGCAAGGAAAAGCAAGGCAACGCAAGCAAGGCTATGGCAAGGTGAAAAAAGGCTAAGGCACGACCACGCAAGGCTAGGCAATGCACGGAAGGCAAGGAAAGAGTAACGGAAGGGAAGGAATGCCATGCAAAGCAAGGCAACGCAAGCAAGGCTATGGCAAGGTGAAAAAAGGCTAAGGCACGACCACGCAAGGCTAGGCAATGCACGGAAGGGAAGCAAAGAGTAACGGAAGGCAAGGAAGGTAAGGCAAAGCAAGGCAACGCAAGCAAGGCTATGGCAAGGTGAAAAAAGGCTAAGACACGACAACGCAAGGCTAGGCAATGCCCGGAAGGCAAGCAAAGAGTAACGGAAGGCAAGGAAGGCAAGGGAAAGCAAGGCAAGGGTAACGGAAGGAACGGCACGGCAAGGGCAAACAAGGCTAAGGCACGACAACGCACGGCTAGGCAATGCACGGCAAGGCAAGGAAAGGGTAACGCAAGGCAAGGCACGGTCAGGCGAGGCAAGGCTAAGGCACGACAACGCAAGGCTAGGCAAGGCACGGAAGGCAAGCAAAGAGTAACGGAAGGCAAGGAAGGCAAGGGAAAGCAAGGCAAGGCAAGGGTAACGGAAGGAACGGCACGGCAAGGGGAAACAAGGCTAAGGCACGACAACACAGGGCTAGGCAATGCAGGGCAAGGCAAGGAAAGGGTAAAGCAAGGCAAGGCACGGTTTCGGGAGGCAAGGCTAATGCACGACAACGCAAGGCTAGGCAATGCACGGAAGGCAAGCAAAGAGTAACGGAAGGCAAGGAATGCAAGGCAAAGCAAGGCAACGCAAGCAAGGCTATGGCAAGGTGAAAAAAGGCTAAGGCACGACCACGCAAGGCTAGGCAATGCACGGAAGGCAAACAAAGAGTAACGGAAGGCAAGGAAGGTAAGGCAAAGCAAGGCAACGCAAGCAAGGCTATGGCAAGGTGAAAAAAGGCTAAGACACGACAACGCAAGGCTAGGCAATGCACGGAAGGCAAGCAAAGAGTAACGGAAGGCAAGGAAGGCAAGGGAAAGCAGGGGAAGGCAAGGGTAACGGAAGGAACGGCACGGTAAGGGGAAACAAGGCTAAGGCACGACAACGCAGGGCTAGGCAATGCACGGCAAGGCAAGGAAAGGGTAACGCAAGGCAAGGCACGGTCAGGCGAGGCAAGGGTAATGCACGACAACGCAAGGCTACGCAGTGCACGGCTAGGCAAGGAAAGAGTAACGGAAGGAAAGGAAGGCAAGGCAAAGCAAGGCAAGGCAAGTGTACCAAAAGGCAAGGCACGGCAAGGGGAAAAAAGGCTAAGGAACGGCAGCGCACGGCTAGGCAATGCACGGCCAGGCAAGGAAAGGGTAACGCAAGGCAAGGCACGGTAAGGCAAGACAAGGCTAATGCACGACAACGCACGGCTAGGCAATGCACGGCCAGGCAAGGAAAGGGTAACGCAAGGCAAGGCACGGTGAGGCAAGGCAAGGCAAATGCACGACAACGCACGGCTAGGCAATGCACGGAAGGCAAGCAAAGAGTAACGGAAGGCAAGGAAGGCAAGGGAAAGCAAGGCAAGGCAAGGGTAACAGAAGGAACGGCACGGCAAGGGGAAACAAGGCTAAGGCACGGCAACGCACGGCTAGGCAATGCAGGCAAGGCAAGGAAAGGGTAACGCAAGGCAAGGCACGGTGAGGCAAGGCAAGGCTGATTCACGACAACGCACGGCTAGGCAATGCACGGCAAGGCAAGGAAAGGGTAACGCAAGGCAAGGCACTGTCAGGCGAGGCAAAGCTAATGCACGACATCGCAAGGCTAGGCAGTGCACGGCTATTCAAGGAAAGAGTAATGGAAGGAAAGGAAGGCAAGGAAAAGCATGGCAAGACAAGTGTAACAACAGGCACGGCACGGCAAGGGGAAACAAGGCTAAGGCACGACAACGCAAAGCTAGGCAATGCACGGACGGCAAGCAAAGAGTAACGGAAGGCAAGGAAGGCAAGGGAAAGCAAGGGAAGGCAAGGGTAACGAAAGGAACGGCACGGTAAGGGGAAACAAGGCTAAGGCACGACAACACAGGGCTAGGCAATGCAGGGCAAGGCAAGGAAAGGGTAACGCAAGGCAAGGCACGGTTTGGGGAGGCAAGGCTAATGCACGACAACGCAAGGCTAGGCAATGCACGGAAGGCAAGCAAAGAGTAACGGAAGGCTAGGAAGGCTAGGGAAAGCAAGGCAAGGCAAGGGTAACGGAAGGAACGGCACGACAAGGGGAAACAAGGCTAAGGCACGGCAACGCACGGCTAGGCAATGCACGGCAAGGCAAGGAAAGGGTAACGCAAGGCAAGGCACGGTGAGGCAAGGCAAGGCTGATGCACGACAACGCACGGCTAGGCAATGCACGGCAAGGCAAGGAAAGGGTAACGCAAGGCAAGGCACGGTGAGGCGAGGCAAGGCTAAGGCACGACAACGCAAGGCTAGGCAATGCACGGAAGGCAAGCAAAGAGTAACGGAAGGCAAGGAAGGCAAGGGAAAGCAGGGGAAGGGAAGGGTAAGGGAAGGAACGGCTCGGCAAGGGGAAACAAGGCTAAGGCACGGTAACGAAGGGCTAGGCAATGCACGGCAAGGCAAGGAAAGGCTAACGCAAGGCCAGGCACGGTCAGGCAAGGCAAGGGTAATGCACGAAAACGCAAGGCTACGCAGTGCACGGCTAGGCAAGGAAAGAGTAACGGAAGGAAAGGAAGGCAAGGCAAAGCAAGGCAAGGCAAGTGTAACAAAAGGCACGGCACGGCAAGGGGAAACAAGGCTAAGGCACGGCAACGCAAGACTAAGCAATGCACGGCCAGGCAAGTAAAGGGTAACGCAAGGCAAGGCACTGTCAGGCGAGGCAAGTCTAATGCACGACAACGCAAGGCTAGGCAATGCACGGAAAGCAAGCAAAGAGTAACGGAAGGCAAGGAATGCAAGGCAAAGCAAGGCAACGCAAGCAAGGCTATGGCAAGGTGAAAAAAGGCTAAGGCACGACCACGCAAGGCTAGGCAATGCACGGAAGGCAAGCAAAGAGTAACGGAAAGCAAGGAAGGCAAGGCAAAGCAAGGCAACGCAAGCAAGTCTATGGCAAGGTGAAAAAAGGCTAAGGCACGACCACGCAAGGCTAGGCAATGCACGGAAGGCAAGCAAAGAGTAACGGAAGGCAAGGAAGGCAAGGGAAAGCAAGGCAAGGCAATGGTAACGGAAAGAACGGCACGGCAAGGGGAAACAAGGCTAAGGCACGACAACGCACTGCTAGGCAATGTGCTGCAAGGCAAGGAAAGGGTAACGCAAAGCAAGGCACGGTCAGGCGAGGCAAGGCTAAGGCACGACAACGCAAGTCTAGGCAATGCACGGAAGGCAAGCAAAGAGTAACGGAACGCAAGGAAGGCAAGGGAAAGCAAGGCAAGGCAAGGTTACCGGAAGGTACGGCACGGCAAGGGGAAACAAGGCTAAGGCACGGCAACGCACGGCTAGGCAATGCAGGGCAAGGCAAGGAAATGGTAACGCAAGGCAAGGCACGGTTTGGGGAGGCAAGGCTAATGCACGATAACGCAAGGCTAGGCAGTGCACGGCTAGGCAAGGAAAGAGTAACGGAAGGAAAGGAAGGCAAGGCAAAGCAAGGCAAGGCAAGTGTAACAAAAGGCAAGGCACGGCAACGGGAAACAAGGCTAAGGAACGGCAATGCACGGCTAGGCAATGCACGGCCAGGCAAGGAAAGGGTAACGCAAGGCAAGGCACGGTAAGGCAAGACAAGGCTAATGCACGACGACGCACGGCTAGGCAATGCACGGCAAGGCAAGGAAAGGGTAACTCAAGGCAAGGCACGGTCAGCAGAGGCAAGGCTAATGCACGACAACGCAAGGCTAGGCAATGCACGGAAGGCAAGCAAAGAGTAACGGAAGGCAAGGAAGGCAGGGGAAACCAAGGCAAGGCAAGGGTAACGGAAGGAACGGCTCGGCAAGGGGAAACAAGGCTAAGGCACGGCAACGCAGGGCTAGGCAATGCACGGCAAGGCAAGGAAAGGGTAACGCAAGGCAAGGCACTGTCAGGCGAGGCAAAGCTAATGCACGACATCGCAAGGCTAGGCAGTGCACGGCTAGGCAAGGAAAGAGTAACGGAAGGAAAGGAAGGCAAGGCAAAGCATGGCAAGGCAAGTGTAACAACAGGCACGGCACGGCAAGGGGAAACAAGGCTAAGGCACGACAACGCAATGCTAGGCAATGCACGGAAGGCAAGCAAAGAGTAACGGAAGGCAAGGAATGCAAAGGAAAGCAGGGGAAGGCAAGGGTAACGAAAGGAACGGCACGGTAAGGGGAAACAACGCTAAGGCACGACAACACAGGGCTAGGCAATGCAGGGCAAGGCAGGGAAAGGGTAACGCAAGGCAAGGCACGATTTGGTAGAGGCAAGGCTAATGCACGACAACGCAAGGCTAGGCAATGAACGGAAGGCAAGCAAAGAGTAACGGAAGGCAAGGAAGGCAAGGGAAAGCAAGGCAAGGCAAGGGTAACGGAAGGAACGGCACGGCAAGGGGAAACAAGGCTAAGGCACGGCAACGCACGGCTAGGCAATGCACGGCAAGGCAAGGAAAGGGTAACGCAAGGCAAGGCACGGTGAGGCGAGGCAAGGCTAAGGCACGACAACGCAAGGCTAGGCAATGCACGGAAGGCAAGCAAAGAGTAACGGAAGGGAAGGAAGGCAAGGGAAAGGAGGGGAAGGCAAGGGTAACGGAAGGAACGGCACGGTAAGGGGAAACAAAGCTAAAGCACGACAACGCAGGGCTAGGCAATGCACGGCAAGGCAAGGAAAGGGTAATGCAAGGCAAGGCACGGTCAGGCGAGGCAAGGGTAATGCACGACAACGCAAGCCTACGCAGTGCACGGCTAGGCAAGGAAAGAGTAACGGAAGGAAAGGAAGGCAAGGCAAAGCAAGGCAAGGCAAGTGTAACAAAAGGCACGGCACGGCAAGGGGAAACAAGGCTAAGGCACGGCAACGCAAGGCTAAGCAATGCACGGCCAGGCAAGGAAAGGGTAACGCAAGGCAAGGCACAGTAATGCAAGGCGAGGCTAATGCACGACAACGCACGGCTAGGCAATGCATGGCAATGCAAGGAAAGGGTAACGCAAGGCAAGGCACGGTTAGGCGAGGCAAGGCTAAGGCACGACAACGCAAGGCTAGGCAATGCTCGGAAGGCAAGCAAAGAGTAACGGAACGCAAGGAAGGCAAGGGAAAGCAAGGCAAGGCAAGGTTAACGGAAGGAACGGCACGGCAAGGGGAAACAAGGCAAGGCACGGTAACGCACGGCTAGGCAATGCACGGCCAGGCAAGGAAAGGGTAACGCAAGGCAAGGCACGGTTTGGGGAGGCAAGGCTAATGCACGACAACGCAAGGCTAGGCAGTGCACGGCTAGGCAAGGAAAGAGTAACGGAAGGAAAGGAAGGCAAGGCAAAGCAAGGCAAGGCAAGTGTAACAAAAGGTAAGGCACGGCAAGGGGAAACAAGGCTAAGGCACGACAACGCAAGGCTACGCAATGCACGGAAGGCAAGCAAAGAGTAACGGAAGGCAAGGAAGGCAAGGGAAAGCAGGGGAAGGCATGGGTAACGGAAGGAACGGCACGGTAAGGGGAAAAAAGGCTAAGGCACGACAACACAGTTCTAGGCAATGCAGGGCAAGGCAAGGAAAGGGTAACGCAAGGCAAGGCACGGTTTGGGGAGGCAAGGCTAATGCACAACAACGCAAGGCTAGGCAATGCACGGAAGGCAAGCAAAGAGTAACGGAAGGCAAGGAAGGCAAGGGAAAGCAAGGCAAGGTAACGGTAACGGAAGGAACGGCACGGCAAGGGGAAACAAGGCTAAGACACGGCAACGCAGGGCTAGGCAATGCACGGCAAGGCAAGGAAAGGGTAACGCAAGGCAAGGCACGGTGAGGCAAGGCAAGGCTGATGCATGACAACGCACAGCTAGGCAATGCACGGCAAGGCAAGGAAAGGGTAACGCAAGGCAAGGCACGGTCAGGCGAGGCAAGGCTAAGGCACGACAACGCAAGGCTAGGCAATGCACGGAAGGCAAGCAAAGAGTAACGGAAGGCAAGGAAGGCAAGGGAAAGCAGGGGAAGGCAAGGGTAACGGAAGGAACGGCACGGTAAGGGGAAACAAGGCTAAGGCACGACAACGCAGGGCTAGGCAATGCACGGCAAGGCAAGGAAAGGGTAACGCAAGGCAAGGCACGGTCAGGCGAGGCAAGGGTAATGCACGACAACGCAAGGCTACGCAGTGCACGGCTAGGCAAGGAAAGAGTAACGGAAGGAAATAAAGGCAAGGCAAAGCAAGGCAAGGCAAGTGTAACAAAAGGCACGGCACGGCAAGGGGAAACAAGGCTAAGGCACGACAACGCAGGGCTAGGCAATGCACGGAAGGCAAGCAAAGAGTAACGGAAGGCAAGGAATGCAAGGAAAAGCAAGGCAACGCAAGCAAGGCTATGGCAAGGTGAAAAAAGGCTAAGGCACGACCACGCAAGGCTAGGCAATGCACGGAAGGCAAGGAAAGAGTAACGGAAGGGAAGGAATGCCATGCAAAGCAAGGCAACGCAAGCAAGGCTATGGCAAGGTGAAAAAAGGCTAAGGCACGACCACGCAAGGCTAGGCAATGCACGGAAGGCAAGCAAAGAGTAACGGAAGGCAAGGAAGGCAACGGAAAGCAAGGCAAGGGTAACGGAAGGAACGGCACGGCAAGGGCAAACAAGGCTAAGGCACGACAACGAACGGCTAGGCAATGCAGGGCAAGGCAAGGTAAGGGTAACGCAAGGCAAGGCACGGTCAGGCGAGGCAACGCTAAGGCACGACAACGCAAGGCTAGGCAATGCACGGAAGGCAAGCAAAGAATAACGGAACGCAAGGAAGGCAAGGGAAAGCAAGGCAAGGCAAGGGTAACGGAAGGAACGGCACGGCAAGGGGAAACAAGGCTAAGGCACGACAACGCAGGGCTAGGCAATGCACGGAAGGCAAGCAAAGAGTAACGGAAAGCAACGAATGCAAGGAAAAGCAAGGCAACGCAAGCAAGGCTATGGCAAGGTGAAAAAAGGCTAAGGCACGACCACGCAAGGCTAGGCAATGCACGGAAGGCAAGGAAAGAGTAACGGAAGGGAAGGAATGCCATGCAAAGCAAGGCAACGCAAGCAAGGCTATGGCAAGGTGAAAAAAGGCTAAGGCACGACCACGCAAGGCTAGGCAATGCACGGAAGGGAAGCAAAGAGTAACGGAAGGCAAGGAAGGTAAGGCAAAGCAAGGCAACGCAAGCAAGGCTATGGCAAGGTGAAAAAAGGCTAAGACACGACAACGCAAGGCTAGGCAATGCACGGAAGGCAAGCAAAGAGTAACGGAAGGCAAGGAAGGCAAGGGAAAGCAAGGCAAGGGTAACGGAAGGAACGGCACGGCAAGGGCAAACAAGGCTAAGGCACGACAACGAACGGCTAGGCAATGCAGGGCAAGGCAAGGTAAGGGTAACGCAAGGCAAGGCACGGTCAGGCGAGGCAAGGCTAAGGCACGACAACGCAAGGCTAGGCAATGCACGGAAGGCAAGCAAAGAATAACGGAACGCAAGGAAGGCAAGGGAAAGCAAGGCAAGGCAAGGGTAACGGAAGGAACGGCACGGCAATGGGAAACAAGGCTAAGGCACGACAACGCACGGCTAGGCAATGCACGGCAAGGCAAGGAAAGGGTAACGCAAGGCAAGGCACGGTTTCGGGAGGCAAGGCTAATGCACGACAACGCAAGGCTAGGCAATGCACGGAAGGCAAGCAAAGAGTAACGGAAGGCAAGGAATGCAAGGCAAAGCAAGGCAACGCAAGCAAGGCTATGGCAAGGTGAAAAAAGGCTAAGGCACGACCACGCAAGGCTAGGCAATGCACGGAAGGCAAACAAAGAGTAACGGAAGGCAAGGAAGGTAAGGCAAAGCAAGGCAACGCAAGCAAGGCTATGGCAAGGTGAAAAAAGGCTAAGACACGACAACGCAAGGCTAGGCAATGCACGGAAGGCAAGCAAAGAGTAACGGAAGGCAAGGAAGGCAAGGGAAAGCAAGGCAAAAAACGGAAGGAACGGCACGGTAAGGGGAAACAAGTCTAAGGCACGACAACACAGGGCTAGGCAATGCAGGGCAAGGCAAGGAAAGGGTAACGCAAGGCAAGGCACGGTTTGGGGAGGCAAGGCTAATGCACGACAACGCAAGGCTAGGCAATGCACGGAAGGCAAGCAAAGGGTAACGGAAGGCAAGGAAGGCAAGGGAAAGCAAGGCAAGGCAAGGGTAACGGAAGGAACGGCACGGCAAGGGGAAACAAGGCTAAGGCACGACAACGCACGGTTAGGCAATGCACGGCAAGGCAAGGAAAGGGTAACGCAAGGCAAGGCACGGTGAGGCAAGGCAAGGCTAATGCACGACAACGCACGGCTAGGCAATACACGGCAAGGCAAGGAAAGGGTAACGCAAGGCAAGGAAGGCAAGGGAAAGCAAGGAAGGCAAGGGAAAGCAAGGCAAGGCAAGGGTAACGGAAGGAAGACACGGCAAGGGGAAACAAGGCTAAGGCACGACAACTCAGGGCTAGGCAATGCACGGCCAGGCAAGGAAAGGGTAACGCAAGGCAAGGCACGGTGAGGCGAGGCAAGGCTAATGCACAACAACGCACGGCTAGGCAATACACGGAAGGCAAGCAAAGAGTAACGGAAGGCAAGGAAGGCAAGGGAAAGCAAGGCAAGGCAAGGGTAACCGAAGGAACGGCACGACAAGGGGAAACAAGGCTAAGACACGACAATGCACGGCTAGGCAAGGCACGGCAAGGTAAGGAAAGGGTAACGCAAGGCAAGGCACGGTGAGGCAAGGCAAGGCTAAGGCACGACAACGCACGGCTAGGCAAGGCACGGCAAGGTAAGGAAAGGGTAACGCAAGGCAAGGCACGGTGAGGCGAAGCAAGGCTAAGGCACGACAACGCAAGCTAGGCAATGCACGGAAGGCAAGCAAAGAGTAACGGAAGGCAAGGAAGGCAAGGGAAAGCAAGGCAAGGCAAGTGTAACAAAAGGCACGGCACGGCAAGGGGAAACAAGGCTAAGGCACGGCAACGCACGGCTAGGCAATGCACGGCAAGGCAAGGAGAAGGTAACGCAAGGCAAGGCACCTTGAGGCAAGGCAAGGCTGATGCACGACAACGCACGGCTAGGCAATGCACGGCAAGGCAAGGAAAGGGTAACGCAAGGCAAGGCACGGTCAGGCAAGGCAAGGCTAAGGCACGACAACGCAAGGCTAGACAATGCACGGAAGGCAAGCAAAGAGTAACGGAAGGCAAGGAAGGCAAGGGAAAGCAAGGCAAGGCAAGGGTAACGGAAGGAACGGCACGGCAAGGGGAAACAAGGCTAAGGCACGGCAACGCAGGGCTAGGCAATTCACGGCAAGGTAAGGAAAGGGTAACGCAAGGCAAGGCACTGTCAGGCGAGGCAAGGCTAATGCACGACATCGCAAGGCTAGGCAGTGCACGGCTAGGCAAGGAAAGGGTAACGCAAGGCAAGGCACTGTCAGGCGAGGCAAAGCTAATGCACGACATCGCAAGGCTAGGCAGTGCACGGCTAGGCAAGGAAAGAGTAATGGAAGGAAAGGAAGGCAAGGAAAAGCATGGCAAGGCAAGTGTAACAACAGGCACGGCACGGCAAGGGGAAACAAGGCTAAGGCACGACAACGCAAGGCTAGGCAATGCACGGAAGGCAAGCAAAGAGTAACGGAAGGCAAGGAATGCAAAGGAAAGCACGGGAAGGCAAGGGTAACGAAAGGAACGGCACGGTAAGGGGAAACAAGGCTAAGGCACGACAACACAGGGCTAGGCAATGCAGGGCAAGGCAAGGAAAGGGTAACGCAAGGCAAGGCACGGTTTGGGGAGGCAAGGCTAATGCACGACAACGCAAGGCTAGGCAATGCACGGAAGGCAAGCAAAGAGTAACGGAAGGCAAGGAAGGCAAGGGAAAGCAAGGCAAGGCAAGGGTAACGGAAGGAACGGCACGACAAGGGGAAACAAGGCTAAGGCACGGCAACGCACGGCTAGGCAATGCACGGCAAGGCAAGGAAAGGGTAACGCAAGGCAAGGCACGGTGAGGCAAGGCAAGGCTGATGCACGACAACGCACGGCTAGGCAATGCACGGGAAGGCAAGGAAAGGGTAACGCAAGGCAAGGCACGGTCAGGCGAGGCAAGGCTAAGGCACGACAACGCAAGGCTAGGCAATGCACGGAAGGCAAGCAAAGAGTAACGGAAGGCAAGGAAGGCAAGGGAAAGCAGGGGAAGGGAAGGGTAAAGGAAGGAACGGCTCGGCAAGGGGAAACAAGGCTAAGGCACGGTAACGAAGGGCTAGGCAATGCACGGCAAGGCAAGGAAAGGGTAACGCAAGGCAAGGCACGGTCAGGCGAGGCAAGGGTAATGCACGAAAACGCAAGGCTACGCAGTGCACGGCTAGGCAAGGAAAGAGTAACGGAAGGAAAGGAAGGCAAGGCAAAGCAAGGCAAGGCAAGTGTAACAAAAGGCACGGCACGGCAAGGGGAAACAAGGCTAAGGCAAGGCAATGCAAGGCTAGGCAATGCACGGCCAGGCAAGGAAAGGGTAACGCAAGGCAAGGCACTGTCAGGCGAGGCAAGGCTAAGGCACGACAACGCAAGGCTAGGCAATGCACGGAAGGCAAGCAAAGAGTAACGGAAGGCAAGGAATGCAAGGCAAAGCAAGGCAAAGCAAGCAAGTCTATGGCAAGGTGAAACAAGGCTAAGGCACCACAACGCACGGCTAGACAATGCACGGCCAGCCAAGGAAAAGGTAACGCAAGGCAAGGCACTCTGAGGCAAGGCAAGGCTAATGCACGACAGCGCAAGGCTAGGCAATGCACGGAAGGCAAGCAAAGAGTAACGGAAGGCAAGGAAGGCAAGGGAAAGCAAGGCAAGGCAAGGGTAACGGAAGGCACGGCACGGCAAGGGGAAACAAGGCTAAGGCACGACAACACAGGGCTAGGCAATGCAGGGCAAGGCAAGGAAAGGGTAACGCAAGGCAAGGCACGGTGAGGCAAGGCAAGGCTGATGCACGACAACGCACGGCTAGGCAATGCACGGCAAGGCAAGGAAAGGGTAACGCAAGGCAAGGCACTGTCAGGCGAGGCAAAGCTAATGCACGACATCGCAAGGCTAGGCAGTGCACGGCTAGGCAAGGAAAGAGTAATGGAAGGAAAGGAAGGCAAGGAAAAGCATGGCAAGGCAAGTGTAAAAACAGGCACGGCACGGCAAGGGGAAACAAGGCTAAGGCACGACAACGCAAGGTTAGGCAATGCACGGAAGGCAAGCAAAGAGTAACGGAAGGCAAGGAATGCAAAGGAAAGCAGGGGAAGGCAAGGGTAACGAAAGGAACGGCACGGTAAGGGGAAACAAGGCTAAGGCACGACAACACAGGGCTAGGCAATGCAGGGCAAGGCAAGGAAAGGGTAACGCAAGGCAAGGCACGGTTTGGGGGGGCAAGGCTAAGGCACGACAACGCACGGCTAGGCAATGCACGGCAAGGCAAGGAAAGGGTAACGCAAGGCAAGGGAAAGCAAGGCAAGGCAACGGTAACGGAAGGAACGGCACGGCAAGGGCAAACAAGGCTAAGGCACGACAATGCACGGCAAGGCAAGGAAAGGGTAACGCAAGGCAAGGCTCGGTGAGGCAAGGCAAGGCTGATGCACGACAACGCACGGCTAGGCAATGCACGGCAAGGCAAGGAAAGGGTAACGCAAGGCAAGGCACGGTGAGGCGAGGCAAGGCTAAGGCACGACAACGCAAGGCTAGGCAATGCACGGAAGGCAAGGAAAGAGTAACGGAAGGAAAGGAAGGCAAGGCAAAGCAAGGCAAGGCAAGTGTAACAAAAGGCACGGCACGGTAAGGGGAAACAAGGCTAAGGCACGACAACGCAAGGCTAGGCAATGCACGGCCAGGCAAGGAAAGGGTAACGCAAGGGAAGGCACTGTCAGGCGAGGCAAGGCTAAGGCACGACAACGCAATGCTAGGCAATGCACGGAAGGCAAGCAAAGAGTAAAGGAAACCAAGGAAGGCAAGGGAAAGCAAGGCAAGGCAAGGGTAACGGAAGGAACGGCACGGCAAGGGGAAACAAGGCTAAGGCACGGCAACGCACGGCTAGGCAATGCACGGCAAGGCAAGGAGAAGGTAACGCAAGGCAAGGCACCTTGAGGCAAGGCAAGGCTGATGCACGACAACGCACGGCTAGGCAATGCACGGCAAGGCAAGGAAAGGGTAACGCAAGGCAAGGCACGGTCAGGCAAGGCAAGGCTAAGGCACGACAACGCAAGGCTAGACAATGCACGAAAGGCAAGCAAAGAGTAACGGAAGGCAAGGAAGGCAAGGGAAAGCAGGGGAAGGCAAGGGTAACGGAAGGAACGGCACGGTAAGGGGAAACAAGGCTAAGGCACGACAACGCAAGGCTAGGCAATCCAGGGCAAGGTAAGGAAAGGGTAACGCAAGGCAAGGCACGGTCAGGCGAGGCAAGGGTAATGCACGACAACGGAAGGCTACGCAGTGCACGGCTAGGCAAGGAAAGAGCAACGGAAGGAAAGGAAGGCAAGGCAAAGCAAGGTAAGGCAAGTGTAACAAAGGCACGTCACGGCAAGGGGAAACAAGGCTAAGGCACGGCAACGCAAGGCTAAGCAATGCAGGGCAAGGCGAGGAAATGGTAACGCAAGGCAAGGCACGCTTTGGGGAGGCAAGGCTAATGCACGACAACGGAAGGATAGGCAGTGCACGGCTAGGCAAGGAAAGAGTAACGGAAGGAAAGGAAGGCAAGGCAAAGCAAGGCAAGGCAAGTGTAACAAAAGGCAAGGCACGGCAAGGGGAAAAAAGGCTAAGGAACGGCAGCGCCCGGCTAGGCAATGCACGGCCAGGCAAGGAAAGGGTAACGCAAGGCAAGGCACCGTAAGGCAAGGCGAGGCTAATGCACGACAACGCACGGCTAGGCAATGCACGGAAGGCAAGCAAAGAGTAACGGAACGCAAGGCAGGCAAGGGAATGCAAGGCAAGGCAAGGTTAACGGAAGGAACGGCACGGCAAGGGGAAACAAGGCTAAGGCACGGTAACGCACGGCTTGGCAATGCAGGGCAAGGCGAGGAAATGGTAACGCAAGGCAAGGCACGCTTTGGGGAGGCAAGGCTAATGCACGACAACGGAAGGATAGGCAGTGCACGGCTAGGCAAGGAAAGAGTAACGGAAGGAAAGGAAGGCAAGGCAAAGCAAGGCAAGGCAAGTGTAACAAAAGGCAAGGCACGGCAAGGGGAAAAAAGGCTAAGGAACGGCAGCGCACGGCTAGGCAATGCACGGCCAGGCAAGGAAAGGGTAACGCAAGGCAAGGCACGGTAAGGCAAGACAAGGCTAATGCACGACAACGCACGGCTAGGCAATGCACGGCCAGGCAAGGAAAGGGTAACGCAAGGCAAGGCACGGTGAGGCAAGGCAAGGCAAATGCACGACAACGCACGGCTAGGCAATGCACGGAAGGCAAGCAAAGAGTAACGGAAGGCAAGGAAGGCAAGGGAAAGCAAGGCAAGGCAAGGGTAACAGAAGGAACGGCACGGCAAGGGGAAACAAGGCTAAGGCACGGCAACGCACGGCTAGGCAATGCAGGCAAGGCAAGGAAAGGGTAACGCAAGGCAAGGCACGGTGAGGCAAGGCAAGGCTGATGCACGACAACGCACGGCTAGGCAATGCACGGCAAGGCAAGGAAAGGGTAACGCAAGGCAAGGCACTGTCAGGCGAGGCAAAGCTAATGCACGACATCGCAAGGCTAGGCAGTGCACGGCTAGGCAAGGAAAGAGTAATGGAAGGAAAGGAAGGCAAGGAAAAGCATGGCAAGGCAAGTGTAACAACAGGCACGGCACGGCAAGGGGAAACAAGGCTAAGGCACGACAACGCAAGGCTAGGCAATGCACGGAAGGCAAGCAAAGAGTAACGGAAGGCAAGGAATGCAAAGGAAAGCAGGGGAAGGCAAGGGTAACGAAAGGAACGGCACGGTAAGGGGAAACAAGGCTAAGGCACGACAACAAAGTTCTAGGCAATGCAGGGCAAGGCAAGGAAAGGGTAACGCAAGGCAAGGCACGGTTTGGGGAGGCAAGGCTAATGCACGACAACGCAAGGCTAGGCAATGCACGGAAGGCAAGCAAAGAGTAACGGAAGGCAAGGAAGGCAAGGGAAAGCAAGGCAAGGCAAGGGTAACGGAAGGAACGGCACGGCAAGGGGAAACAAGGCTAAGGCACGGCAACGCAGGGCTAGGCAATGCACGGCCAGGCAAGGAAAGGGTAACGCAAGGCAAGGCACGGTGAGGCAAGGCAAGGCTGATGCATGACAACGCACAGCTAGGCAATGCACGGCAAGGCAAGGAAAGGGTAACGCAAGGCAAGGCACGGTCAGGCGAGGCAAGGCTAAGGCACGACAACGCAAGGCTAGGCAATGCACGGAAGGCAAGCAAAGAGTAACGGAAGGCAAGGAAGGCAAAGGAAAGCAGGGGAAGGCAAGGGTAACGGAAGGAACGGCACGGTAAGGGGAAACAAGGCTAAGGCACGACAACGCAGGGCTAGGCAATGCACGGCAAGGCAAGGAAAGGGTAACGCAAGGCAAGGCACGGTCAGGCGAGGCAAGGGTAATGCACGACAACGCAAGGCTACGCAGTGCACGGCTAGGCAAGGAAAGAGTAACGGAAGGAAAGGAAGGCAAGGCAAAGCAAGGCAAGGCAAGTGTAACAAAGGCACGTCACGGCAAGGGGAAACAAGGCTAAGGCACGGCAACGCAAGGCTAAGCAATGCACGGCCAGGCAAGGAAAGGGTAACGCAAGGCAAGGCACGGTAAGGCAAGGCGAGGCTAATGCACGACAACGCACGGCTAGGCAATGCACGGAAGGCAAGCAAAGAGTAACGGAACGCAAGGAAGGCAAGGGAATGCAAGGCAAGGCAAGGTTAACGGAAGGAACGGCACGGCAAGGGGAAACAAGGCTAAGGTACGGTAACGCACGGCTAGGCAATGCAGGGCAAGGCAAGGAAATGGTAACGCAATGCAAGGCACGGTTTGGGGAGGCAAGGCTAATGCACGACAACGGAAGGATAGGCAGTGCACGGCTAGGCAAGGAAAGAGTAACGGAAGGAAAGGAAGGCAAGGCAAAGCAAGGCAAGGCAAGTGTAACAAAAGGCAAGGCACGACAAGGGGAAAAAAGGCTAAGGAACGGCAACGCACGGCTAGGCAATGCACGGCCAGGCAAGGAAAGGGTAACGCAAGGCAAGGCACGGTAAGGCAAGACAAGGCTAATGCACGACAACGCACGGCTAGGCAATGCACGGCAAGGCAAGGAAAGAGTAACGGAAGGAAAGGAACGATGAGGCAAGGCAAGGCTAATGCACGACAACGCAAGGACTAGGCAATGCACGGAAGGCAAGCAAAGAGTAACGGAAGGCAAGGAAGGCAAGGGAAAGCAAGGCAAGGCAAGGGTAACAGAAGGAACGGCACGGCAAGGGGAAACAAGGCTAAGGCACGGCAACGCACGGCTAGGCAATGCAGGCAAGGCAAGGAAAGGGTAACGCAAGGCAAGGCACGGTGAGGCAAGGCAAGGCTGATGCACGACAACGCACGGCTAGGCAATGCACGGCAAGGCAAGGAAAGGGTAACGCAAGGCAAGGCACTGTCAGGCGAGGCAAAGCTAATGCACGACATCGCAAGGCTAGGCAGTGCACGGCTAGGCAAGGAAAGAGTAATGGAAGGAAAGGAAGGCAAGGAAAAGCATGGCAAGACAAGTGTAACAACAGGCACGGCACGGCAAGGGGAAACAAGGCTAAGGCACGACAACGCAAGGCTAGGCAATGCACGGAAGGCAAGCAAAGAGTAACGGAAGGCAAGGAAGGCAAGGGAAAGCAAGGCAAGGCAAGGGTAAAGGAAGGAACGGCACGACAAGGGGAAACAAGGCTAAGGCACGGCAACGCACGGCTAGGCAATGCACGGCAAGGCAAGGAAAGGGTAACGCAAGGCAAGGCACGGTGAGGCAAGGCAATGCTGATGCACGACAACGCACGGCTAGGCAATGCACGGGAAGGCAAGGAAAGGGTAACGCAAGGCAAGGCACGGTCAGGCGAGGCAAGGCTAAGGCACGACAACGCAAGGCTAGGCAATGCACGGAAGGCAAGCAAAGAGTAACGGAAGGCAAGGAAGGCAAGGGAAAGCAGGGGAAGGTAAGGGTAACGGAAGGAACGGCTCGGCAAGGGGAAACAAGGCTAAGGCACGGTAACGAAGGGCTAGGCAATGCACGGCAAGGCAAGGAAAGGGTAACGCAAGGCAAGGCACGGTCAGGCGAGGCAAGGGTAATGCACGAAAACGCAAGGCTACGCAGTGCACGGCTAGGCAAGGAAAGAGTAACGGAAGGAAAGGAAGGCAAGGCAAAGCAAGGCAAGGCAAGTGTAACAAAAGGCACGGCACGGCAAGGGGAAACAAGGCTAAGGCACGGCAATGCAAGACTAAGCAATGCACGGCCAGGCAAGGAAAGGGTAACGCAAGGCAAGGCACTGTCAGGCGAGGCAAGGCTAAGGCACGACAACGCAAGGCTAGGCAATGCACGGAAGGCAAGCAAAGAGTAACGGAAGGCAAGGAATGCAAGGCAAAGCAAGGCAAAGCAAGCAAGTCTATGGCAAGGTGAAACAAGGCTAAGGCACCACAACGCACGGCTAGACAATGCACGGCCAGCCAAGGAAAATGTAACCCAAGGCAAGGCACTCTGAGGCAAGGCAAGGCTAATGCACGACAGCGCAAGGCTAGGCAATGCACGGAAGGCAAGCAAAGAGTAACGGAAGGCAAGGAATGCAAAGGAAAGCAGGGGAAGGCAAGGGTAACGAAAGGAACGGCTCGGTAAGGGGAAACAAGGCTAAGGCACGACAACACAGGGCTAGGCAATGCAGGGCAAGGCAAGGAAAGGGTAACGCAAGGCAAGGCACGGTTTGGGGAGGCAAGGCTAATGCACGACAACGCAAGGCTAGGCAATGCACGGAAGGCAAGCAAAGGGTAACGGAAGGCAAGGAAGGCAAGGGAAAGCAAGGCAAGGCAAGGGTAACGGAAGGAACGGCACGACAAGGGGAAACAAGGCTAAGGCACGGCAACGCACGGCTAGGCAATGCACGGCAAGGCAAGGAAAGGGTAACGCAAGGCAAGGCACGGTGAGGCAAGGCAAGGCTGATGCACGACAACGCACGGCTAGGCAATGCACGGCAAGGCAAGGAAAGGGTAACGCAAGGCAAGGCACGGTGAGGCGAGGCAAGGCTAAGGCACGACAACGCAAGGCTAGGCAATGCACGGAAGGCAAGCAAAGAGTAACGGAAGGCAAGGAAGGCAAGGGAAAGCAAGGCAAGGAAGTGTAACAAAAGGCACGGCACGGCAAGGGGAAACAAGGCTAAGGCACGGCAACGCAAGACTAAGCAATGCACGGCCAGGCAAGGAAAGGGTAACGCAAGGGAAGGCACTGTCAGGCGAGGCAAGGCTAAGGCACGACAACGCAATGCTAGGCAATGCACGGAAGGCAAGCAAAGAGTAAAGGAAACCAAGGAAGGCAAGGGAAAGCAAGGCTAGGCAAGGGTAACGGAAGGAACGGCACGGCAAGGGGATACAAGGCTAAGGCACGGCAACGCACGGCTAGGCAATGCACGGCAAGGCAAGGAGAAGGTAACGCAAGGCAAGGCACCTTGAGGCAAGGCAAGGCTGATGCACGACAACGCACGGCTAGGCAATGCACGGCAAGGCAAGGAAAGGGTAACGCAAGGCAAGGCACGGTCAGGCAAGGCAAGGCTAAGGCACGACAAGGCAAGGCTAGACAATGCACGAAAGGCAAGCAAAGAGTAACGGAAGGCAAGGAAGGGAAGGGAAAGCAGGGGAAGGCAAGGGTAACGGAAGGAACGGCACGGTAAGGGGAAACAAGGCTAAGGCACGACAACGCAGGGCTAGGCAATCCACGGCAAGGTAAGGAAAGGGTAACGCAAGGCAAGGCACGGTAAGGCGAGGCAAGGGTAATGCACGACAACGGAAGGCTACGCAGTGCACGGATAGGCAAGGAAAGAGTAACGGAAGGAAAGGAAGGCAAGGCAAAGCAAGGCAAGGCAAGTGTAACAAAGGCACGTCACGGCAAGGGGAAACAAGCCTAAGGCACGGCAACGCAAGGCTAAGCAATGCACGGCCAGGCAAGGAAAGGGTAACGCAAGGCAAGGCACTGTCAGGCGAGGCAAGGCTAAGGCACGACAACGCAAGGCTAGGCAATGCACGGAAGGCAAGCAAAGAGTAACGGAAGGCAAGGAATGCAAGGCAAAGCAAGGCAAAGCAAGCAAGTCTATGGCAAGGTGAAACAAGGCTAAGGCACCACAACGCACGGCTAGACAATGCACGGCCAGCCAAGGAAAATGTAACGCAAGGCAAGGCACTCTGAGGCAAGGCAAGGCTAATGCACGACAGCGCAAGGCTAGGCAATGCACGGAAGGCAAGCAAAGAGTAACGGAAACCAAGGAATGCAAGGGAAAGCAAGGCAAGGCAAGGGTAACGGAAGGAACGGCACGGCAAGGGGAAACAAGGCTAAGGCACGGCAACGCACGGCTAGGCAATCCACGGCAAGGTAAGGAAAGGGTAACGCAAGGCAAGGCACTGTCAGGCGAGGCAAAGCTAATGCACGACATCGCAAGGCTAGGCAGTGCACGGCTAGGCAGGGAAAGAGTAATGGAAGGAAAGGAAGGCAAGGAAAAGCATGGCAAGGCAAGGGTAACGGAAGGAACGGCACGAGAAGGGGAAACAAGGCTAAGGCACGGCAACGCACGGCTAGGCAATGCACGGCAAGGCAAGGAAAGGGTAACGCAAGGCAAGGCACGGTGAGGCAAGGCAAGGCTGATGCACGACAACGCACGGCTAGGCAATGCACGGCCAGGCAAGGAAAGGGTAACGCAAGGCAAGGCACGGTGAGGCAAGGCAAGGCAAATGCACGACAACGCACGGCTAGGCAATGCACGGAAGGCAAGCAAAGAGTAACGGAAGGCAAGGAAGGCAAGGGAAAGCAAGGCAAGGCAAGGGTAACAGAAGGAACGGCACGGCAAGGGGAAACAAGGCTAAGGCACGGCAACGCACGGCTAGGCAATGCAGGCAAGGCAAGGAAAGGGTAACGCAAGGCAAGGCACGGTGAGGCAAGGCAAGGCTGATGCACGACAACGCACGGCTAGGCAATGCACGGCAAGGCAAGGAAAGGGTAACGCAAGGCAAGGCACTGTCAGGCGAGGCAAAGCTAATGCACGACATCGCAAGGCTAGGCAGTGCACGGCTAGGCAAGGAAAGAGTAATGGAAGGAAAGGAAGGCAAGGAAAAGCATGGCAAGACAAGTGTAACAACAGGCACGGCACGGCAAGGGGAAACAAGGCTAAGGCACGACAACGCAAGGCTAGGCAATGCACGGAAGGCAAGCAAAGAGTAACGGAAGGCAAGGAATGCAAAGGAAAGCAGGGGAAGGCAAGGGTAACGAAAGGAACGGCACGGTAAGGGGAAACAAGGCTAAGGCACGACAACAAAGTTCTAGGCAATGCAGGGCAAGGCAAGGAAAGGGTAACGCAAGGCAAGGCACGGTTTGGGGAGGCAAGGCTAATGCACGACAACGCAAGGCTAGGCAATGCACGGAAGGCAAGCAAAGAGTAACGGAAGGCAAGGAAGGCAAGGGAAAGCAAGGCAAGGCAAGGGTAACGGAAGGAACGGCACGGCAAGGGGAAACAAGGCTAAGGCACGGCAACGCAGGGCTAGGCAATGCACGGCCAGGCAAGGAAAGGGTAACGCAAGGCAAGGCACGGTGAGGCAAGGCAAGGCTGATGCATGACAACGCACAGCTAGGCAATGCACGGCAAGGCAAGGAAAGGGTAACGCAAGGCAAGGCACGGTCAGGCGAGGCAAGGCTAAGGCACGACAACGCAAGGCTAGGCAATGCACGGAAGGCAAGCAAAGAGTAACGGAAGGCAAGGAAGGCAAAGGAAAGCAGGGGAAGGCAAGGGTAACGGAAGGAACGGCACGGTAAGGGGAAACAAGGCTAAGGCACGACAACGCAGGGCTAGGCAATGCACGGCAAGGCAAGGAAAGGGTAACGCAAGGCAAGGCACGGTCAGGCGAGGCAAGGGTAATGCAGGACAACGCAAGGCTACGCAGTGCACGGCTAGGCAAGGAAAGAGTAACGGAAGGAAAGGAAAGCAAGGCAAAGCAAGGCAAGGCAAGTGTAACAAAGGCACGTCACGGCAAGGGGAAACAAGGCTAAGGCACGGCAACGCAAGGCTAAGCAATGCACGGCCAGGCAAGGAAAGGGTAACGCAAGGCAAGGCACGGTAAGGCAAGGCGAGGCTAATGCACGACAACGCACGGCTAGGCAATGCACGGAAGGCAAGCAAAGAGTAACGGAACGCAAGGAAGGCAAGGGAATGCAAGGCAAGGCAAGGTTAACGGAAGGAACGGCACGGCAAGGGGAAACAAGGCTAAGGTACGGTAACGCACGGCTAGGCAATGCAGGGCAAGGCAAGGAAATGGTAACGCAATGCAAGGCACGGTTTGGGGAGGCAAGGCTAATGCACGACAACGGAAGGATAGGCAGTGCACGGCTAGGCAAGGAAAGAGTAACGGAAGGAAAGGAAGGCAAGGCAAAGCAAGGCAAGGCAAGTGTAACAAAAGGCAAGGCACGACAAGGGCAAAAAAGGCTAAGGAACGGCAACGCACGGCTAGGCAATGCACGGCCAGGCAAGGAAACGGTAACGCAAGGCAAGGCACGGTAAGGCAAGACAAGGCTAATGCACGACAACGCACGGCTAGGCAATGCACGGCAAGGCAAGGAAAGGGTAACGCAAGGCAAGGCACGATGAGGCAAGGCAAGGCTGATGCACGACAACGCAAGGCTAGGCAATGAACGGAAGGCAAGCAAAGAGTAACGGAAGGCAAGGAAGGCAAGGGAAAGCAAGGCAAGGCAAGGGTAACGGAAGGAACGGCACGGCAAGGGGAAACAAGGCTAAGGCACGGCAACGCACGGCTAGGCAATGCACGGCAAGGCAAGGAAAGGGTAACGCAAGGCAAGGCACGGTGAGGCAAGGCAAGGCTGATGCACGACAACGCACGGCTAGGCAATGCACGGCAAGGCAAGGAAAGGGTAACGCAAGGCAAGGCACTGTCAGGCGAGGCAAAGCTAATGCACGACATCGCAAGGCTAGGCAGTGCACGGCTAGGCAAGGAAAGAGTAATGGAAGGAAAGGAAGGCAAGGAAAAGCATGGCAAGGCAAGTGTAACAACAGGCACGGCACGGCAAGGGGAAACAAGGCTAAGGCACGACAACGAAAGGCTAGGCAATGCACGGAAGGCAAGCAAAGAGTAACGGAAGGCAAGGAAGGCAAGGGAAAGCAAGGCAAGGCAAGGGTAACGGAAGGAACGGCACGGCAAGGGGAAACAAGGCTAAGGCACGACAACGCACGGCTAGGCAATGCACGGCAAGGCAAGGTAAGGGTATCGCAAGGCAAGGCACGGTGAGGCAAGGCAAGGCTAATGCACGACAACGCACGGCTAGGCAATGCACGGGAAGGCAAGGAAAGGGTAACGCAAGGCAAGGCACGGTCAGGCGAGGCAAGGCTAAGGCACGACAACGCAAGGCTAGGCAATGCACGGAAGGCAAGCAAAGAGTAACGGAAGGCAAGGAAGGCAAGGGAAAGCAGGGGAAGGTAAGGGTAACGGAAGGAACGGCTCGGCAAGGGGAAACAAGGCTAAGGCACGGCAACGCAGGGCTAGGCAATGCACGGCAAGGCAAGGAAAGGGTAACGCAAGGCAAGGCACGGTCAGGCGAGGCAAGGGTAATGCACGAAAACGCAAGGCTACGCAGTGCACGGCTAGGCAAGGAAAGAGTAACGGAAGGAAAGGAAGGCAAGGCAAAGCAAGGCAAGGCAAGTGTAACAAAAGGCACGGCACGGCAAGGGGAAACAAGGCTAAGGCACGGCAATGCAAGACTAAGCAATGCACGGCCAGGCAAGGAAAGGGTAACGCAAGGCAAGGCACTGTCAGGCGAGGCAAGGCTAAGGCACGACAACGCAAGGCTAGGCAATGCACGGAAGGCAAGCAAAGAGTAACGGAAGGCAAGGAATGCAAGGCAAAGCAAGGCAAAGCAAGCAAGTCTATGGCAAGGTGAAACAAGGCTAAGGCACCACAACGCACGGCTAGACAATGCACGGCCAGCCAAGGAAAATGTAACCCAAGGCAAGGCACTCTGAGGCAAGGCAAGGCTAATGCACGACAGCGCAAGGCTAGGCAATGCACGGAAGGCAAGCAAAGAGTAACGGAAGGCAAGGAATGCAAAGGAAAGCAGGGGAAGGCAAGGGTAACGAAAGGAACGGCACGGTAAGGGGAAACAAGGCTAAGGCACGACAACACAGGGCTAGGCAATGCAGGGCAAGGCAAGGAAAGGGTAACGCAAGGCAAGGCACGGTTTGGGGAGGCAAGGCTAATGCACGACAACGCAAGGCTAGGCAATGCACGGAAGGCAAGCAAAGGGTAACGGAAGGCAAGGAAGGCAAGGGAAAGCAAGGCAAGGCAAGGGTAACGGAAGGAACGGCACGACAAGGGGAAACAAGGCTAAGGCACGGCAACGCACGGCTAGGCAATGCACGGCAAGGCAAGGAAAGGGTAACGCAAGGCAAGGCACGGTGAGGCAAGGCAAGGCTGATGCACGACAACGCACGGCTAGGCAATGCACGGCAAGGCAAGGAAAGGGTAACGCAAGGCAAGGCACTGTCAGGCGAGGCAAAGCTAATGCACGACATCGCAAGGCTAGGCAGTGCACGGCTAGGCAAGGAAAGAGTAATGGAAGGAAAGGAAGGCAAGGAAAAGCATGGCAAGGCAAGTGTAACAACAGGCACGGCACGGCAAGGGGAAACAAGGCTAAGGCACGACAACGCAAGGCTAGGCAATGCACGGAAGGCAAGCAAAGAGTAACGGAAGGCAAGGAAGGCAAGGGAAAGCAAGGCAAGGCAAGGGTAACGGAAGGAACGGCACGACAAGGGGAAACAAGGCTAAGGCACGGCAACGCACGGCTAGGCAATGCACGGCAAGGCAAGGAAAGGGTAACGCAAGGCAAGGCACGGTGAGGCAAGGCAATGCTGATGCACGACAACGCACGGCTAGGCAATGCACGGGAAGGCAAGGAAAGGGTAACGCAAGGCAAGGCACGGTCAGGCGAGGCAAGGCTAAGGCACGACAACGCAAGGCTAGGCAATGCACGGAAGGCAAGCAAAGAGTAACGGAAGGCAAGGAAGGCAAGGGAAAGCAGGGGAAGGTAAGGGTAACGGAAGGAACGGCTCGGCAAGGGGAAACAAGGCTAAGGCACGGTAACGAAGGGCTAGGCAATGCACGGCAAGGCAAGGAAAGGGTAACGCAAGGCAAGGCACGGTCAGGCGAGGCAAGGGTAATGCACGAAAACGCAAGGCTACGCAGTGCACGGCTAGGCAAGGAAAGAGTAACGGAAGGAAAGGAAGGCAAGGCAAAGCAAGGCAAGGCAAGTGTAACAAAAGGCACGGCACGGCAAGGGGAAACAAAGCTAAGGCACGGCAACGCAAGGCTAAGCAATGCACGGCCAGGCAAGGAAAGGGTAACGCAAGGCAAGGCACGGTGAGGCAAGGCAAGGCTAAGGCACGACAACGCAAGGCTAGGCAATGCACGGAAGGCAAGCAAAGAGTAACGGAAGGCAAGGAAGGCAAGGCAAAGCAAGGCAACGCAACCAAGTCTATGGCAAGGTGAAACAAGGCTAAGGCACCACAACGCACGGCTAGACAATGCACGGCCAGCCAAGGAAAATGTAACCCAAGGCAAGGCACTCTGAGGCAAGGCAAGGCTAATGCACGACAGCGCAAGGCTAGGCAATGCACGGAAGGCAAGCAAAGAGTAACGGAAGGCAAGGAATGCAAAGGAAAGCAGGGGAAGGCAAGGGTAACGAAAGGAACGGCTCGGTAAGGGGAAACAAGGCTAAGGCACGACAACACAGGGCTAGGCAATGCAGGGCAAGGCAAGGAAAGGGTAACGCAAGGCAAGGCACGGTTTGGGGAGGCAAGGCTAATGCACGACAACGCAAGGCTAGGCAATGCACGGAAGGCAAGCAAAGGGTAACGGAAGGCAAGGAAGGCAAGGGAAAGCAAGGCAAGGCAAGGGTAACGGAAGGAACGGCACGACAAGGGGAAACAAGGCTAAGGCACGGCAACGCACGGCTAGGCAATGCACGGCAAGGCAAGGAAAGGGTAACGCAAGGCAAGGCACGGTGAGGCAAGGCAAGGCTGATGCACGACAACGCACGGCTAGGCAATGCACGGCAAGGCAAGGAAAGGGTAACGCAAGGCAAGGCACGGTGAGGCGAGGCAAGGCTAAGGCACGACAACGCAAGGCTAGGCAATGCACGGAAGGCAAGCAAAGAGTAACGGAAGGCAAGGAAGGCAAGGGAAAGCAAGGCAAGGAAGTGTAACAAAAGGCACGGCACGGCAAGGGGAAACAAGGCTAAGGCACGGCAACGCAAGACTAAGCAATGCACGGCCAGGCAAGGAAAGGGTAACGCAAGGCAAGGCACTGTCAGGCGAGGCAAGGCTAAGGCACGACAACGCAATGCTAGGCAATGCACGGAAGGCAAGCAAAGAGTAACGGAAACCAAGGAAGGCAAGGGAAAGCAAGGCTAGGCAAGGGTAACGGAAGGAACGGCACGGCAAGGGGAAACAAGGCTAAGGCACGGCAACGCACGGCTAGGCAATGCACGGCAAGGCAAGGAGAAGGTAACGCAAGGCAAGGCACCTTGAGGCAAGGCAAGGCTGATGCACGACAACGCACGGCTAGGCAATGCACGGCAAGGCAAGGAAAGAGTAATGGAAGGAAAGGAAGGCAAGGAAAAGCATGGCAAGGCAAGGGTAACGGAAGGAACGGCACGAGAAGGGGAAACAAGGCTAAGGCACGGCAACGCACGGCTAGGCAATGCACTGCAAGGCAAGGAAAGGGTAACGCAAGGCAAGGCACGGTGAGGCAAGGCAATGCTGATGCACGACAACGCACGGCTAGGCAATGCACGGGAAGGCAAGGAAAGGGTAACGCAAGGCAAGGCACGGTCAGGCGAGGCAAGGCTAAGGCACGACAACGCAAGGCTAGGCAATGCACGGAAGGCAAGCAAAGAGTAACGGAAGGCAAGGAAGGCAAGGGAAAGCAGGGGAAGTTAAGGGTAAGGGAAGGAACGGCTCGGCAAGGGGAAACAAGGCTAAGGCACGGTAACGCAGGGCTAGGCAATGCACGGCAAGGCAAGGAAAGGGTAACGCAAGGCAAGGCACGGTCAGGCGAGGCAAGGGTAATGCACGAAAACGCAAGGCTACGCAGTGCACGGCTAGGCAAGGAAAGAGTAACGGAAGGAAAGGAAGGCAAGGCAAAGCAAGGCAAGGCAAGTGTAACAAAAGGCACGGCACGGCAAGGGGAAACAAGGCGAAGGCACGGCAATGCAAGACTAAGCAATGCACGGCCAGGCAAGGAAAGGGTAACGCAAGGCAAGGCACTGTCAGGCGAGGCAAGGCTAAGGCACGACAACGCAAGGCTAGGCAATGCACGGATGGCAAGCAAAGAGTAACGGAAGGCAAGGAATGCAAGGCAAAGCAAGGCAAAGCAAGCAAGTCTATGGCAAGGTGAAACAAGGCTAAGGCACCACAACGCACGGCTAGACAATGCACGGCCAGCCAAGGAAAATGTAACCCAAGGCAAGGCACTCTGAGGCAAGGCAAGGCTAATGCACGACAGCGCAAGGCTAGGCAATGCACGGAAGGCAAGCAAAGAGTAACGGAAGGCAAGGAATGCAAAGGAAAGCAGGGGAAGGCAAGGGTAACGAAAGGAACGGCTCGGTAAGGGGAAACAAGGCTAAGGCACGACAACACAGGGCTAGGCAATGCAGGGCAAGGCAAGGAAAGGGTAACGCAAGGCAAGGCACGGTTTGGGGAGGCAAGGCTAATGCACGACAACGCAAGGCTAGGCAATGCACGGAAGGCAAGCAAAGGGTAACGGAAGGCAAGGAAGGCAAGGGAAAGCAAGGCAAGGCAAGGGTAACGGAAGGAACGGCACGACAAGGGGAAACAAGGCTAAGGCACGGCAACGCACGGCTAGGCAATGCACGGCAAGGCAAGGAAAGGGTAACGCAAGGCAAGGCACGGTGAGGCAAGGCAAGGCTGATGCACGACAACGCACGGCTAGGCAATGCACGGCAAGGCAAGGAAAGGGTAACGCAAGGCAAGGCACGGTGAGGCGAGGCAAGGCTAAGGCACGACAACGCAAGGCTAGGCAATGCACGGAAGGCAAGCAAAGAGTAACGGAAGGCAAGGAAGGCAAGGGAAAGCAAGGCAAGGAAGTGTAACAAAAGGCACGGCACGGCAAGGGGAAACAAGGCTAAGGCACGGCAACGCAAGACTAAGCAATGCACGGCCAGGCAAGGAAAGGGTAACGCAAGGGAAGGCACTGTCAGGCGAGGCAAGGCTAAGGCACGACAACGCAATGCTAGGCAATGCACGGAAGGCAAGCAAAGAGTAAAGGAAACCAAGGAAGGCAAGGGAAAGCAAGGCTAGGCAAGGGTAACGGAAGGAACGGCACGGCAAGGGGATACAAGGCTAAGGCACGGCAACGCACGGCTAGGCAATGCACGGCAAGGCAAGGAGAAGGTAACGCAAGGCAAGGCACCTTGAGGCAAGGCAAGGCTGATGCACGACAACGCACGGCTAGGCAATGCACGGCAAGGCAAGGAAAGGGTAACGCAAGGCAAGGCACGGTCAGGCAAGGCAAGGCTAAGGCACGACAAGGCAAGGCTAGACAATGCACGAAAGGCAAGCAAAGAGTAACGGAAGGCAAGGAAGGGAAGGGAAAGCAGGGGAAGGCAAGGGTAACGGAAGGAACGGCACGGTAAGGGGAAACAAGGCTAAGGCACGACAACGCAGGGCTAGGCAATCCACGGCAAGGTAAGGAAAGGGTAACGCAAGGCAAGGCACGGTAAGGCGAGGCAAGGGTAATGCACGACAACGGAAGGCTACGCAGTGCACGGATAGGCAAGGAAAGAGTAACGGAAGGAAAGGAAGGCAAGGCAAAGCAAGGCAAGGCAAGTGTAACAAAGGCACGTCACGGCAAGGGGAAACAAGCCTAAGGCACGGCAACGCAAGGCTAAGCAATGCACGGCCAGGCAAGGAAAGGGTAACGCAAGGCAAGGCACTGTCAGGCGAGGCAAGGCTAAGGCACGACAACGCAAGGCTAGGCAATGCACGGAAGGCAAGCAAAGAGTAACGGAAGGCAAGGAATGCAAGGCAAAGCAAGGCAAAGCAAGCAAGTCTATGGCAAGGTGAAACAAGGCTAAGGCACCACAACGCACGGCTAGACAATGCACGGCCAGCCAAGGAAAATGTAACGCAAGGCAAGGCACTCTGAGGCAAGGCAAGGCTAATGCACGACAGCGCAAGGCTAGGCAATGCACGGAAGGCAAGCAAAGAGTAACGGAAACCAAGGAATGCAAGGGAAAGCAAGGCAAGGCAAGGGTAACGGAAGGAACGGCACGGCAAGGGGAAACAAGGCTAAGGCACGGCAACGCACGGCTAGGCAATCCACGGCAAGGTAAGGAAAGGGTAACGCAAGGCAAGGCACTGTCAGGCGAGGCAAAGCTAATGCACGACATCGCAAGGCTAGGCAGTGCACGGCTAGGCAAGGAAAGAGTAATGGAAGGAAAGGAAGGCAAGGAAAAGCATGGCAAGGCAAGGGTAACGGAAGGAACGGCACGAGAAGGGGAAACAAGGCTAAGGCACGGCAACGCACGGCTAGGCAATGCACGGCAAGGCAAGGAAAGGGTAACGCAAGGCAAGGCACGGTGAGGCAAGGCAAGGC
Organism: Macrotis lagotis; assembly: GCF_037893015.1. Classification (NCBI taxonomy): domain Eukaryota; kingdom Metazoa; phylum Chordata; class Mammalia; order Peramelemorphia; family Peramelidae; genus Macrotis; species Macrotis lagotis. The sequence goes on from NW_027421945.1 coordinate 54,566, forward strand.
TGATGCACGACAACGCACGGCTAGGCAATGCACGGACAGGCAAGGAAAGGGTAACGCAAGGCAAGGCACGGTGAGGCAAGGCAAGGCAAATGCACGACAACGCACGGCTAGGCAATGCACGGAAGGCAAGCAAAGAGTAACGGAAGGCAAGGAAGGCAAGGGAAAGCAAGGCAAGGCAAGGGTAACAGAAGGAACGGCACGGCAAGGGGAAACAAGGCTAAGGCACGGCAACGCACGGCTAGGCAATGCAGGCAAGGCAAGGAAAGGGTAACGCAAGGCAAGGCACGGTGAGGCAAGGCAAGGCTGATGCACGACAACGCACGGCTAGGCAATGCACGGCAAGGCAAGGAAAGGGTAACGCAAGGCAAGGCACTGTCAGGCGAGGCAAAGCTAATGCACGACATCGCAAGGCTAGGCAGTGCACGGCTAGGCAAGGAAAGAGTAATGGAAGGAAAGGAAGGCAAGGAAAAGCATGGCAAGACAAGTGTAACAACAGGCACGGCACGGCAAGGGGAAACAAGGCTAAGGCACGACAACGCAAGGCTAGGCAATGCACGGAAGGCAAGCAAAGAGTAACGGAAGGCAAGGAATGCAAAGGAAAGCAGGGGAAGGCAAGGGTAACGAAAGGAACGGCACGGTAAGGGGAAACAAGGCTAAGGCACGACAACAAAGTTCTAGGCAATGCAGGGCAAGGCAAGGAAAGGGTAACGCAAGGCAAGGCACGGTTTGGGGAGGCAAGGCTAATGCACGACAACGCAAGGCTAGGCAATGCACGGAAGGCAAGCAAAGAGTAACGGAAGGCAAGGAAGGCAAGGGAAAGCAAGGCAAGGCAAGGGTAACGGAAGGAACGGCACGGCAAGGGGAAACAAGGCTAAGGCACGGCAACGCAGGGCTAGGCAATGCACGGCCAGGCAAGGAAAGGGTAACGCAAGGCAAGGCACGGTGAGGCAAGGCAAGGCTGATGCATGACAACGCACAGCTAGGCAATGCACGGCAAGGCAAGGAAAGGGTAACGCAAGGCAAGGCACGGTCAGGCGAGGCAAGGCTAAGGCACGACAACGCAAGGCTAGGCAATGCACGGAAGGCAAGCAAAGAGTAACGGAAGGCAAGGAAGGCAAAGGAAAGCAGGGGAAGGCAAGGGTAACGGAAGGAACGGCACGGTAAGGGGAAACAAGGCTAAGGCACGACAACGCAGGGCTAGGCAATGCACGGCAAGGCAAGGAAAGGGTAACGCAAGGCAAGGCACGGTCAGGCGAGGCAAGGGTAATGCAGGACAACGCAAGGCTACGCAGTGCACGGCTAGGCAAGGAAAGAGTAACGGAAGGAAAGGAAAGCAAGGCAAAGCAAGGCAAGGCAAGTGTAACAAAGGCACGTCACGGCAAGGGGAAACAAGGCTAAGGCACGGCAACGCAAGGCTAAGCAATGCACGGCCAGGCAAGGAAAGGGTAACGCAAGGCAAGGCACGGTAAGGCAAGGCGAGGCTAATGCACGACAACGCACGGCTAGGCAATGCACGGAAGGCAAGCAAAGAGTAACGGAACGCAAGGAAGGCAAGGGAATGCAAGGCAAGGCAAGGTTAACGGAAGGAACGGCACGGCAAGGGGAAACAAGGCTAAGGTACGGTAACGCACGGCTAGGCAATGCAGGGCAAGGCAAGGAAATGGTAACGCAATGCAAGGCACGGTTTGGGGAGGCAAGGCTAATGCACGACAACGGAAGGATAGGCAGTGCACGGCTAGGCAAGGAAAGAGTAACGGAAGGAAAGGAAGGCAAGGCAAAGCAAGGCAAGGCAAGTGTAACAAAAGGCAAGGCACGACAAGGGCAAAAAAGGCTAAGGAACGGCAACGCACGGCTAGGCAATGCACGGCCAGGCAAGGAAAGGGTAACGCAAGGCAAGGCACGGTAAGGCAAGACAAGGCTAATGCACGACAACGCACGGCTAGGCAATGCACGGCCAGGCAAGGAAAGGGTAACGCAAGGCAAGGCACGATGAGGCAAGGCAAGGCAAATGCACGACAACGCACGGCTAGGCAATGAACGGAAGGCAAGCAATGAGTAACGGAAGGCAAGGAAGGCAAGGGAAAGCAAGGCAAGGCAAGGGTAACAGAAGGAACGGCACGGCAAGGGGAAACAAGGCTAAGGCACGGCAACGCACGGCTAGGCAATGCAGGCAAGGCAAGGAAAGGGTAACGCAAGGCAAGGCACGGTGAGGCAAGGCAAGGCTGATGCACGACAACGCACGGCTAGGCAATGCACGGCAAGGCAAGGAAAGGGTAACGCAAGGCAAGGCACTGTCAGGCGAGGCAAAGCTAATGCACGACATCGCAAGGCTAGGCAGTGCACGGCTAGGCAAGGAAAGAGTAATGGAAGGAAAGGAAGGCAAGGAAAAGCATGGCAAGACAAGTGTAACAACAGGCACGGCACGGCAAGGGGAAACAAGGCTAAGGCACGACAACGCAAGGCTAGGCAATGCACGGAAGGCAAGCAAAGAGTAACGGAAGGCAAGGAAGGCAAGGGAAAGCAAGGCAAGGCAAGGGTAACGGAAGGAACGGCACGACAAGGGGAAACAAGGCTAAGGCACGGCAACGCACGGCTAGGCAATGCACGGCAAGGCAAGGAAAGGGTAACGCAAGGCAAGGCACGGTGAGGCAAGGCAATGCTGATGCACGACAACGCACGGCTAGGCAATGCACGGGAAGGCAAGGAAAGGGTAACGCAAGGCAAGGCACGGTCAGGCGAGGCAAGGCTAAGGCACGACAACGCAAGGCTAGGCAATGCACGGAAGGCAAGCAAAGAGTAACGGAAGGCAAGGAAGGCAAGGGAAAGCAGGGGAAGGTAAGGGTAACGGAAGGAACGGCTCGGCAAGGGGAAACAAGGCTAAGGCACGGTAACGAAGGGCTAGGCAATGCACGGCAAGGCAAGGAAAGGGTAACGCAAGGCAAGGCACGGTCAGGCGAGGCAAGGGTAATGCACGAAAACGCAAGGCTACGCAGTGCACGGCTAGGCAAGGAAAGAGTAACGGAAGGAAAGGAAGGCAAGGCAAAGCAAGGCAAGGCAAGTGTAACAAAAGGCACGGCACGGCAAGGGGAAACAAGGCTAAGGCACGGCAATGCAAGACTAAGCAATGCACGGCCAGGCAAGGAAAGGGTAACGCAAGGCAAGGCACTGTCAGGCGAGGCAAGGCTAAGGCACGACAACGCAAGGCTAGGCAATGCACGGAAGGCAAGCAAAGAGTAACGGAAGGCAAGGAATGCAAGGCAAAGCAAGGCAAAGCAAGCAAGTCTATGGCAAGGTGAAACAAGGCTAAGGCACCACAACGCACGGCTAGACAATGCACGGCCAGCCAAGGAAAATGTAACCCAAGGCAAGGCACTCTGAGGCAAGGCAAGGCTAATGCACGACAGCGCAAGGCTAGGCAATGCACGGAAGGCAAGCAAAGAGTAACGGAAGGCAAGGAATGCAAAGGAAAGCAGGGGAAGGCAAGGGTAACGAAAGGAACGGCACGGTAAGGGGAAACAAGGCTAAGGCACGACAACACAGGGCTAGGCAATGCAGGGCAAGGCAAGGAAAGGGTAACGCAAGGCAAGGCACGGTTTGGGGAGGCAAGGCTAATGCACGACAACGCAAGGCTAGGCAATGCACGGAAGGCAAGCAAAGGGTAACGGAAGGCAAGGAAGGCAAGGGAAAGCAAGGCAAGGCAAGGGTAACGGAAGGAACGGCACGACAAGGGGAAACAAGGCTAAGGCACGGCAACGCACGGCTAGGCAATGCACGGCAAGGCAAGGAAAGGGTAACGCAAGGCAAGGCACGGTGAGGCAAGGCAAGGCTGATGCACGACAACGCACGGCTAGGCAATGCACGGCAAGGCAAGGAAAGGGTAACGCAAGGCAAGGCACGGTGAGGCGAGGCAAGGCTAAGGCACGACAACGCAAGGCTAGGCAATGCACGGAAGGCAAGCAAAGAGTAACGGAAGGCAAGGAAGGCAAGGGAAAGCAAGGCAAGGAAGTGTAACAAAAGGCACGGCACGGCAAGGGGAAACAAGGCTAAGGCACGGCAACGCAAGACTAAGCAATGCACGGCCAGGCAAGGAAAGGGTAACGCAAGGGAAGGCACTGTCAGGCGAGGCAAGGCTAAGGCACGACAACGCAATGCTAGGCAATGCACGGAAGGCAAGCAAAGAGTAAAGGAAACCAAGGAAGGCAAGGGAAAGCAAGGCTAGGCAAGGGTAACGGAAGGAACGGCACGGCAAGGGGATACAAGGCTAAGGCACGGCAACGCACGGCTAGGCAATGCACGGCAAGGCAAGGAGAAGGTAACGCAAGGCAAGGCACCTTGAGGCAAGGCAAGGCTGATGCACGACAACGCACGGCTAGGCAATGCACGGCAAGGCAAGGAAAGGGTAACGCAAGGCAAGGCACGGTCAGGCAAGGCAAGGCTAAGGCACGACAAGGCAAGGCTAGACAATGCACGAAAGGCAAGCAAAGAGTAACGGAAGGCAAGGAAGGGAAGGGAAAGCAGGGGAAGGCAAGGGTAACGGAAGGAACGGCACGGTAAGGGGAAACAAGGCTAAGGCACGACAACGCAGGGCTAGGCAATCCACGGCAAGGTAAGGAAAGGGTAACGCAAGGCAAGGCACGGTAAGGCGAGGCAAGGGTAATGCACGACAACGGAAGGCTACGCAGTGCACGGATAGGCAAGGAAAGAGTAACGGAAGGAAAGGAAGGCAAGGCAAAGCAAGGCAAGGCAAGTGTAACAAAGGCACGTCACGGCAAGGGGAAACAAGCCTAAGGCACGGCAACGCAAGGCTAAGCAATGCACGGCCAGGCAAGGAAAGGGTAACGCAAGGCAAGGCACTGTCAAGCGAGGCAAGGCTAAGGCACGACAACGCAAGGCTAGGCAATGCACGGAAGGCAAGCAAAGAGTAACGGAAGGCAAGGAATGCAAGGCAAAGCAAGGCAAAGCAAGCAAGTCTATGGCAAGGTGAAACAAGGCTAAGGCACCACAACGCACGGCTAGACAATGCACGGCCAGCCAAGGAAAATGTAACGCAAGGCAAGGCACTCTGAGGCAAGGCAAGGCTAATGCACGACAGCGCAAGGCTAGGCAATGCACGGAAGGCAAGCAAAGAGTAACGGAAACCAAGGAATGCAAGGGAAAGCAAGGCAAGGCAAGGGTAACGGAAGGAACGGCACGGCAAGGGGAAACAAGGCTAAGGCACGGCAACGCACGGCTAGGCAATCCACGGCAAGGTAAGGAAAGGGTAACGCAAGGCAAGGCACTGTCAGGCGAGGCAAAGCTAATGCACGACATCGCAAGGCTAGGCAGTGCACGGCTAGGCAAGGAAAGAGTAACGGAAGGAAAGGAAGGCAAGGCAAACATGGCAAGGCAAGGGTAACGGAAGGAACGGCACGACAAGGGGAAACAAGGCTAAGGCACGGCAACGCACGGCTAGGCAATGCACGGCAAGGCAAGGAAAGGGTAACGCAAGGCAAGGCACGGTGAGGCAAGGCAAGGCTGATGCACGACAACGCACGGCTAGGCAATGCACGGCAAGGCAAGCAAAGGGTAACGCAAGGCAAGGCACGGTGAGGCGAGGCAAGGCTAAGGCACGACAACGCAACGCTAGGCAATGCACGGAAGGCAAGCAAAGAGTAACGGAAGGCAAGGAAGGCAAGGGAAAGCAAGGCAAGGCAAGTGTAACAAAAGGCACGGCACGGCAAGGGGAAACAAGGCTAAGGCACGGCAACGCAAGACTAAGCAATGCACGGCCAGGCAAGGAAAGGGTAACGCAAGGGAAGGCACTGTCAGTCGAGGCAAGGCTAAGGCACGACAAAGCAATGCTAGGCAATGCACGGAAGGCAAGCAAAGAGTAAAGGAAACCAAGGAAGGCAAGGGAAACAAGGCTAGGCAAGGGTAACGGAAGGAACGGCACGGCAAGGGGAAACAAGGCTAAGGCACGGCAACGCACGGCTAGGCAATGCACGGCAAGGCAAGGAGAAGGTAACGCAAGGCAAGGCACGGTGAGGCAAGGCAAGGCTGATGCACGACAACGCACGGCTAGGCAATGCACGGCAAGGCAAGGAAAGGGTAACGCAAGGCAAGGCACGGTGAGGCAAGGCAAGGCTAAGGCACGACAACGCAAGGCTAGGCAATGCACGGAAGGCAAGCAAAGAGTAACGGAAGGCAAGGAAGGCAAGGGAAAGCAGGGGAAGGCAAGGGTAACGGAAGGAACGGCACGGTAAGGGGAAACAAGGCTAAGGCACGACAACGCACGGCTAGGCAATGCACGGCAAGGCAAGGAAAGGGTAACGCAAGGAAAGGCACGGTCAGGCGAGGCAAGGGTAATGCACGACAACGGAAGGCTACGCAGTGCACGGCTAGGCAAGGAAAGAGTAACGGAAGGAAAGGAAGGCAAGGCAAAGCAAGGCAAGGCAAGTGTAACAAAGGCACGGCACGGCAAGGGGAAACAAGGCTAAGGCACGGCAACGCAAGGCTAAGCAATGCACGGCCAGGCAAGGAAAGGGTAACGCAAGGCAAGGCACGGTAAGGCAAGGCGAGGCTAATGCACGACAACGCACGGCTAGGCAATGCACGGAAGGCAAGCAAAGAGTAACGGAACGCAAGGAAGGCAAGGGAATGCAAGGCAAGGCAAGGTTAACGGAAGGAACGGCACGACAAGGGGAAACAAGGCTAAGGCACGGCAACGCACGGCTAGGCAATGCACGGCAAGGCAAGGAAAGGGTAACGCAAGGCAAGGCACGGTGAGGCAAGGCAAGGCTGATGCACGACAACGCACGGCTAGGCAATGCACGGCAAGGCAAGGAAAGGGTAACGCAAGGCAAGGCACGGTGAGGCGAGGCAAGGCTAAGGCACGACAACGCAAGGCTAGGCAATGCACGGAAGGCAAGCAAAGAGTAACGGAAGGCAAGGAAGGCAAGGGAAAGCAAGGCAAGGCAAGTGTAACAAAAGGCACGGCACGGCAAGGGGAAACAAGGCTAAGGCACGGCAACGCAAGACTAAGCAATGCACGGCCAGGCAAGGAAAGGGTAACGCAAGGCAAGGCACTGTCAGGCGAGGCAAGGCTAAGGCACGACAACGCAATGCTAGGCAATGCACGGAAGGCAAGCAAAGAGTAAAGGAAACCAAGGAAGGCAAGGGAAAGCAAGGCAAGGCAAGGGTAACGGAAGGAACGGCACGGCAAGGGGAAACAAGGCTAAGGCACGGCAACGCACGGCTAGGCAATGCACGGCAAGGCAAGGAGAAGGTAACGCAAGGCAAGGCACCTTGAGGCAAGGCAAGGCTGATGCACGACAACGCACGGCTAGGCAATGCACGGCAAGGCAAGGAAAGGGTAACGCAAGGCAAGGCACGGTCAGGCAAGGCAAGGCTAAGGCACGACAACGCAAGGCTAGGCAATGCACGGAAGGCAAGCAAAGAGTAACGGAAGGCAAGGAAGGCAAGGGAAAGCAGGGGAAGGCAAGGGTAACGGAAGGAACGGCACGGTAAGGGGAAACAAGGCTAAGGCACGACAACGCAGGGCTAGGCAATGCACGGAAGGCAAGCAAAGAGTAACGGAAGGCAAGGAATGCAAGGCAAAGCAAGGCAAAGCAAGCAAGTCTATGGCAAGGTGAAACAAGGCTAAGGCACCACAACGCACGGCTAGACAATGCACGGCCAGCCAAGGAAAATGTAACGCAAGGCAAGGCACTCTGAGGCAAGGCAAGGCTAATGCACGACAGCGCAAGGCTAGGCAATGCACGGAAGGCAAGCAAAGAGTAACGGAAACCAAGGAAGGCAAGGGAAAGCAAGGCAAGGCAAGGGTAACGGAAGGAACGGCACGGCAAGGGGAAACAAGGCTAAGGCACGGCAACGCACGGCTAGGCAATCCACGGCAAGGTAAGGAAAGGGTAACGCAAGGCAAGGCACGGTCAGGCGAGGCAAAGCTAATGCACGACATCGCAAGGCTAGGCAGTGCACGGCTAGGCAAGGAAAGAGTAATGGAAGGAAAGGAAGGCAAGGAAAAGCATGGCAAGGCAAGGGTAACGGAAGGAACGGCACGACAAGGGGAAACAAGGCTAAGGCACGGCAACGCACGGCTAGGCAATGCACGGCAAGGCAAGGAAAGGGTAACGCAAGGCAAGGCACGGTGAGGCAAGGCAAGGCTGATGCACGACAACGCACGGCTAGGCAATGCACGGCAAGGCAAGGAAAGGGTAACGCAAGGCAAGGCACGGTGAGGCGAGGCAAGGCTAAGGCACGACAACGCAACGCTAGGCAATGCACGGAAGGCAAGCAAAGAGTAACGGAAGGCAAGGAAGGCAAGGGAAAGCAAGGCAAGGCAAGTGTAACAAAAGGCACGGCACGGCAAGGGGAAACAAGGCTAAGGCACGGCAACGCAAGACTAAGCAATGCACGGCCAGGCAAGGAAAGGGTAACGCAAGGGAAGGCACTGTCAGTCGAGGCAAGGCTAAGGCACGACAAAGCAATGCTAGGCAATGCACGGAAGGCAAGCAAAGAGTAAAGGAAACCAAGGAAGGCAAGGGAAACAAGGCTAGGCAAGGGTAACGGAAGGAACGGCACGGCAAGGGGATACAAGGCTAAGGCACGGCAACGCACGGCTAGGCAATGCACGGCAAGGCAAGGAGAAGGTAACGCAAGGCAAGGCACCTTGAGGCAAGGCAAGGCTGATGCACGACAACGCACGGCTAGGCAATGCACGGCAAGGCAAGGAAAGGGTAACGCAAGGCAAGGCACGGTCAGGCAAGGCAAGGCTAAGGCACGACAAGGCAAGGCTAGACAATGCACGAAAGGCAAGCAAAGAGTAACGGAAGGCAAGGAAGGCAAGGGAAAGCAGGGGAAGGCAAGGGTAACGGAAGGAACGGCACGGTAAGGGGAAACAAGGCTAAGGCACGACAACGCAGGGCTAGGCAATCCACGGCAAGGTAAGGAAAGGGTAACGCAAGGAAAGGCACGGTCAGGCGAGGCAAGGGTAATGCACGACAACGGAAGGCTACGCAGTGCACGGCTAGGCAGGGAAAGAGTAACGGAAGGAAAGGAAGGCAAGGCAAAGCAAGGCAAGGCAAGTGTAACAAAGGCACGTCACGGCAAGTGGAAACAAGGCTAAGGCACGGCAACGCAAGGCTAAGCAATGCACGGCCAGGCAAGGAAAGGGTAACGCAAGGCAAGGCACGGTAAGGCAAGGCGAGGCTAATGCACGACAACGCACGGCTAGGCAATGCACGGAAGGCAAGCAAAGAGTAACGGAACGCAAGGAAGGCAAGGGAATGCAAGGCAAGGCAAGGTTAACGGAAGGAACGGCACGCAAGGGGAAACAAGGCTAAGGCACGGTAACGCACGGCTAGGCAATGCAGGGCAAGGCGAGGAAATGGTAACGCAAGGCAAGGCACGGTTTGGGGAGGCAAGGCTAATGCACGACAACGGAAGGATAGGCAGTGCACGGAAGGCAAGGAAAGAGTAACGGAAGGAAAGGAAGGCAAGGCAAAGCAAGGCAAGGCAAGGGTAACGGAAGGAACGGCACGGCAAGGGGAAACAAGGCTAAGGCACGGCAGCGCACGGCTAGGCAATGCACGGCAAGGCAAGGAAAGGGTAACGCAAGGCAAGGCACGGTGAGGCAAGGCAAGGCTAATGCACGACAACGCACGGCTAGGCAATGCACGGCCAGGCAAGGAAAGGGTAACGCAAGGCAAGGCACGGTGAGGCAAGGCAAGGCTAATGCACGACAACGCACGGCTAGGCAATGCACGGAAGGCAAGCAAAGAGTAACGGAAGGCAAGGAATGCAAGGGAAAGCAAGGCAAGGCAAGGGTAACAGAAGGAACGGCACGGCAAGGGGAAACAAGGCTAAGGCACGACAACGCACGGCTAGGCAATGCACGGCAAGGCAAGGAAAGGGTAACGCAAGGCAAGGCACGGTGAGGCGAGGCAAGGCTAAGGCACGACAACGCAAGGCTAGGCAATGCACGGAAGGCAAGCAAAGAGTAACGGAAGGCAAGGAAGGCAAGGGAAAGCAAGGCAAGGCAAGTGTAACAAAAGGCACGGCACGGCAAGGGGAAACAAGGCTAAGGCACGGCAACGCAAGGCTAGGCAATGCACGGCAAGGCAAGGAAAGGGTAACGCAAGGGAAGGCACTGTCAGGCGAGGCAAGGCTAAGGCACGACAACGCAAGGCTAGGCAATGCACGGAAGGCAAGCAAAGAGTAAAGGAAACCAAGGAAGGCAAGGGAAAGCAAGGCTAGGCAAGGGTAACGGAAGGAACGGCACGGCAAGGGGATACAAGGCTAAGGCACGACAACGCACGGCTAGGCAATGCACGGCAAGGCAAGGAAAAGGTAACGCAAGGCAAGGCACCTTGAGGCAAGGCAAGGCTGATGCACGACAACGCACGGCTAGGCAATGCACGGCAAGGCAAGGAAAGGTAACGCAAGGCAAGGCACGGTCAGGCAAGGCAAGGCTAAGGCACGACAACGCAAGGCTAGGCAATGCACGGAAGGCAAGCAAAGAGTAACGGAAGGCAAGGAAGGCAAGGGAAAGGAGGGGAAGGCAAGGGTAACGGAAGGAACCGCACGGTAAGGGGAAACAAGGCTAAGGCACGACAACGCAGGGCTAGGCAATGCACGGCAAGGCAAGGAAAGGGTAACGCAAGGCAAGGCACGGTCAGGCGAGGCAAGGCTAATGCACGACAACGCAAGGCTAGGCAGTGCACGGCTAGGCAAGGAAAGAGTAACGGAAGGAAAGGAAGGCAAGGCAAGTGTAACAAAAGGCACGGCACGGCAAGGGGAAACAAGGCTAAGGCACGGCAACGCAAGGCTAAGCAATGCACGGCCAGGCAAGGAAAGGGTAACGCAAGGCAAGGCACGGTCAGGCGAGGCAAGGCTAAGGCACGACAACGCAAGGCTAGGCAATGCACGGAAGGCAAGCAAAGAGTAACGGAAGGCAAGGAATGCAAGGCAAAGCAAGGCAACGCAAGCAAGTCTATGGCAAGGTGAAACAAGGCTAAGGCACCACAACGCACGGCTAGACAATGCACGGCCAGCCAAGGAAAAGGTAACGCAAGGCAAGGCACTCTGAGGCAAGGCAAGGCTAATGCACGACAGCGCAAGGCTAGGCAATGCACGGAAGGCAAGCAAAGAGTAACGGAAACCAAGGAATGCAAGGGAAAGCAAGGCAAGGCAAGGGTAACGGAAGGAACGGCACGGCAAGGGGAAACAAGGCTAAGGCACGGCAACGCACGGCTAGGCAATCCACGGCAAGGTAAGGAAAGGGTAACGCAAGGCAAGGCACTGTCAGGCGAGGCAAAGCTAATGCACGACATCGCAAGGCTAGGCAGTGCACGGCTAGGCAAGGAAAGAGTAATGGAAGGAAAGGAAGGCAAGGAAAAGCATGGCAAGGCAAGGGTAACGGAAGGAACGGCACGACAAGGGGAAACAAGGCTAAGGCACGGCAACGCACGGCTAGGCAATGCACGGCAAGGCAAGGAAAGGGTAACGCAAGGCAAGGCACGGTGAGGCAAGGCAAGGCTGATGCACGACAACGCACGGCTAGGCAATGCACGGCAAGGCAAGGAAAGGGTAACGCAAGGCAAGGCACGGTGAGGCGAGGCAAGGCTAAGGCACGACAACGCAACGCTAGGCAATGCACGGAAGGCAAGCAAAGAGTAACGGAAGGCAAGGAAGGCAAGGGAAAGCAAGGCAAGGCAAGTGTAACAAAAGGCACGGCACGGCAAGGGGAAACAAGGCTAAGGCACGGCAACGCAAGACTAAGCAATGCACGGCCAGGCAAGGAAAGGGTAACGCAAGGGAAGGCACTGTCAGTCGAGGCAAGGCTAAGGCACGACAAAGCAATGCTAGGCAATGCACGGAAGGCAAGCAAAGAGTAAAGGAAACCAAGGAAGGCAAGGGAAACAAGGCTAGGCAAGGGTAACGGAAGGAACGGCACGGCAAGGGGATACAAGGCTAAGGCACGGCAACGCACGGCTAGGCAATGCACGGCAAGGCAAGGAGAAGGTAACGCAAGGCAAGGCACCTTGAGGCAAGGCAAGGCTGATGCACGACAACGCACGGCTAGGCAATGCACGGCAAGGCAAGGAAAGGGTAACGCAAGGCAAGGCACGGTCAGGCAAGGCAAGGCTAAGGCACGACAAGGCAAGGCTAGACAATGCACGAAAGGCAAGCAAAGAGTAACGGAAGGCAAGGAAGGCAAGGGAAAGCAGGGGAAGGCAAGGGTAACGGAAGGAACGGCACGGTAAGGGGAAACAAGGCTAAGGCACGACAACGCAGGGCTAGGCAATCCACGGCAAGGTAAGGAAAGGGTAACGCAAGGAAAGGCACGGTCAGGCGAGGCAAGGGTAATGCACGACAACGGAAGGCTACGCAGTGCACGGCTAGGCAAGGAAAGAGTAACGGAAGGAAAGGAAGGCAAGGCAAAGCAAGGCAAGGCAAGTGTAACAAAGGCACGTCACGGCAAGTGGAAACAAGGCTAAGGCACGGCAACGCAAGGCTAAGCAATGCACGGCCAGGCAAGGAAAGGGTAACGCAAGGCAAGGCACGGTAAGGCAAGGCGAGGCTAATGCACGACAACGCACGGCTAGGCAATGCACGGAAGGCAAGCAAAGAGTAACGGAACGCAAGGAAGGCAAGGGAATGCAAGGCAAGGCAAGGTTAACGGAAGGAACGGCACGCAAGGGGAAACAATGCTAAGGCACGGTAACGCACGGCTAGGCAATGCAGGGCAAGGCGAGGAAATGGTAACGCAAGGCAAGGCACGGTTTGGGGAGGCAAGGCTAATGCACGACAACGGAAGGATAGGCAGTGCACGGCTAGGCAAGGAAAGAGTAACGGAAGGAAAGGAAGGCAAGGCAAAGCAAGGCAAGGCAAGTGTAACAAAAGGCAAGGCACGGCAAGGGGAAAAAAGGCTAAGGAACGGCAGCGCACGGCTAGGCAATGCACGGCCAGGCAAGGAAAGGGTAACGCAAGGCAAGGCACGGTAAGGCAAGACAAGGCTAATGCACGACAACGCACGGCTAGGCAATGCACGGCCAGGCAAGGAAAGGGTAACGCAAGGCAAGGCACGGTGAGGCAAGGCAAGGCAAATGCACGACAACGCACGGCTAGGCAATGCACGGAAGGCAAGCAAAGAGTAACGGAAGGCAAGGAATGCAAGGGAAAGCAAGGCAAGGCAAGGGTAACGGAAGGAACGGCACGGCAAGGGGAAACAAGGCTAAGGCACGGCTACGCACGGCTAGGCAATGCAGGCAAGGCAAGGAAAGGGTAACGCAAGGAAAGGCACGGTGAGGCAAGGCAAGGCTGATGCACGACAACGCACGGCTAGGCAATGCACGGCAAGGCAAGGAAAGGGTAACGCAAGGCAAGGCACTGTCAACCGAGGCAAAGCTAATGCACGACATCGCAAGGCTAGGCAGTGCACGGCTAGGCAAGGAAAGAGTAATGGAAGGAAAGGAAGGCAAGGAAAAGCATGGCAAGACAAGTGTAACAACAGGCACGGCACGGCAAGGGGAAACAAGGCTAAGGCACGGCAACGCAAGGCTAGGCAATGCACGGAAGGCAAGCAAAGAGTAACGGAAGGCAAGGAATGCAAAGGAAAGCAGGGGAAGGCAAGGGTACCGAAAGGAACGGCACGGTAAGGGGAAACAAGGCTAAGGCACGACAACACAGGGCTAGGCAATGCAGGGCAAGGCAAGGAAAGGGTAACGCAAGGCAAGGCACGGTTTGGGGAGGCAAGGCTAATGCACGACAACGCAAGGCTAGGCAATGCACGGAAGGCAAGCAAAGAGTAACGGAAGGCAAGGAAGGCAAGGGAAAGCAAGGCAAGGAAAGGGTAACCGAAGGAACGGCACGACAAGGGGAAACAAGGCTAAGGCACGACAACGCACGGCTAGGCAAGGCACGGCAAGGCAAGGAAAGGGTAACGCAAGGCAAGGCACGGTGAGGCAAGGCAAGGCTAATGCACGACAACGCACGGCTAGGCAATGCACGGCAAGGCAAGGAAAGGGTAACGCAAGGCAAGGCACGGTCAGGCGAGGCAAGGCTAAGGCACGACAACGCAAGGCTAGGTAATGCACGGAAGGCAAGAAAAGAGTAACGGAATGCAAGGAAGGCAAGGGAAAGCAAGGGAAGGCAAGGGTAACGGAAGGAACGGCTCGGCAAGGGGAAACAAGGCTAAGGCACGGTAACGAAGGGCTAGGCAATGCACGGCAAGGCAAGGAAAGGGTAACGCAAGGCAAGGCACGGTCAGGCGAGGCAAGGGTAATGCACGAAAACGCAAGGCTACGCAGTGCACGGCTAGGCAAGGAAAGAGTAACGGAAGGAAAGGAAGGCAAGGCAAAGCAAGGCAAGGCAAGTGTAACAAAAGGCACGGCACGGCAAGGGGAAACAAGGCTAAGGCACGGCAACGCAAGACTAAGCAATGCACGGCCAGGCAAGGAAAGGGTAACGCAAGGCAAGGCACGGTCAGGCTAGGCAAGGCTGAGGCACGACAACGCAAGGCTAGGCAATGCACGGAAGGCAAGCAAAGAGTAACGGAAGGCAAGGAAGGCAAGGGAAAGCAAGGCAAGGCAAGGGTAACGGAAGGAACGGCACGGCAAGGGGAAACAAGGCTAAGGCACGACAACGCAGGGCTAGGCAATGCACGGCAAGGCAAGGAAAGGGTAACGCAAGGCAAGGCACGGTCAGGCGAGGCAAGGCTAATGCACGAAAACGCAAGGCTAGGCAATGCACGGAAGGCAAGCAAAGAGTAACGGAAGGCAAGGAAGGCAAGGGAAAGCAAGGCAAGGCAAGGGTAACGGAAGGAACGGCACGACAAGGGGAAACAAGGCTAAGGCACGGCAACGCACGGCTAGGCAATGCACGGCAAGGCAAGGAAAGGGTAACGCAAGGCAAGGCACGGTGAGGCAAGGCAAGGCTGATGCACGACAACGCACGGCTAGGCAATGCACGGCAAGGCAAGGAAAGGGTAACGCAAGGCAAGGCACGGTGAGGCGAGGCAAGGCTAAGGCACGACAACGCAAGGCTAGGCAATGCACGGAAGGCAAGCAAAGAGTAACGGAAGGCAAGGAAGGCAAGGGAAAGCAAGGGAAGGCAAGGGTAACGGAAGGAACGGCACGGCAAGGGGAAACAAGGCTAAGGCACGGCAACGCAGGGCTAGGCAATGCACGGCAAGGCAAGGAAAGGGTAACGCAAGGCAAGGCACGGTCAGGCGAGGCAAGGGTAATGCACGAAAACGCAAGGCTACGCAGTGCACGGCTAGGCAAGGAAAGAGTAACGGAAGGAAAGGAAGGCAAGGCAAAGCAAGGCAAGGCAAGTGTAACAAAAGGCACGGCACGGCAAGGGGAAACAAGGCTAAGGCACGGCAACGCAAGACTAAGCAATGCACGGCCAGGCAAGGAAAGGGTAACGCAAGGCAAGGCACTGTCAGGCTAGGCAAGGCTAAGGCACGACAACGCAAGGCTAGGCAATGCACGGAAGGAAAGCGAAGAGTAACGGAAGGCAAGGAAAGCAAGGGAAAGCAAGGGAAGGCAAGGGTAACGGAAGGAACGGCACGGCAAGGGGAAACAAGGCTAAGGCACGACAACACAGGGCTAGGCAATGCAGGGTAAGGCAAGGAAAGGGTAACGCAAGGCAAGGCACGGTTTGGGGAGGCAAGTCTAATGCACGACAACGCAAGGCTAGGCAATGCACGGAAAGCAAGCAAAGAGTAACGGAAGGCAAGGAATGCAAGGCAAAGCAAGGCAACGCAAGCAAGGCTATGGCAAGGTGAAAAAAGGCTAAGGCACGACCACGCAAGGCTAGGCAATGCACGGAAGGCAAGCAAAGAGTAACGGAAAGCAAGGAAGGCAAGGCAAAGCAAGGCAACGCAAGCAAGGCTATGGCAATGTGAAAAAAGGCTAAGACACGACAAGGCAAGGCTAGGCAATGCACGGAAGGCAAGCAAAGAGTAACGGAAGGCAAGGAAGGCAAGGGAAAGCAAGGCAAGGCAATGGTAACGGAAAGAACGGCACGGCAAGGGGAAACAAGGCTAAGGCACGACAACGCACTGCTAGGCAATGCACTGCAAGGCAAGGAAAGGGTAACGCAAAGCAAGGCACGGTCAGGCGAGGCAAGGCTAAGGCACGACAACGCAAGTCTAGGCAATGCACGGAAGGCAAGCAAAGAGTAACGGAACGCAAGGAAGGCAAGGGAAAGCAAGGCAAGGCAAGGTTACCGGAAGGTACGGCACGGCAAGGGGAAACAAGGCTAAGGCACGGCAACGCACGGCTAGGCAATGCAGGGCAAGGCAAGGAAATGGTAACGCAAGGCAAGGCACGGTTTGGGGAGGCAAGGCTAATGCACGACAACGCAAGGCTAGGCAGTGCACGGCTAGGCAAGGAAAGAGTAACGGAAGGAAAGGAAGGCAAGGCAAAGCAAGGCAAGGCAAGTGTAACAAAAGGCAAGGCACGGCAACGGGAAACAAGGCTAAGGAACGGCAATGCACGGCTAGGCAATGCACGGCCAGGCAAGGAAAGGGTAACGCAAGGCAAGGCACGGTAAGGCAAGACAAGGCTAATGCACGACGACGCACGGCTAGGCAATGCACGGCAAGGCAAGGAAAGGGTAACGCAAGGCAAGGCACGGTCAGGAGAGGCAAGGCTAATGCACGACAACGCAAGGCTAGGCAATGCACGGAAGGCAAGCAAAGAGTAACGGAAGGCAAGGAAGGCAGGGGAAACCAAGGCAAGGCAAGGGTAACGGAAGGAACGGCTCGGCAAGGGGAAACAAGGCTAAGGCACGGCAACGCAGGGCTAGGCAATGCACGGCAAGGCAAGGAAAGGGTAACGCAAGGCAAGGCACTGTCAGGCGAGGCAAAGCTAATGCACGACATCGCAAGGCTAGGCAGTGCACGGCTAGGCAAGGAAAGAGTAACGGAAGGCAAGGAATGCAAAGGAAAGCAGGGAAGGCAAGGGTAACGAAAGGAACGGCACGGTAAGGGGAAACAACGCTAAGGCACGACAACACAGGGCTAGGCAATGCAGGGCAAGGCAAGGAAAGGGTAACGCAAGGCAAGGCACGATTTGGGGAGGCAAGGCTAATGCACGACAACGCAAGGCTAGGCAATGAACGGAAGGCAAGCAAAGAGTAACGGAAGGCAAGGAAGGCAAGGGAAAGCAAGGCAAGGCAAGGGTAACGGAAGGAACGGCACGGCAAGGGGAAACAAGGCTAAGGCACGGCAACGCACGGCTAGGCAATGCACGGCAAGGCAAGGAAAGGGTAACGCAAGGCAAGGCACGGTGAGGCAAGGCAAGGCTGATGCACGACAACGCACGGCTAGGCAATGCACGGCAAGGCAAGGAAAGGGTAACGCAAGGCAAGGCACGGTGAGGCGAGGCAAGGCTAAGGCACGACAACGCAAGGCTAGGCAATGCACGGAAGGCAAGCAAAGAGTAACGGAAGGGAAGGAAGGCAAGGGAAAGGAGGGGAAGGCAAGGGTAACGGAAGGAACGGCACGGTAAGGGGAAACAAAGCTAAAGCACGACAACGCAGGGCTAGGCAATGCACGGCAAGGCAAGGAAAGGGTAATGCAAGGCAAGGCACGGTCAGGCGAGGCAAGGGTAATGCACGACAACGCAAGCCTACGCAGTGCACGGCTAGGCAAGGAAAGAGTAACGGAAGGAAAGGAAGGCAAGGCAAAGCAAGGCAAGGCAAGTGTAACAAAAGGCACGGCACGGCAAGGGGAAACAAGGCTAAGGCACGGCAACGCAAGGCTAAGCAATGCACGGCCAGGCAAGGAAAGGGTAACGCAAGGCAAGGCACAGTAATGCAAGGCGAGGCTAATGCACGACAACGCACGGCTAGGCAATGCATGGCAATGCAAGGAAAGGGTAACGCAAGGCAAGGCACGGTTAGGCGAGGCAAGGCTAAGGCACGACAACGCAAGGCTAGGCAATGCTCGGAAGGCAAGCAAAGAGTAACGGAACGCAAGGAAGGCAAGGGAAAGCAAGGCAAGGCAAGGTTAACGGAAGGAACGGCACGGCAAGGGGAAACAAGGCTAAGGCACGGTAACGCACGGCTAGGCAATGCAGGGCAAGGCAAGGAAATGGTAACGCAAGTCAAGGCACGGTTTGGGGAGGCAAGGCTAATGCACGACAACGCAAGGCTAGGCAGTGCACGGCTAGGCAAGGAAAGAGTAACGGAAGGAAAGGAAGGCAAGGCAAAGCAAGGCAAGGCAAGTGTAACAAAAGGTAAGGCACGGCAAGGGGAAACAAGGCTAAGGCACGACAACGCAAGGCTACGCAATGCACGGAAGGCAAGCAAAGAGTACCGGAAGGCAAGGAATGCAAAGGAAAGCAGGGGAAGGCAAGGGTAACGAAAGGAACGGCACGGTAAGGGGAAACAAGGCTAAGGCACGACAACACAGTTCTAGGCAATGCAGGGCAAGGCAAGGAAAGGGTAACGCAAGGCAAGGCACGGTTTGGGGAGGCAAGGCTAATGCACGACAACGCAAGGCTAGGCAATGCACGGAAGGCAAGCAAAGAGTAACGGAAGGCAAGGAAGGCAAGGGAAAGCAAGGCAAGGCAAGGGTAACGGAAGGAACGGCACGGCAAGGGGAAACAAGGCTAAGGCACGGCAACGCAGGGCTAGGCAATGCACGGCAAGGCAAGGAAAGGGTAACGGAAGGCAAGGCACGGTGAGGCAAGGCAAGGCTGATGCATGACAACGCACAGCTAGGCAATGCACGGCAAGGCAAGGAAAGGGTAACGCAAGGCAAGGCACGGTCAGGCGAGGCAAGGCTAAGGCACGACAACGCAAGGCTAGGCAATGCACGGAAGGCAAGCAAAGAGTAACGGAAGGCAAGGAAGGCAAGGGAAAGCAGGGGAAGGCAAGGGTAACGGAAGGAACGGCACGGTAAGGGGCAACAAGGCTAAGGCACGACAACGCAGGGCTAGGCAATGCACGGCAAGGCAAGGAAAGGGTAACGCAAGGCAAGGCACGGTCAGGCGAGGCAAGGGTAATGCACGACAACGCAAGGCTACGCAGTGCACGGCTAGGCAAGGAAAGAGTAACGGAAGGAAAGGAAGGCAAGGCAAAGCAAGGCAAGGCAAGTGTACCAAAAGGCAAGGCACGGCAAGGGGAAAAAAGGCTAAGGAACGGCAGCGCACGGCTAGGCAATGCACGGCCAGGCAAGGAAAGGGTAACGCAAGGCAAGGCACGGTAAGGCAAGACAAGGCTAATGCACGACAACGCACGGCTAGGCAATGCACGGCAAGGCAAGGAAAGGGTAACGCAAGGCAAGGCACGGTGAGGCAAGGCAAGGCAAATGCACGACAACGCACGGCTAGGCAATGCACGGAAGGCAAGCAAAGAGTAACGGAAGGCAAGGAAGGCAAGGGAAAGCAAGGCAAGGCAAGGGTAACAGAAGGAACGGCACGGCAAGGGGAAACAAGGCTAAGGCACGGCAACGCACGGCTAGGCAATGCAGGCAAGGCAAGGAAAGGGTAACGCAAGGCAAGGCACGGTGAGGCAAGGCAAGGCTGATGCACGACAACGCACGGCTAGGCAATGCACGGCAAGGCAAGGAAAGGGTAACGCAAGGCAAGGCACTGTCAGGCGAGGCAAAGCTAATGCACGACATCGCAAGGCTAGGCAGTGCACGGCTATTCAAGGAAAGAGTAATGGAAGGAAAGGAAGGCAAGGAAAAGCATGGCAAGACAAGTGTAACAACAGGCACGGCACGGCAAGGGGAAACAAGGCTAAGGCACGACAACGCAAAGCTAGGCAATGCACGGACGGCAAGCAAAGAGTAACGGAAGGCAAGGAATGCAAAGGAAAGCAGGGGAAGGCAAGGGTAACGAAAGGAACGGCACGGTAAGGGGAAACAAGGCTAAGGCACGACAACACAGGGCTAGGCAATGCAGGGCAAGGCAAGGAAAGGGTAACGCAAGGCAAGGCACGGTTTGGGGAGGCAAGGCTAATGCACGACAACGCAAGGCTAGGCAATGCACGGAAGGCAAGCAAAGAGTAACGGAAGGCAAGGAAGGCAAGGGAAAGCAAGGCAAGGCAAGTGTAACAAAAGGCACGGCACGACAAGGGGAAACAAGGCTAAGGCACGACAACGCACGGCTAGGCAATGCACGGCAAGGCAAGGAAAGGGTAACGCAAGGCAAGGCACGGTGAGGCAAGGCAAGGCTAATGCACGACAACGCACGGCTAGGCAATGCACGGCAAGGCAAGGAAAGGGTAACGCAAGGCAAGGCACGGTGAGGCGAGGCAAGGCTAAGGCACGACAACGCAAGGCTAGGCAATGCACGGAAGGCAAGCAAAGAGTAACGGAAGGCAAGAAAGGCAAGGGAAAGCAAGGCAAGGCAAGGGTAACGGAAGGAACGGCACGGCAAGGGGAAACAAGGCTAAGGCACGACAACGCACGGCTAGGCAATGCACGGCAAGGCAAGGAAAGGGTAACGCAAGGCAAGGCACGGTGAGGCAAGGCAAGGCTAATGCACGACAACGCACGGCTAGGCAATGCACGGCAAGGCAAGGAAAGGGTAACGCAAGGCAAGGCACGGTGAGGCGAGGCAAGGCTAAGGCACGACAACGCAAGGCTAGGCAATGCACGGAAGGCAAGCAAAGAGTAACGGAAGGCAAGGAAGGCAAGGGAAAGCAGGGGAAGGGAAGGGTAACGGAAGGAACGGCTCGGCAAGGGGAAACAAGGCTAAGGCACGGCAACGCAAGACTAAGCAATGCACGGCCAGGCAAGGAAAGGGTAACGCAAGGCAAGGCACTGTCAGGCGAGGCAAGGCTAAGGCACGACAACGCAAGGCTAGGCAATGCACGGAAGGCAAGCAAAGAGTAACGGAAGGCAAGGAAAGCAAGGGAAAGCAAGGGAAGGCAAGGGTAACGGAAGGAACGGCACGGCAAGGGGAAACAAGGCTAAGGCACGACAACACAGGGCTAGGCAATGCAGGGTAAGGCAAGGAAAGGGTAACGCAAGGCAAGGCACGGTTTGGGGAGGCAAGTCTAATGCACGACAACGCAAGGCTAGGCAATGCACGGAAGGCAAGCAAAGAGTAACGGAAGGCAAGGAATGCAAGGCAAAGCAAGGCAACGCAAGCAAGGCTATGGCAAGGTGAAAAAAGGCTAAGGCACGACCACGCAAGGCTAGGCAATGCACGGAAGGCAAGCAAAGAGTAACGGAAAGCAAGGAAGGCAAGGCAAAGCAAGGCAACGCAAGCAAGGCTATGGCAATGTGAAAAAAGGCTAAGACACGACAAGGCAAGGCTAGGCAATGCACGGAAGGCAAGCAAAGAGTAACGGAAGGCAAGGAAGGCAAGGGAAAGCAAGGCAAGGCAATGGTAACGGAAAGAACGGCACGGCAAGGGGAAACAAGGCTAAGGCACGACAACGCACTGCTAGGCAATGCACTGCAAGGCAAGGAAAGGGTAACGCAAAGCAAGGCACGGTCAGGCGAGGCAAGGCTAAGGCACGACAACGCAAGTCTAGGCAATGCACGGAAGGCAAGCAAAGAGTAACGGAACGCAAGGAAGGCAAGGGAAAGCAAGGCAAGGCAAGGTTACCGGAAGGTACGGCACGGCAAGGGGAAACAAGGCTAAGGCACGGCAACGCACGGCTAGGCAATGCACGGCAAGGCAAGGAAAGGGTAACGCAAGGCAAGGCACGGTAAGGCAAGACAAGGCTAATGCACGACGACGCACGGCTAGGCAATGCACGGCAAGGCAAGGAAAGGGTAACGCAAGGCAAGGCACTGTCAGGCGAGGCAAAGCTAATGCACGACAACGCACGGCTAGGCAATGCACGGCAAGGCAAGGAAAGGGTAACGCAAGGCAAGGCACTGTCAGGCGAGGCAAAGCTAATGCACGACATCGCAAGGCTAGGCAGTGCACGGCTAGGCAAGGAAAGAGTAACGGAAGGCAAGGAATGCAAAGGAAAGCAAGGCAAGGCAAGGGTAACGGAAGGAACGGCTCGGCAAGGGGAAACAAGGCTAAGGCACGGCAACGCAGGGCTAGGCAATGCACGGCAAGGCAAGGAAAGGGTAACGCAAGGCAAGGCACTGTCAGGCGAGGCAAAGCTAATGCACGACATCGCAAGGCTAGGCAGTGCACGGCTAGGCAAGGAAAGAGTAACGGAAGGAAAGGAAGGCAAGGCAAAGCATGGCAAGGCAAGTGTAACAACAGGCACGGCACGGCAAGGGGAAACAAGGCTAAGGCACGACAACGCAATGCTAGGCAATGCACGGAAGGCAAGCAAAGAGTAACGGAAGGCAAGGAATGCAAAGGAAAGCAGGGGAAGGCAAGGGTAACGAAAGGAACGGCACGGTAAGGGGAAACAACGCTAAGGCACGACAACACAGGGCTAGGCAATGCAGGGCAAGGCAAGGAAAGGGTAACGCAAGGCAAGGCACGATTTGGGGAGGCAAGGCTAATGCACGACAACGCAAGGCTAGGCAATGAACGGAAGGCAAGCAAAGAGTAACGGAAGGCAAGGAAGGCAAGGGAAAGCAAGGCAAGGCAAGGGTAACGGAAGGAACGGCACGGCAAGGGGAAACAAGGCTAAGGCACGGCAACGCACGGCTAGGCAATGCACGGCAAGGCAAGGAAAGGGTAACGCAAGGCAAGGCACGGTGAGGCGAGGCAAGGCTAAGGCACGACAACGCAAGGCTAGGCAATGCACGGAAGGCAAGCAAAGAGTAACGGAAGGGAAGGAAGGCAAGGGAAAGGAAGACAAGGCAAGGGTAACGGAAGGAACGGCACGGTAAGGGGAAACAAAGCTAAAGCACGACAACGCAGGGCTAGGCAATGCACGGTAAGGCAAGGAAAGGGTAATGCAAGGCAAGGCACGGTCAGGCGAGGCAAGGGTAATGCACGACAACGCAAGCCTACGCAGTGCACGGCTAGGCAAGGAAAGAGTAACGGAAGGAAAGGAAGGCAAGGCAAAGCAAGGCAAGGCAATTGTAACAAAAGGCACGGCACGGCAAGGGGAAACAAGGCTAAGGCACGGCAACGCACGGCTAGGCAATGCACGGCAAGGCAAGGAAAGGGTAACGCAAGGCAAGGCACAGTAATGCAAGGCGAGGCTAATGCACGACAACGCACGGCTAGGCAATGCATGGCAATGCAAGGAAAGGGTCACGCAAGGCAAGGCACGGTTAGGCGAGGCAAGGCTAATGCACGACAACGCAAGGCTAGGCAATGCACGGAAGGCAAGCAAAGAGTAACGGAAGGCAAGGAAGGCAAGGGAAAGCAAGGCAAGGCAAGGTTAACGGAAGGAACGGCACGGCAAGGGGAAACAAGGCTAAGGCACGGTAACGCACGGCTAGGCAATGCAGGGCAAGGCAAGGAAATGGTAACGCAAGTCAAGGCACGGTTTGGGGAGGCAAGGCTAATGCACGACAACGCAAGGCTAGGCAGTGCACGGCTAGGCAAGGAAAGAGTAACGGAAGGAAAGGAAGGCAAGGCAAAGCAAGGCAAGGCAAGTGTAACAAAAGGTAAGGCACGGCAAGGGGAAACAAGGCTAAGGCACGACAACGCAAGGCTACGCAATGCACGGAAGGCAAGCAAAGAGTAACGGAAGGCAAGGAATGCAAAGGAAAGCAGGGGAAGGCAAGGGTAACGAAAGGAACGGCACGGTAAGGGGAAACAAGGCTAAGGCACGACAACACAGTTCTAGGCAATGCAGGGCAAGGCAAGGAAAGGGTAACGCAAGGCAAGGCACGGTTTGGGGAGGCAAGGCTAATGCACGACAACGCAAGGCTAGGCAATGCACGGAAGGCAAGCAAAGAGTAACGGAAGGCAAGGAAGGCAAGGGAAAGCAAGGCAAGGCAAGGGTAACGGAAGGAACGGCACGGCAAGGGGAAACAAGGCTAAGGCAACGGCAACGCAGGGCTAGGCAATGCACGGCAAGGCAAGGAAAGGGTAACGGAAGGCAAGGCACGGTGAGGCAAGGCAAGGCTGATGCATGACAACGCACAGCTAGGCAATGCACGGCAAGGCAAGGAAAGGGTAACGCAAGGCAAGGCACGGTCAGGCGAGGCAAGGCTAAGGCACGACAACGCAAGGCTAGCCAATGCACGGAAGGCAAGCAAAGAGTAACGGAAGGCAAGGAAGGCAAGGGAAAGCAGGGGAAGGCAAGGGTAACGGAAGGAACGGCACGGTAAGGTGCAACAAGGCTAAGGCACGACAACGCAGGGCTAGGCTATGCACGGCAAGGCAAGGAAAGGGTAACGCAAGGCAAGGCACGGTCAGGCGAGGCAAGGGTAATGCACGACAACGCAAGGCTACGCAGTGCACGGCTAGGCAAGGAAAGAGTAACGGAAGGAAATAAAGGCAAGGCAAACAAGGCAAGGCAAGTGTAACAAAAGGCAAGGCACGGCAAGGGGAAAAAAGGCTAAGGAACGGCAGCGCACGGCTAGGCAATGCACGGCCAGGCAAGGAAAGGGTAACGCAAGGCAAGGCACGGTAAGGCAAGCAAGGCTAATGCACGACAACGCACGGCTAGGCAATGCACGGCCAGGCAAGGAAAGGGTAACGCAAGGCAAGGCACGGTGAGGCAAGGCAAGGCTAATGCACGACAACGCAAGGCTAGGCAATGCACGGAAGGCAAGCAAAGAGTAACGGAAGGCAAGGAAGGCAAGGGAAAGCAAGGCAAGGCAAGGGTAACGGAAGGAACGGCACGGCAAGGGGAAACAAGGCTAAGGCACGGCAACGCACGGCTAGGCAATGCAGGCAAGGCAAGGAAAGGGTAACGCAAGGCAAGGCACGGTGAGGCAAGGCAAGGCTGATGCACGACAACGCACGGCTAGGCAATGCACGGCAAGGCAAGGAAAGGGTAACGCAAGGCAAGGCACTGTCAGGCGAGGCAAAGCTAATGCACGACATCGCAAGGCTAGGCAGTGCACGGCTAGGCAAGGAAAGAGTAATGGAAGGAAAGGAAGGCAAGGAAAAGCATGGCAAGGCAAGTGTAACAACAGGCACGGCACGGCAAGGGGAAACAAGGCTAAGGCACGACAACGCAAGGCTAGGCAATGCACGGACGGCAAGCAAAGAGTAACGGAAGGCAAGGAAGGCAAGGGAAAGCAAGGCAAGGCAAGGGTAACGAAAGGAACGGCACGGTAAGGGGAAACAAGGCTAAGGCACGACAACACAGGGCTAGGCAATGCAGGGCAAGGCAAGGAAAGGGTAACGCAAGGCAAGGCACGGTTTGGGGAGGCAAGGCTAATGCACGACAACGCAAGGCTAGGCAATGCACGGAAGGCAAGCAAAGAGTAACGGAAGGCAAGGAATGCAAGGCAAAGCAAGGCAACGCAAGCAAGGCTATGGCAAGGTGAAAAAAGGCTAAGGCACGACCACGCAAGGCTAGGCAATGCACGGAAGGCAAGCAAAGAGTAACGGAAAGCAAGGAAGGCAAGGCAAAGCAAGGCAACGCAAGCAAGGCTATGGCAATGTGAAAAAAGGCTAAGACACGACAAGGCAAGGCTAGGCAATGCACGGAAGGCAAGCAAAGAGTAACGGAAGGCAAGGAAGGCAAGGGAAAGCAAGGCAAGGCAATGGTAACGGAAAGAACGGCACGGCAAGGGGAAACAAGGCTAAGGCACGACAACGCACTGCTAGGCAATGCACTGCAAGGCAAGGAAAGGGTAACGCAAAGCAAGGCACGGTCAGGCGAGGCAAGGCTAAGGCACGACAACGCAAGTCTAGGCAATGCACGGAAGGCAAGCAAAGAGTAACGGAACGCAAGGAAGGCAAGGGAAAGCAAGGCAAGGCAAGGTTACCGGAAGTTACGGCACGGCAAGGGGAAACAAGGCTAAGGCACGGCAACGCACGGCTAGGCAATGCAGGGCAAGGCAAGGAAATGGTAACGCAAGGCAAGGCACGGTTTAGGGAGGCAAGGATAATGCACGACAACGCAAGGCTAGGCAGTGCACGGCTAGGCAAGGAAAGAGTAACGGAAGGAAAGGAAGGCAAGGCAAAGCAAGGCAAGGCAAGTGTAACAAAAGGCAAGGCACGGCAACGGGAAACAAGGCTAAGGAACGGCAATGCACGGCTAGGCAATGCACGGCCAGGCAAGGAAAGGGTAACGCAAGGCAAGGCACGGTAAGGCAAGACAAGGCTAATGCACGACGACGCACGGCTAGGCAATGCACGGCAAGGCAAGGAAAGGGTAACGCAAGGCAAGGCACGGTCAGCAGAGGCAAGGCTAATGCACGACAACGCAAGGCTAGGCAATGCACGGAAGGCAAGCAAAGAGTAACGGAAGGCAAGGAAGGCAGGGGAAACCAAGGCAAGGCAAGGGTAACGGAAGGAACGGCTCGGCAAGGGGAAACAAGGCTAAGGCACGGCAACGCAGGGCTAGGCAATGCACGGCAAGGCAAGGAAAGGGTAACGCAAGGCAAGGCACTGTCAGGCGAGGCAAAGCTAATGCACGACATCGCAAGGCTAGGCAGTGCACGGCTAGGCAAGGAAAGAGTAACGGAAGGAAAGGAAGGCAAGGCAAAGCATGGCAAGGCAAGTGTAACAACAGGCACGGCACGGCAAGGGGAAACAAGGCTAAGGCACGACAACGCAATGCTAGGCAATGCACGGAAGGCAAGCAAAGAGTAACGGAAGGCAAGGAATGCAAAGGAAAGCAGGGGAAGGCAAGGGTAACGAAAGGAACGGCACGGTAAGGGGAAACAACGCTAAGGCACGACAACACAGGGCTAGGCAATGCAGGGCAAGGCAAGGAAAGGGTAACGCAAGGCAAGGCACGATTTGGGGAGGCAAGGCTAATGCACGACAACGCAAGGCTAGGCAATGAACGGAAGGCAAGCAAAGAGTAACGGAAGGCAAGGAAGGCAAGGGAAAGCAAGGCAAGGCAAGGGTAACGGAAGGAACGGCACGGCAAGGAGGGAAACAAGGCTAAGGCACGGCAACGCACGGCTAGGCAATGCACGGCAAGGCAAGGAAAGGGTAACGCAAGGCAAGGCACGGTGAGGCGAGGCAAGGCTAAGGCACGACAACGCAAGGCTAGGCAATGCACGGAAGGCAAGCAAAGAGTAACGGAAGGGAAGGAAGGCAAGGGAAAGGAGGGGAAGGCAAGGGTAACGGAAGGAACGGCACGGTAAGGGGAAACAAAGCTAAAGCACGACAACGCAGGGCTAGGCAATGCACGGCAAGGCAAGGAAAGGGTAATGCAAGGCAAGGCACGGTCAGGCGAGGCAAGGGTAATGCACGACAACGCAAGCCTACGCAGTGCACGGCTAGGCAAGGAAAGAGTAACGGAAGGAAAGGAAGGCAAGGCAAAGCAAGGCAAGGCAAGTGTAACAAAAGGCACGGCACGGCAAGGGGAAACAAGGCTAAGGCACGGCAACGCAAGGCTAAGCAATGCACGGCCAGGCAAGGAAAGGGTAACGCAAGGCAAGGCACAGTAATGCAAGGCGAGGCTAATGCACGACAACGCACGGCTAGGCAATGCATGGCAATGCAAGGAAAGGGTAACGCAAGGCAAGGCACGGTTAGGCGAGGCAAGGCTAAGGCACGACAACGCAAGGCTAGGCAATGCTCGGAAGGCAAGCAAAGAGTAACGGAACGCAAGGAAGGCAAGGGAAAGCAAGGCAAGGCAAGGTTAACGGAAGGAACGGCACGGCAAGGGGAAACAAGGCTAAGGCACGGTAACGCACGGCTAGGCAATGCAGGGCAAGGCAAGGAAATGGTAACGCAAGTCAAGGCACGGTTTGGGGAGGCAAGGCTAATGCACGACAACGCAAGGCTAGGCAGTGCACGGCTAGGCAAGGAAAGAGTAACGGAAGGAAAGGAAGGCAAGGCAAAGCAAGGGAAGGCAAGTGTAACAAAAGGAAAGGCACGGCAAGGGAAAACAAGGCTAAGGCACGACAACGCAAGGCTACGCAATGCACGGAAGGCAAGCAAAGAGTACCGGAAGGCAAGGAATGCAAAGGAAAGCAGGGGAAGGCAAGGGTAACGAAAGGAACGGCACGGTAAGGGGAAACAAGGCTAAGGCACGACAACACAGTTCTAGGCAATGCAGGGCAAGGCAAGGAAAGGGTAACGCAAGGCAAGGCACGGTTTGGGGAGGAAAGGCTAATGCACGACAACGCAAGGCTAGGCAATGCACGGAAGGCAAGCAAAGAGTAACGGAAGGCAAGGAAGGCAAGGGAAAGCAAGGCAAGGCAAGGGTAACGGAAGGAACGGCACGGCAAGGGGAAACAAGGCTAAGGCACGGCAACGCAGGGCTAGGCAATGCACGGCAAGGCAAGGAAAGGGTAACGCAAGGCAAGGCACGGTGAGGCAAGGCAAGGCTGATGCATGACAACGCACAGCTAGGCAATGCACGGCAAGGCAAGGAAAGGGTAACGCAAGGCAAGGCACGGTCAGGCGAGGCAAGTCTAAGGCACGACAACGCAAG
The DNA here is from genome assembly GCF_037893015.1 of Macrotis lagotis. Taxonomy (NCBI): domain Eukaryota; kingdom Metazoa; phylum Chordata; class Mammalia; order Peramelemorphia; family Peramelidae; genus Macrotis; species Macrotis lagotis. The sequence continues at coordinate 82,985 of NW_027421945.1, forward strand.
GCTAGGCAATGCACGGAAGGCAAGCAAAGAGTAACGGAAGGCAAGGAAGGCAAGGGAAAGCAGGGGAAGGCAAGGGTAACGGAAGGAACGGCACGGTAAGGGGAAACAAGGCTAAGGCACGACAACGCAGGGCTAGGCAATGCACGGCAAGGCAAGGAAAGGGTAACGCAAGGCAAGGCACGGTCAGGCGAGGCAAGGGTAATGCACGACAACGCAAGGCTACGCAGTGCACGGCTAGGCAAGGAAAGAGTAACGGAAGGAAATAAAGGCAAGGCAAACAAGGCAAGGCAAGTGTAACAAAAGGCACGGCACGGCAAGGGGAAACAAGGCTAAGACACGGCAACGCAAGGCTAAGCAATGAACGGCCAGGCAACGAAAGGGTAACGCAAGGCAAGGCACGGTAAGGCAAGCCGAGGCTAATGCACGACAACGCAAGGCTAGGCAATTCACGGCAAGGCATGGAAAGGGTAACGCAAGGCAAGGCACGGTCAGGCGAGGGAAGGCTAAGGCACGACTACGCAAGGCTAGGCAATGCACGGAAGGCAAGCAAAGAGTAACGGAAGGCAAGGAATGCAAGGGAAAGCAGGGGAAGGCAAGGGTAACGAAAGAAACGGCACGGCAAACAGAAACAAGGCTAAGGCACGACAACACAGGGCTAGGCAATGCAGGGCAAGGCAAGGAAAGGGTAACGCAAGGCAAGGTACGGTTTGGGGAGGCAAGGCTAATGCACGACAACGCAAGGCTAGGCAATGCACGGAAGGCAAGCAAAGAGTAACGGAAGGCAAGGAATGCAAGGTAAAGCAAGGCAACGCAAGCAAGGCTATGGCAAGGTGAAAAAAGGCTAAGGCACGACCACGCAAGGCTAGGCAATGCACGGAAGGCAAGCAAAGAGTAACGGAAGGCAAGGAAGGCAACGGAAAGCAAGGCAAGGGTAACGGAAGGAACGGCACGGCAAGGGCAAACAAGGCTAAGGCACGACAACGAACGGCTAGGCAATGCAGGGCAAGGCAAGGTAAGGGTAACGCAAGGCAAGGCACGGTCAGGCGAGGCAACGCTAAGGCACGACAACGCAAGGCTAGGCAATGCACGGAAGGCAAGCAAAGAATAACGGAACGCAAGGAAGGCAAGGGAAAGCAAGGCAAGGCAAGGGTAACGGAAGGAACGGCACGGCAAGGGGAAACAAGGCTAAGGCACGACAACGCAGGGCTAGGCAATGCACGGAAGGCAAGCAAAGAGTAACGGAAAGCAACGAATGCAAGGAAAAGCAAGGCAACGCAAGCAAGGCTATGGCAAGGTGAAAAAAGGCTAAGGCACGACCACGCAAGGCTAGGCAATGCACGGAAGGCAAGGAAAGAGTAACGGAAGGGAAGGAATGCCATGCAAAGCAAGGCAACGCAAGCAAGGCTATGGCAAGGTGAAAAAAGGCTAAGGCACGACCACGCAAGGCTAGGCAATGCACGGAAGGGAAGCAAAGAGTAACGGAAGGCAAGGAAGGTAAGGCAAAGCAAGGCAACGCAAGCAAGGCTATGGCAAGGTGAAAAAAGGCTAAGACACGACAACGCAAGGCTAGGCAATGCACGGAAGGCAAGCAAAGAGTAACGGAAGGCAAGGAAGGCAAGGGAAAGCAAGGCAAGGGTAACGGAAGGAACGGCACGGCAAGGGCAAACAAGGCTAAGGCACGACAACGAACGGCTAGGCAATGCAGGGCAAGGCAAGGTAAGGGTAACGCAAGGCAAGGCACAGTCAGGCGAGGCAAGGCTAAGGCACGACAACGCAAGGCTAGGCAATGCACGGAAGGCAAGCAAAGACTAACGGAACGCAAGGAAGGCAAGGGAAAGCAAGGCAAGGCAAGGGTAACGGAAGGAACGGCACGGCAAGGGGAAACAAGGCTAAGGCACGACAACACAGGGCTAGGCAATGCAGGGCAAGGCAAGGAAAGGGTAACGCAAGGCAAGGCACGGTTTCGGGAGGCAAGGCTAATGCACGACAACGCAAGGCTAGGCAATGCACGGAAGGCAAGCAAAGAGTAACGGAAGGCAAGGAATGCAAGGCAAAGCAAGGCAACGCAAGCAAGGCTATGGCAAGGTGAAAAAAGGCTAAGGCACGACCACGCAAGGCTAGGCAATGCACGGAAGGCAAACAAAGAGTAACGGAAGGCAAGGAAGGTAAGGCAAAGCAAGGCAACGCAAGCAAGGCTATGGCAAGGTGAAAAAAGGCTAAGACACGACAACGCAAGGCTAGGCAATGCACGGAAGGCAAGCAAAGAGTAACGGAAGGCAAGGAAGGCAAGGGAAAGCAAGGCAAGGGTAACGGAAGGAACGGCACGGTAAGGGGAAACAAGGCTAAGGCACGACAACGCAGGGCTAGGCAATGCACGGCAAGGCAAGGAAACGGTAATGCAAGGAAAGGCACGGTCAGGCAAGGCAAGGCTAAAGCACGACAACACAAGGCTAGGCATTGCACGGCAAGGCAAGCAAAGGGTAACGGAAGGCAAGGAAGGCAAGGGAAAGCAAGGCAAGGCAAGGGTAACGGAAGGAACGGCACGACAAGGGGAAACAAGGCTAAGGCACGGCAACGCACGGTTAGGCAATGCACGGCAAGGCAAGGAAAGGGTAACGCAAGGCAAGGCACGGTGAGGCAAGGCAAGGCTAATGCACGACAACGCACGGCTAGGCAATGCACGGCAAGGCAAGGAAAGGGTAACGCAAGGCAAGGGAAAGCAAGGCAAGGCAAGGGTAACGGAAGGAACGGCACGACAAGGGGAAACAAGGCTAAGGCACGGCATCGCACGGCTAGGCAATGCACGGCAAGGCAAGGAAAGGGTAACGCAAGGCAAGGCACGGTGAGGCGAGGCAAGGCTAATGCACGACAACGCAAGGCTAGGCAATGCACGGAAGGCAAGCAAAGAGTAACGGAAGGCAAGGAAGGCAAGGGAAAGCAAGGCAAGGCAAGGGTAACGGAAGGAACGGCACGACAAGGGGAAACAAGGCTAAGGCACGGCATCGCACGGCTAGGCAATGCACGGCAAGGCAAGGAAAGGGTAACGCAAGGCAAGGCACGGTGAGGCAAGGCAAAGCTGATGCACGACAACGCACGGCTAGGCAATGCACGGCAAGGCAAGGAAAGGGTAACGCAAGGCAAGGCACGGTGAGGCGAGGCAAGGCTAAGGCACGACAACGCAAGGCTAGGCAATGCACGGAAGGCAAGCAAAGAGTAACGGAAGGCAAGGAAGGCAAGGGTAAGCAAGGCAAGGCAAGTGTAACAAAAGGCACGGCACGGCAAGGGGAAACAAGGCTAAGGCACGGCAACGCACGGCTAGGCAATGCACGGCAAGGCAAGGAGAAGGTAACGCAAGGCAAGGCACCTTGAGGCAAGGCAAGGCTGATGCACGACAACGCACGGCTAGGCAATGCACGGCAAGGCAAGGAAAGGGTAACGCAAGGCAAGGCACGGTCAGGCAAGGCAAGGCTAAGGCACGACAACGCAAGGCTAGACAATGCACGAAAGGCAAGCAAAGAGTAACGGAAGGCAAGGAAGGCAAGGGAAAGCAGGGGATGGCAAGGGTAACGGAAGGAACGGCACGGTAAGGGGAAACAAGGCTAAGGCACGGCAACGCAGGGCTAGGCAATCCACGGCAAGGTAAGGAAAGGGTAACGCAAGGCAAGGCACGGTCAAGCGAGGCAAGGGTAATGCACGACAACGCAAGGCTACGCAGTGCACGGCTAGGCAAGGAAAGGGTAACGCAAGGCAAGGCACTGTCAGGCGAGGCAAAGCTAATGCACGACATCGCAAGGCTAGGCAGTGCACGGCTAGGCAAGGAAAGAGTAATGGAAGGAAAGGAAGGCAAGGAAAAGCATGGCAAGACAAGTGTAACAACAGGCACGGCACGGCAAGGGGAAACAAGGCTAAGGCACGACAACGCAAGGCTAGGCAATGCACGGAAGGCAAGCAAAGAGTAACGGAAGGCAAGGAAGGCAAGGGAAAGCAAGGCAAGGCAAGGGTAACAGAAGGAACGGCACGGCAAGGGGAAACAAGGCTAAGGAACGGCAACGCACGGCTAGGCAATGCAGGCAAGGCAAGGAAAGGGTAACGCAAGGCAAGGCACGGTGAGGCAAGGCAAGGCTGATGCACGACAACGCACGGCTAGGCAATGCACGGCAAGGCAAGGAAAGGGTAACGCAAGGCAAGGCACTGTCAGGCGAGGCAAAGCTAATGCACGACATCGCAAGGCTAGGCAGTGCACGGCTAGGCAAGGAAAGAGTAATGGAAGGAAAGGAAGGCAAGGAAAAGCATGGCAAGACAAGTGTAACAACAGGCACGGCACGGCAAGGGGAAACAAGGCTAAGGCACGACAACGCAAGGCTAGGCAATGCACGGAAGGCAAGCAAAGAGTAACGGAAGGCAAGGAATGCAAAGGAAAGCAGGGGAAGGCAAGGGTAACGAAAGGAACGGCACGGTAAGGGGAAACAAGGCTAAGGCACGACAACACAGGGCTAGGCAATGCAGGGCAAAGCAAGGAAAGGGTAACGCAAGGCAAGGCACGGTTTGGGGAGGCAAGGCTAATGCACGACAACGCAAGGCTAGGCAATGCACGGAAGGCAAGCAAAGAGTAACGGAAGGCAAGGAAGGCAAGGGAAAGCAAGGCAAGGCAAGGGTAACGGAAGGAACGGCACGACAAGGGGAAACAAGGCTAAGGCACTGCAACGCACGGCTATGCAATGCACGGCAAGGCAAGGAAAGGGTAACGCAAGGCAAGGCACGGTGAGGCAAGGCAAGGCTGATGCAGGACAACGCACGGCTAGGCAATGCACGGCAAGGCAAGGAAAGGGTAACGCAAGGCAAGGCACGGTCAGGCGAGGCAAGGCTAAGGCACGACAACGCAAGGCTAGGCAATGCACGGAAGGCAAGCAAAGAGTAACGGAAGGCAAGGAAGGCAAGGGAAAGCAGGGGAAGGGAAGGGTAACGGAAGGAACGGCTCGGCAAGGGGAAACAAGGCTAAGGCACGGTAACGAAGGGCTAGGCAATGCACGGCAAGGCAAGGAAAGGGTAACGCAAGGCAAGGCACGGTCAGGCGAGGCAAGGGTAATGCACGAAAACGCAAGGCTACGCAGTGCACGGCTAGGCAAGGAAAGAGTAACGGAAGGAAAGGAAGGCAAGGCAAAGCAAGGCAAGGCAAGTGTAACAAAAGGCACGGCACGGCAAGGGGAAACAAGGCTAAGGCACGGCAACGCAAGACTAAGCAATGCACGGCCAGGCAAGGAAAGGGTAACGCAAGGCAAGGCACTGTCAGGCGAGGCAAGGCTAAGGCACGACAACGCAAGGCTAGGCAATGCACGGAAGGAAAGCGAAGAGTAACGGAAGGCAAGGAAAGCAAGGGAAAGCAAGGGAAGGCAAGGGTAACGGAAGGAACGGCACGGCAAGGGGAAAAAAGGCTAAGGCACGACAACACAGGGCTAGGCAATGCAGGGTAAGGCAAGGAAAGGGTAACGCAAGGCAAGGCACGGTTTGGGGAGGCAAGTCTAATGCACGACAACGCAAGGCTAGGCAATGCACGGAAAGCAAGCAAAGAGTAACGGAAGGCAAGGAATGCAAGGCAAAGCAAGGCAACGCAAGCAAGGCTATGGCAAGGTGAAAAAAGGCTAAGGCACGACCACGCAAGGCTAGGCAATGCACGGAAGGCAAGCAAAGAGTAACGGAAAGCAAGGAAGGCAAGGCAAAGCAAGGCAACGCAAGCAAGGCTATGGCAATGTGAAAAAAGGCTAAGACACGACAACGCAAGGCTAGGCAATGCACGGAAGGCAAGCAAAGAGTAACTGAAGGCAAGGAAGGCAAGGGAAAGCAAGGGAAGGCAAGGGTAACGGAAGGAACGGCACGGTAAGGGGAAACAAAGCTAAGGCACGACAACACAGGGCTAGGCAATGCACGGCAAGGCAAGGAAAGGGTAACGCAAGGCAAGGCACGGTCAGGCGAGGCAAGGGTAATGCACGACAACGCAAGGCTACGCAGTGCACGGCTAGGCAAGGAAAGAGTAACGGAAGGAAATAAAGGCAAGGCAAACAAGGCAAGGCAAGTGTAACAAAAGGCACGGCACGGCAAGGGGAAACAAGGCTAAGGCACGGCAACGCAAGGCTAAGCAATGCACGGCCAGGCAAGGAAAGGGTAACGCAAGGCAAGGCACGGTAAGGCAAGGCGAGGCTAATGCACGACAACGCACGGCTAGGCAATGCACGGAAGGCAAGCAAAGAGTAACGGAACGCAAGGAAGGCAAGGGAATGCATGGCAAGGCAAGGTTAACGGAAGGAACGGCACGGCAAGGGGAAACAAGGCTAAGGCACGGTAACGCACGGCTAGGCAATGCAGGGCAAGGCAAGGAAATGGTAACGCAAGGCAAGGCACGGTTTGGGGAGGCAAGGCTAATGCACGACAACGGAAGGATAGGCAGTGCACGGCTAGGCAAGGAAAGAGTAACGGAAGGAAAGGAAGGCAAGGCAAAGCAAGGCAAGGCAAGTGTAACAAAAGGCAAGGCACGGCAAGGGGAAAAAAGGCTAAGGAACGGCAGCACACGGCTAGGCAATGCACGGCCAGGCAAGGAAAGGGTAACGCAAGGCAAGGCACGGTAAGGCAAGACAAGGCTAATGCACGACAACGCACGGCTAGGCAATGCACGGCCAGGCAAGGAAAGGGTAACGCAAGGCAAGGCACAGTGAGGCAAGGGAAGGCAAATGCACGACAACGCACGGCTAGGCAATGCACGGAAGGCAAGCAAAGAGTAACGGAAGGCAAGGAAGGCAAGGGAAAGCAAGGCAAGGCAAGGGTAACAGAAGGAACGGCACGGCAAGGGGAAACAAGGCTAAGGCACGGCAACGCACGGCTAGGCAATGCAGGCAAGGCAAGGAAAGGGTAACGCAAGGCAAAGCACGGTGAGGCAAGGCAAGGCTGATGCACGACAACGCACGGCTAGGCAATGCACGGCAAGGCAAGGAAAGGGTAACGCAAGGCAAGGCACGGTCAGGCGAGGCAAAGCTAATGCACGACATCGCAAGGCTAGGCAGTGCACGGCTAGGCAAGGAAAGAGTAATGGAAGGAAAGGAAGGCAAGGAAAAGCATGGCAAGACAAGTGTAACAACAGGCACGGCACGGCAAGGGGAAACAAGGCTAAGGCACGACAACGCAAGGCTAGGCAATGCACGGAAGGCAAGCAAAGAGTAACGGAAGGCAAGGAATGCAAAGGAAAGCAGGGGAAGGCAAGGGTAACGAAAGGAACGGCACGGTAAGGGGAAACAAGGCTAAGGCACGACAACACAGGGCTAGGCAATGCAGGGCAAGGCAAGGAAAGGGTAACGCAAGGGAAGGCACGGTTTGGGGAGGCAAGGCTAATGCAAGACAACGCAAGGCTAGGCAATGCACGGAAGGCAAGCAAAGAGTAACGGAAGGCAAGGAAGGCAAGGGAAAGCAAGGCAAGGCAAGGGTAACGGAAGGAACGGCACGGCAAGGGGAAACAAGGCTAAGGCACGACAACGCACGGCTATGCAATGCACGGCAAGGCAAGGAAAGGGTAACGCAAGGCAAGGCACGGTGAGGCAAGGCAAGGCTAATGCACGACAACGCACGGCTAGGCAATGCACGGCAAGGCAAGGAAAGGGTAACGCAAGGGAACGCACGGTGAGGCGAGGCAAGGCTAAGGCACGACAACGCAAGGCTAGGCAATGCACGGAAGGCAAGCAAAGAGTAACGGAAGGCAAGGAAGGCAAGGGAAAGCAGGGGAAGGGAAGGGTAACGGAAGGAACGGCTCGGCAAGGGGAAACAAGGCTAAGGCACGGTAACGAAGGGCTAGGCAATGCACGGCAAGGCAAGGAAAGGGTAACGCAAGGCAAGGCACGGTCAGGCGAGGCAAGGGTAATGCACGAAAACGCAAGGCTACGCAGTGCACGGCTAGGCAAGGAAAGAGTAACGGAAGGAAAGGAAGGCAAGGCAAAGCAAGGCAAGGCAAGTGTAACAAAAGGCACGGCACGGCAAGGGGAAACAAGGCTAAAGCACGGCAACGCAAGACTAAGCAATGCACGTCCAGGCAAGGAAAGGGTAACGCAAGGCAAGGGACTGTCAGGCGAGGCAAGGCTAAGGCACGACAACGCAAGGCTAGGCAATGCACGGAAGGAAAGCGAAGAGTAACGGAAGGCAAGGAAGGCAAGGGAAAGCAGGGGAAGGCAAGGGTAACGGAAGGAACGGCACGGCAAGGGGAAACAAGGCTAAGGCACGACAACTCAGGGCTAGGCAATGCAGGGTAAGGCAAGGAAAGGGTAACGCAAGGCAAGGCACGGTTTGGGGAGGCAAGTCTAATGCACGACAACGCAAGGCTAGGCAATGCACGGAAAGCAAGAAAAAGAGTAACGGAAGGCAAGGAATGCAAGGCAAAGCAAGGCAACGCAAGCAAGGCTATGGCAAGGTGAAAAAAGGCTAAGGCACGACCACGCAAGGCTAGGCAATGCACGGAAGGCAAGCAAAGAGTAACGGAAAGCAAGGAAGGCAAGGCAAAGCAAGACAACGCAAGCAAGGCTATGGCAATGTGATAAAAGGCTAAGACACGACAAGGCAAGGCTAGGCAATGCACGGAAGGCAAGCAAAGAGTAACGGAAGGCAAGGAAGGCAAGGGAAAGCAAGGCAAGGCAATGGTAACGGAAAGAACGGCACGGCAAGGGGAAACAAGGCTAAGGCACGACAACGCACTGCTAGGCAATGCACTGCATGGCAACAAAGGGTAACGCAAAGCAAGGCACGGTCAGGCGAGGCAAGGCTAAGGCACGACAACGCAAGTCTAGGCAATGCACGGAAGGCAAGCAAAGAGTAACGGAACGCAAGGAAGGCAAGGGAAAGCAAGGCAAGGCAAGGTTACCGGAAGGTACGGCACGGCAAGGGGAAACAAGGCTAAGGCACGGCAACGCACGGCTAGGCAATGCAGGGCAAGGCAAGGAAAGGGTAACGCAAGGCAAGGCACGGTTTGGGGAGGCAAGGCTAATGCACGACAACGCAAGGCTAGGCAGTGCACGGCTAGGCAAGGAAAGAGTAACGGAAGGAAAGGAAGGCAAGGCAGAGCAAGGCAAGGCAAGTGTAACAAAAGGCAAGGCACGGCAACGGGAAACAAGGCTAAGGAACGGCAATGCACGGCTAGGCAATGCACGGCCAGGCAAGGAAAGGGTAACGCAAGGCAAGGCACGGTAAGGCAAGACAAGGCTAATGCACGACGACGCACGGCTAGGCAATGCACGGCAAGGCAAGGAAAGGGTAACGCAAGGCAAGGCACGGTCAGGAGAGGCAAGGCTAATGCACGACAACGCAAGGCTAGGCAATGCACGGAAGGCAAGCAAAGAGTAACGGAAGGCAAGGAAGGCAAGGGAAAGCAAGGCAAGGCAATGGTAACGGAAAGAACGGCACGGCAAGGGGAAACAAGGCTAAGGCACGACAACGCACTGCTAGGCAATGCACTGCAAGGCAAGGAAAGGGTAACGCAAAGCAAGGCACGGTCAGGCGAGGCAAGGCTAAGGCACGACAACGCAAGTCTAGGCAATGCACGGAAGGCAAGCAAAGAGTAACGGAACGCAAGGAAGGCAAGGGAAAGCAAGGCAAGGCAAGGGTAACGGAAGGAACGGCTCGGCAAGGGGAAACAAGGCTAAGGCACGGCAACGCAGGGCTAGGCAATGCACGGCAAGGCAAGGAAAGGGTAACGCAAGGCAAGGCACTGTCAGGCGAGGCAAAGCTAATGCACGACATCGCAAGGCTAGGCAGTGCACGGCTAGGCAAGGAAAGAGTAACGGAAGGAAAGGAAGGCAAGGCAAAGCATGGCAAGGCAAGTGTAACAACAGGCATGGCACGGCAAGGGGAAATAAGGCTAAGGCACGACAACGCAATGCTAGGCAATGCACGGAAGGCAAGCAAAGAGTAACGGAAGGCAAGGAATGCAAAGGAAAGCAGGGGAAGGCAAGGGTAACGAAAGGGACGGCACGGTAAGGGGAAACAACGCTAAGGCACGACAACACAGGGCTAGGCAATGCAGGGCAAGGCAAGGAAAGGGTAACGCAAGGCAAGGCACGATTTGGGGAGGCAAGGCTAATGTACGACAACGCAAGGCTAGGCAATGAACGGAAGGCAAGCAAAGAGTAACGGAAGGCAAGGAAGGCAAGGGAAAGCAAGGCAAGGCAAGGGTAACGGAAGGAACGGCACGGCAAGGGGAAACAAGGCTAAGGCACGGCAACGCACGGCTAGGCAATGCACGGCAAGGCAAGGAAAGGGTAACGCAAGGCAAGGCACGGTGAGGCAAGGCAAGGCTGATGCACGACAACGCACGGCTAGGCAATGCACGGCAAGGCAAGGAAAGGGTAACGCAAGGCAAGGCACGGTCAGGAGAGGCAAGGCTAATGCACGACAACGCAAGGCTAGGCAATGCACGGAAGGCAAGCAAAGAGTAACGGAAGGCAAGGAAGGCAGGGGAAACAAAGGCAAGGCAAGGGTAACGGAAGGAACGGCTCGGCAAGGGGAAACAAGGCTAAGGCACGGCAACGCAGGGCTAGGCAATGCACGGCAAGGCAAGGAAAGGGTAACGCAAGGCAAGGCACTGTCAGGCGAGGCAAAGCTAATGCACGACATCGCAAGGCTAGGCAGTGCACGGCTAGGCAAGGAAAGAGTAACGGAAGGAAAGGAAGGCAAGGCAAAGCATGGCAAGGCAAGTGTAACAACAGGCATGGCACGGCAACGGGAAACAAGGCTAAGGCACGACAACGCAATGCTAGGCAATGCACGGAAGTCAAGCAAAGAGTAACGGAAGGCAAGGAATGCAAAGGAAAGCAGGGGAAGGCAAGGGTAACGAAAGGAACGGCACGGTAAGGGGAAACAACGCTAAGGCACGACAACACAGGGCTAGGCAATGCAGGGCAAGGCAAGGAAAGGGTAACGCAAGGCAAGGCACGATTTGGGGAGACAAGGCTAATGTACGACAACGCAAGGCTAGGCAATGAACGGAAGGCAAGCAAAGAGTAACGGAAGGCAAGGAAGGCAAGGGAAAGCAAGGCAAGGCAAGGGTAACGGAAGGAACGGCACGGCAAGGGGAAACAAGGCTAAGGCACGGCAACGCACGGCTAGGCAATGCACGGCAAGGCAAGGAAAGGGTAACGCAAGGCAAGGCACGGTGAGGCAAGGCAAGGCTGATGCACGACAACGCACGGCTAGGCAATGCACGGCAAGGCAAGGAAAGGGTAACGCAAGGCAAGGCACGGTGAGGCGAGGCAAGGCTAAGGCACGACAACGCAAGGCTAGGCAATGCACGGAAGGCAAGCAAAGAGTAACGGAAGGGAAGGAAGGCAAGGGAAAGGAGGGGAAGGCAAGGGTAACGGAAGGAACGGCACGGTAAGGGGAAACAAAGCTAAAGCACGACAACGCACGGCTAGGCAATGCACGGCAAGGCAAGGAAAGGGTAATGCAAGGCAAGGCACGGTCAGGCGAGGCAAGGCTAATGCACGACAACGCAAGGCTAGGCAGTGCACGGCTAGGCAAGGAAAGAGTAACGGAAGGAAAGGAAGGCAAGGCAAAGCAAGGCAAGGCAAGTGTAACAAAAGGTAAGGCACGGCAAGGGGAAACAAGGGTAAGGCACGACAACGCAAGGCTACGCAATGCACGGAAGGCAACCAAAGAGTAACGGAAGGCAAGGAATGCAAAGGAAAGCAGGGGAAGGCAAGGGTAACGAAAGGAACGGCACGGTAAGGGGAAACAAGGCTAAGGCACGACAACACAGTTCTAGGCAATGCAGGGCAAGGCAAGGAAAGGGTAACGCAAGGCAAGGCACGGTTTGGGGAGGCAAGGCTAATGCACGACAACGCAAGGCTAGGCAATGCACGGAAGGCAAGCAAAGAGTAACGGAAGGCAAGGAAGGCAAGGGAAAGCAAGGCAAGGCAAGGGTAACGGAAGGAACGGCACGGCAAGGGGAAACAAGGCTAAGGCACGGCAACGCAGGGCTAGGCAATGCACGGCAAGGCAAGGAAAGGGTAACAGAAGGCAAGGCACGGTGAGGCAAGGCAAGGCTGATGCATGACAACGCACAGCTAGGCAATGCACGGCAAGGCAAGGAAAGGGTAACGCAAGGCAAGGCACGGTCAGGCGAGGCAAGGCTAAGACACGACAACGCAAGGCTAGGTAATACACGGAAGGCAAGAAAAGAGTAACGGAATGCAAGGAAGGCAAGGGAAAGCAAGGGAAGGCAAGGGTAACGGAAGGAACGGCACGGTAAGGGGAAACAAGGCTAAGGCACGAAAACGCAGGGCTAGGCAATGCACGGCAAGGCAAGGAAAGGGTAACGCAAGGCAAGGCACGGTCAGGCGAGGCAAGGGTAATGCACGACAACGCAAGGCTACGCAGTGCACGGCTAGGCAAGGAAAGAGTAACGGAAGGAAATAAAGGCAAGGCAAACAAGGCAAGGCAAGTGTAACAAAAGGCACGGCACGGCAAGGGGAAACAAGGCTAAGGCACGGCAACGCAAGGCTAAGCAATGCACGGCCAGGCAAGGAAAGGGTAACGCAAGGCAAGGCACGGTAAGGCAAGGCAAGGCTAATGCACGACAACGCACGGCTAGGCAATGCACGGAAGGCAAGCAAAGAGTAACGGAATGCAAGGAAGGCAAGGGAAAGCAAGGCAAGGCAAGGGTAACGGAAGGAACGGCACGGCAAGGGGAAACAAGGCTAAGGCACGGTAACGCACGGCTAGGCAATGCAGGGCAAGGCAAGGAAATGGTAACGCAAGGCAAGGCACGGTTTGGGGAGGCAAGGCTAATGCACGACAACGGAAGGATAGGCAGTGCACGGCAAGGCAAGGAAAGAGTAACGGAAGGAAAGGAAGGCAAGGCAAAGCAAGGCAAGGCAAGTGTAACAAAAGGCAAGGCACGGCAAGGGGAAAAAAGGCTAAGGAACGGCAGCACACGGCTAGGCAATGCACGGCCAGGCAAGGAAAGGTTAACGCAAGGCAAGGCACGGTAAGGCAAGACAAGGCTAATGCACGACAACGCACGGCTAGGCAATGCACGGCCAGACAAGGAAAGGGTAACGCAAGGCAAGGCACAGTGAGGCAAGGCAAGGCAAATGCACGACAACGCACGGCTAGGCAATGCACGGAAGGCAAGCAAAGAGTAACGGAAGGCAAGGAAGGCAAGGGAAAGCAAGGCAAGGCAAGGGTAACAGAAGGAACGGCACGGCAAGGGGAAACAAGGCTAAGGCACGGCAGCGCACGGCTAGGCAATGCACGGCCAGGCAAGGAAAGGGTAACGCAAGGCAAGGCACGGTAAGGCAAGACAAGGCTAATGCACGACGACGCACGGCTAGGCAATGCACGGCAAGGCAAGGAAAGGGTAACGCAAGGCAAGGCACGGTCAGGAGAGGCAAGGCTAATGCACGACAACGCAAGGCTAGGCAATGCACGGAAGGCAAGCAAAGAGTAACGGAAGGCAAGGAAGGCAGGGGAAACCAAGGCAAGGCAAGGGTAACGGAAGGAACGGCTCGGCAAGGGGAAACAAGGCTAAGGCACGGCAACGCAGGGCTAGGCAATGCACGGCAAGGCAAGGAAAGGGTAACGCAAGGCAAGGCACTGTCAGGCGAGGCAAAGCTAATGCACGACATCGCAAGGCTAGGCAGTGCACGGCTAGGCAAGGAAAGAGTAACGGAAGGAAAGGAAGGCAAGGCAAAGCATGGCAAGGCAAGTGTAACAACAGGCACGGCACGGCAAGGGGAAACAAGGCTAAGGCACGACAACGCAATGCTAGGCAATGCACGGAAGGCAAGCAAAGAGTAACGGAAGGCAAGGAAGGCAAGGGAACGCAGGGGAAGGCAAGGGTAACGAAAGGAACGGCACGGTAAGGGGAAACAAGGCTAAGGCACGACAACGCACGGCTAGGCAATGCACGGCAAGGCAAGTAAAGGGTAACGCAAGGCAAGGCACGATTTGGGGAGGCAAGGCTAATGCACGACAACGCAAGGCTAGGCAATGAACGGAAGGCAAGCAAAGAGTAACGGAAGGCAAGGAAGGCAAGGGAAAGCAAGACAAGGCAAGGGTAACGGAAGGAACGGCACGGCAAGGGGAAACAAGGCTAAGGCACGGCAACGCACGGCTAGGCAATGCACGGCAAGGCAAGGAAAGGGTAACGCAAGGCAAGGCACGGTGAGGCAAGGCAAGGCTGATGCACGACAACGCACGGCTAGGCAATGCACGGCAAGGCAAGGAAAGGGTAACGCAAGGCAAGGCACGGTGAGGCGAGGCAAGGATAAGGCACGACAACGCAAGGCTAGGCAATGAACGGAAGGCAAGGAAAGAGTAACGGAAGGGAAGGAAGGCAAGGGAAAGGAGGGGAAGGCAAGGGTAACGGAAGGAACGGCACGGTAAGGGGAAACAAGGCTAAAGCACGACAACGCAGGGCTAGGCAATGCACGGCAAGGCAAGGAAAGCGTAATGCAAGGCAAGGCACGGTCAGGCGAGGCAAGGGTAATGCACGACAACGCAAGCCTACGCAGTGCACGGCTAGGCAAGGAAAGAGTAACGGAAGGAAAGGAAGGCAAGGCAAAGCAAGGCAAGGCAAGTGTAACAAAAGGCACGGCACGGCAAGGGGAAACAAGGCTAAGGCACGGCAACGCAAGGCTAAGCAATGCACGGCCAGGCAAGGAAAGGGTAACGCAAGGCAAGGCACAGTAATGCAAGGCGAGGCTAATGCACGACAACGCATGGCTAGGCAATGCATGGCAATGCAAGGAAAGGGTAACGCAAGGCAAGGCACGGTTAGGCGAGGCAAGGCTAAGGCACGACAACGCAAGGCTAGGCAATGCTCGGAAGGCAAGCAAAGAGTAACGAAACGCAAGGAAGGCAAGGGAAAGCAAGGCAAGGCAAGGTTAACGGAAGGAACGGCACGGCAAGGGGAAACAAGGCTAAGGCACGACAACACAGGGCTAGGCAATGCAGGGCAAGGCAAGGAAAGGGTAACGCAAGGCAAGGCACGGTTTGGGGAGGCAAGGCTAATGCACGACAACGCAAGGCTAGGCAATGCACGGAAGGCAAGCAAAGAGTAACGGAAGGCAAGGAAGGCAAGGGAAAGCAAGGCAAGGTAAGGGTAACCGAAGGAACGGCACGACAAGGGGAAACAAGGCTAAGACACGACAATGCACGTCTAGGCAAGGCACGGCAAGGCAAGGAAAGGGTAACGCAAGGCAAGGCACGGTCAGGCAAGGCAAGGCTAATGCACGACAACGCACGGCTAGGCAATGCACGGCAAGGCAAGGAAAGGGTAACGCAAGGCAAGGCACGGTCAGGCGAGGCAAGGCTAAGGCACGACAACGCAAGGCTAGGCAATGCACGGAAGGCAAGCAAAGAGTAACGGAAGGCAAGGAAGGCAAGGGAAAGCAGGGGAAGGCAAGGGTAACGGAAGGAACGGCTCGGCAAGGGGAAACAAGGCTAAGGCACGGCAACGCACGGCTAGGCAATGCACGGCCAGGCAAGGAAAGGGTAACGCAAGGCAAGGCACGGTGAGGCAAGGCAAGGCTAATGCACGACAACGCACGGCTAGGCAATGCACGGCAAGGCAAGGAAAGGGTAACGCAAGGCAAGGCACGGTGAGGCGAGGCAAGGATAAGGCACGACAACGCAAGGCTAGGCAATGAACGGAAGGCAAGGAAAGAGTAACGGAAGGGAAGGAAGGCAAGGGAAAGGAGGGGAAGGCAAGGGTAACGGAAGGAACGGCACGGTAAGGGGAAACAAAGCTAAAGCACGACAACGCAGGGCTAGGCAATGCACGGCAAGGCAAGGAAAGCGTAATGCAAGGCAAGGCACGGTCAGGCGAGGCAAGGGTAATGCACGACAACGCAAGCCTACGCAGTGCACGGCTAGGCAAGGAAAGAGTAACGGAAGGAAAGGAAGGCAAGGCAAAGCAAGGCAAGGCAAGTGTAACAAAAGGCACGGCACGGCAAGGGGAAACAAGGCTAAGGCACGGCAACGCAAGGCTAAGCAATGCACGGCCAGGCAAGGAAAGGGTAACGCAAGGCAAGGCACAGTAATGCAAGGCGAGGCTAATGCACGACAACGCATGGCTAGGCAATGCATGGCAATGCAAGGAAAGGGTAACGCAAGGCAAGGCACGGTGAGGCAAGGCATGGCTAAGGCACGACAACGCAAGGCTAGGCAATGCTCGGAAGGCAAGCAAAGAGTAACGAAAGGCAAGGAAGGCAAGGCAAAGCAAGGCAAGGCAAGGTTAACGGAAGGAACGGCACGGCAAGGGGAAACAAGGCTAAGGCACGACAACACAGGGCTAGGCAATGCAGGGCAAGGCAAGGAAAGGGTAACGCAAGGCAAGGCACGGTTTGGGGAGGCAAGGCTAATGCACGACAACGCAAGGCTAGGCAATGCACGGAAGGCAAGCAAAGAGTAACGGAAGGCAAGGAAGGCAAGGGAAAGCAAGGCAAGGCAAGGGTAACGGAAGGAACGGCACGACAAGGGGAAACAAGGCTAAGGCACGGCAACGCACGGCTAGGCAATGCACGGCAAGGCAAGGAAAGGGTAACGCAAGGCAAGGCACGGTGAGGCAAGGCAAGGCTGATGCACGACAACGCACGGCTAGGCAATGCACGGCAAGGCAAGGAAAGGGTAACGCAAGGCAAGGCACGGTGAGGCGAGGCAAGGCTAAGGCACGACAACGCAAGGCTAGGCAATGCACGGAAGGCAAGCAAAGAGTAACGGAAGGCAAGGAAGGCAAGGGAAAGCAGGGGAAGGGAAGGGTAACGGAAGGAACGGCTCGGCAAGGGGAAACAAGGCTAAGGCACGGTAACGAAGGGCTAGGCAATGCACGGCAAGGCAAGGAAAGGGTAACGCAAGGCAAGGCACGGTCAGGCGAGGCAAGGGTAATGCACGAAAACGCAAGGCTACGCAGTGCACGGCTAGGCAAGGAAAGAGTAACGGAAGGAAAGGAAGGCAAGGCAAAGCAAGGGAAGGCAAGTGTAACAAAAGGCACGGCACGGCAAGGGGAAACAAGGCTAAGGCACGGCAACGCAAGGCTAAGCAATGCAAGGCCAGGCAAGGAAAGGGTAACGCAAGGCAAGGCACGGTCAGGCGAGGCAAGGCTAAGGCACGACAACGCAAGGCTAGGCAATGCACGGAAGGCAAGCAAAGAGTAACGGAAGGCAAGGAAAGCAAGGGAAAGCAAGGGAAGGCAAGGGTAACGGAAGGAACGGCACGGCAAGGGGAAACAAGGCTAAGGCACGACAACACAGGGCTAGGCAATGCAGGGTAAGGCAAGGAAAGGGTAACGCAAAGCAAGGCACGGTTTGGGGAGGCAAGTCTAATGCACGACAACGCAAGGCTAGGCAATGCACGGAAAGCAAGCAAAGAGTAACGGAAGGCAAGGAATGCAAGGCAAAGCAAGGCAACGCAAGCAAGGCTATGGCAAGGTGAAAAAAGGCTAAGGCACGACCACGCAAGTCTAGGCAATGCACGGAAGGCAAGCAAAGAGTAACGGAAAGCAAGGAAGGCAAGGCAAAGCAAGGCAACGCAAGCAAGGCTATGGCAATGTGATAAAAGGCTAAGACACGACAAGGCAAGGCTAGGCAATGCACGGAAGGCAAGCAAAGAGTAACGGAAGGCAAGGAAGGCAAGGGAAAGCAAGGCAAGGCAATGGAAACAAGGCTAAGGCACGACAACGCACGGCTAGGCAATGCACGGCAAGGCAAGGAAAGGGTAACGCAAGGCAAGGCACGGTCAGGCGAGGCAAGGCTAATGCACGACAACGCAAGTCTAGGCAATGCACGGAAGGCAAGCAAAGAGTAACGGAACGCAAGGAAAACAAGGGAAAGCAAGGCAAGGCAAGGTTACCGGAAGGTACGGCACGGCAAGGGGAAACAAGGCTAAGGCACGGCAACGCACGGCTAGGCAATGCAGGGTAAGGCAAGGAAAGGGTAACGCAAGGCAAGGCACGGTTTGGGGAGGCAAGGCTAATGCACGACAACGCAAGGCTAGGCAGTGCACGGCTAGGCAAGGAAAGAGTAACGGAAGGAAAGGAAGGCAAGGCAAAGCAAGGCAAGGCAAGTGTAACAAAAGGCAAGGCACGGCAACGGGAAACAAGGCTAAGGAACGGCAATGCACGGCTAGGCAATGCACGGCCAGGCAAGGAAAGGTTAACGCAAGGGAAGGCACGGTAAGGCAAGACAAGGCTAATGCACGACAACGCACGGCTAGGCAATGCACGGGAAGGCAAGGAAAGGGTAACGCAAGGCAAGGCACGGTCAGGAGAGGCAAGGCTAATGCACGACAACGCAAGGCTAGGCAATGCACGGAAGGCAAGCAAAGAGTAACGGAAGGCAAGGAAGGCAGGGGAAACCAAGGCAAGGCAAGGGTAACGGAAGGAACGGCTCGGCAAGGGGAAACAAGGCTAAGGCACGGCAACGCAGGGCTAGGCAATGCACGGCAAGGCAAGGAAAGGGTAACGCAAGGCAAGGCACTGTCAGGCGAGGCAAAGCTAATGCACGACATCGCAAGGCTAGGCAGTGCACGGCTAGGCACGGAAAGAGTAACGGAAGGAAAGGAAGGCAAGGCAAAGCATGGCAAGGCAAGTGTAACAACAGGCACGGCACGGCAAGGGGAAGCAAGGCTAAGGCACGACAACGCAATGCTAGGCAATGCACGGAAGGCAAGCAAAGAGTAACGGAAGGCAAGGAATGCAAAGGAAAGCAGGGGAAGGCAAGGGTAACGCAAGGAACGGCACGGTAAGGGGAAACAACGCTAAGGCACGGCAACACAGGGCTAGGCAATGCAGGGCAAGGCAAGTAAAGGGTAACGCAAGGCAAGGCACGATTTGGGGAGGCAAGGCTAATGCACGACAACGCAAGGCTAGGCAATGAACGGAAGGCAAGCAAAGAGTAACGGAAGGCAAGGAAGGCAAGGGAAAGCAAGACAAGGCAAGGGTAACGGAAGGAACGGCACGGCAAGGGGAAACAAGGCTAAGGCACGGCAACGCACGGCTAGGCAATGCACGGCAAGGCAAGGAAAGGGTAACGCAAGGCAAGGCACGGTGAGGCAAGGCAAGGCTGATGCACGACAACGCACGGCTAGGCAATGCACGGCAAGGCAAGGAAAGGGTAACGCAAGGCAAGGCACGGTGAGGCGAGGCAAGGCTAAGGCACGACAACGCAAGGCTAGGCAATGCACGGAAGGCAAGCAAAGAGTAACGGAAGGGAAGGAAGGCAAGGGAAAGGAGGGGAAGGCAAGGGTAACGGAAGGAACGGCACGGTAAGGGGAAACAAAGCTAAAGCACGACAACGCAGGGCTAGGCAATGCACGGCAAGGCAAGGAAAGGGTAATGCAAGGCAAGGCACGGTCAGGCGAGGCAAGGGTAATGCACGACAACGCAAGCCTACGCAGTGCACGGCTAGGCAAGGAAAGAGTAACGGAAGGAAAGGAAGGCAAGGCAAAGCAAGGCAAGGCAAGTGTAACAAAAGGCACGGCACGGCAAGGGGAAACAAGGCTAAGGCACGGCAACGCAAGGCTAAGCAATGCACGGCCAGGCAAGGAAAGGGTAACGCAAGGCAAGGCACAGTAATGCAAGGCGAGGCTAATGCACGACAACGCATGGCTAGGCAATGCATGGCAATGCAAGGAAAGGGTAACGCAAGGCAAGGCACGGTTAGTTGAGGCAAGGCTAAGGCACGACAACGCAAGGCTAGGCAATGCTCGGAAGGCAAGCAAAGAGTAACGGAAGGCAAGGAAGGTAAGGGAAAGCAAGGCAAGGGTAACGGAAGGAACGGCACGTTAAGGGGAAACAAGGCTAAGGCACGACAACGCAGGGCTAGGCAATGCACGGCAAGGCAAGGAAAGGGTAACGTAAGGCAAGGCACGGTCAGGCGAGGCAAGGGTAATGCACGACAACGCAAGGCTACGCAGTGCACGGCTAGGCAAGGAAAGAGTAACGGAAGGAAATAAAGGCAAAGCAAACAAGGCAAGGCAAGTGTAACAAAAGGCACGGCACGGCAAGGGGAAACAAGGCTAAGACACGGCAACGCAAGGCTAAGCAATGAACGGCCAGGCAACGAAAGGGTAACGCAAGGCAAGGCACGGTCAGGCGAGGCAAGGCTAAGGCACGACTACGCAAGGCTAGGCAATGCACGGAAGGCAAGCAAAGAGTAACGGAAGGCAAGGAATGCAAGGGAAAGCAAGGCAACGCAAGCAAGGCTATGGCAAGGTGAAAAAAGGCTAAGGCACGACCACGCAAGGCTAGGCAATGCACGGAAGGCAAGCAAAGAGTAACGGAAGGCAAGGAAGGTAAGGGAAAGCAAGGCAAGGGTAACGGAAGGAACGGCACGGCAAGGGCAAACAAGGCTAAGGCACGACAACGAACGGCTAGGCAATGCAGGGAAAGGCAAGGTAAGGGTAACGCAAGGCAAGGCACGGTCATGCGAGGCAAGGCTAAGGCACGACAACGCAAGGCTAGGCAATGCACGGAAGGCAAGCAAAGATTAACGGAACGCAAGGAAGGCAAGGGAAAGCAAGGCAATTCAAGGGTAACGGAAGGAACGGCATGGCAAGGGGAAACAAGGCTAAGGCACGACAACATAAGGCTAGGCAATGCAGGGCAAGGCAAGGAAAGGGTAAAGCAAGGCAAGGCACGGTTTGGGGAGGCAAGGCTAATGCACGACAACGCAAGGCTAGGCAATGCACGGAAGGCAAGCAAAGAGTAACGGAAGGCAAGGAAGGCAAGGGAAAGCAAGGCAAGGGTAACGGAAGGAAGGGCACCTGCAAGGGCAAACAAGGCTAAGGCACGACAACGACCGGCTAGGCAATGCACTGCAAGGCAAGGAAAGGGTAACGCAAGGCAAGGCACGGTCAGGCGAGGCAAGGCTAAGGCACGACTACGCAAGGCTAGGCAATGCACGGAAGGCAAGCAAAGAGTAACGGAAGGCAAGGAATGCAAGGGAAGGCAGGGGAAGGCAAGGGTAACGAAAGGAACGGCACGGTAAGGGGAAACAAGGCTAAGGCACGACAACACAGGGCTAGGCAATGCAGGGCAAGGCAAGGTAAGGGTAACGCAAGGCAAGGCACGGTCAGGCGAGGCAAGGCTAAGGCACGACAACGCAAGGCTAGGCAATGCACGGAAGGCAAGCAAAGAGTAACGGAACTCAAGGAAGGCAAGGGAATGCAAGGCAAGGCAAGGTTAACGGAAGGAACGGCACGGCAAGGGGAAACAAGGCTAAGGCACGGTAACGCACGGCTAGGCAATGCAGGGCAAGGCAAGGAAATGGTAACGCAAGGCAAGGCACGGTAAGGCAAGACAAGGCTAATGCACGACAACGCACGGCTAGGCAATGCACGGCAAGGCAAGGAAAGGGTAACGCAAGGCACGGCACGGTCAGGCGAGGCAAGGCTAATGCACGACAACGCAAGGCTAGGCAATGCACGGAAGGCAAGCAAAGAGTAACGGAAGGCAAGGAAGGCAAGGGAAACCAAGGCAAGGCAAGGATAACGGAAGGAACGGCTCGGCAAGGGGAAACAAGGCTAAGGCAAGGCAACGCAGGGCTAGGCAATGCACGGCAAGGCAAGGAAAGGGTAACGCAAGGCAAGGCACTGTCAGGCGAGGCAAAGCTAATGCACGACATCGCAAGGCTAGGCAGTGCACGGCTAGGCAAGGAAAGAGTAATGGAAGGAAAGGAAGGCAAGGAAAAGCATGGCAAGGCAAGTGTAACAACAGGCACGGCACGGCAAGGGGAAACAAGGCTAAGGCACGACAACGCAAGGCTAGGCAATGCACGGAAGGCAAGCAAAGAGTAACGGAAGGCAAGGAATGCAAAGAAAAGCAGGGGAAGGCAAGGGTAACGAAAGGAACGGCACGGTAAGGGGAAACAAGGCTAAGGCACGACAACACAGGGGTAGGCAATGCAGGGCAAGGCAAGGAAAGGGTAACGCAAGGCAAGGCACGGTTTGGGGAGGCAAGGCTAATGCACGACAACGCAAGGCTAGGCAATGCACGGAAGGCAAGCAAAGAGTAACGGAAGGCAAGGAAGGCAAGGGAAAGCAAGGCAAGGCAAGGGTAACGGAAGGAAAGGCACGGCAAGGGGAAACAAGGCTAAGGCACGGCAACGCACGGCTAGGCAATGCACGGCAAGGCAAGGAAAGGGTAACGCAAGGCAAGGCACGGTGAGGCAAGGCAAGGCTGATGCACGACAACGCACGGCTAGGCAATGCACGGAAAGGCAAGGAAAGGGTAACGCAAGGCAAGGCACGGTGAGGCGAGGCAAGGCTAAGGCACGACAACGCAAGGCTAGGCAATGCACGGAAGGCAAGCAAAGAGTAACGGAAGGCAAGGAAGGCAAGGGAAAGCAGGGGAAGGGAAGGGTAACGGAAGGAACGGCTCGGCAAGGGGAAACAAGGCTAAGGCACGGTAACGAAGGGCTAGGCAATGCACGGTAAGGCAAGGAAAGGGTAACGCAAGGCAAGGCACGGTCAGGCGAGGCAAGGGTAATGCATGAAAACGCAAGGCTACGCAGTGCACGGCTAGGCAAGGAAAGAGTAACGGAAGGAAAGGAAGGCAAGGCAAAGCAAGGCAAGGCAAGTGTAACAAAAGGCACGGCACGGCAAGGGGAAACAAGGCTAAGGCACGGCAACGCAAGACTAAGCAATGCACGGCCAGGCAAGGAAAGGGTAACGCAAGGCAAGGCACTGTCAGGCGAGGCAAGGCTAAGGCACGACAACGCAAGGCTAGGCAATGCACGGAAGGCAAGCAAAGAGTAACGGAAGGCAAGGAATGCAAGGCAAAGCAAGGCAAAGCAAGCAAGTCTATGGCAAGGTGAAACAAGGCTAAGGCACCACAACGCACGGCTAGACAATGCACGGCCAGCCAAGGAAAAGGTAACGCAAGGCAAGGCACTCTGAAGCAAGGCAAGGCTAATGCACGACCGCGCAAGGCTAGGCAATGCACGGAAGGCAAGCAAAGAGTAACGGAAACCAAGGAAGGCAAGGGAAAGCAAGGCAAGGCAAGGGTAACGGAAGGAACGGCACGGCAAGGGGAAACAAGGCTAGGGTACGGCAACGCACGGCTAGGCAATGCACGGCAAGGCAAGGAGAAGGTAACGCAAGGCAAGGCACCTTGAGGCAAGGCAAGGCTGATGCACGACAACGCACGGCTAGGCAATGCACGGCAAGGCAAGGAAAGGGTAACGCAAGGCCAGGCACGGTCAGGCGAGGCAAGGCTAAGGCACGACAACGCAAGGCTAGGCAATGCACGGAAGGCAAGCAAAGAGTAACGGAAGGCAAGGAAGGCAAGGGAAAGCAGGGGAAGGGAAGGTTAACGGAAGGAACGGCTCGGCAAGGGGAAACAAGGCTAAGGCACGGTAACGAAGGGCTAGGCAATGCACGGCAAGGCAAGGAAAGGGTAACGCAAGGCAAGGCACGGTCAGGCGAGGCAAGGGTAATGCACGAAAACGCAAGGCTACGCAGTGCACGGCTAGGCAAGGAAAGAGTAACGGAAGGAAAGGAAGGTAAGGCAAAGCAAGGCAAGGCAAGTGTAACAAAAGGCACGGCACGGCAAGGGGAAACAAGGCTAAGGCACGGCAACGCAAGACTAAGCAATGCACGGTCAGGCAAGCAAAGGGTAACGCAAGGCAAGGCACTGTCAGGCGAGGCAAAGCTAAGGCACGACAACGCAATGCTAGGCAATGCACGGAAGGCAAGCAAAGAGTAACGGAAGGCACGGAATGCAAGGCAAAGCAAGGCAAAGCAAGCAAGGCTATGGCAAGGTGAAACAAGGCTAAGGCACCACAACGCACGGCTAGACAATGCACGGCCAGCCAAGGAAAAGGTAACGCAAGGCAAGGCACTCTGAGGCAAGGCAAGGCTAATGCACGACAGCGCAAGGCTAGGCAATGCACGGAAGGCAAGCAAAGAGTAACGGAAACCAAGGAAGGCAAGGGAAAGCAGGGGAAGGGAAGGGTAACGGAAGGAACGGCTCGGCAAGGGGAAACGAGGCTAAGGCACGGCAACGCAGGGCTAGGCAATGCACGGCCAGGCAAGGAAAGGGTAACGCAAGGCAAGGCACGGTGAGGCAAGGCAAGGCTGATGCACGACAACGCACGGCTAGGCAATGCACGGCAAGGCAAGGAAAGGGTAACGCAAGGCAAGGCACGGTCAGGCGAGGCAAGGCTAAGGCACGACAACGCAAGGCTAGGCAATGCACGGAAGGCAAGCAAAGAGTAACGGAAGGCAAGGAAGGCAAGGGAAAGCAGGGGAAGGGAAGGGTGACGGAAGGAACGGCTCGGCAAGGGGAAACAAGGCTAAGGCACGGTAACGAAGGGCTAGGCAATGCACGGCAAGGCAAGGAAAGGGTAACGCAAGGCCAGGCACGGTCAGGCGAGGCAAGGGTAATGCACGAAAACGCAAGGCTACGCAGTGCACGGCTAGGCAAGGAAAGAGTAAAGGAAGGAAATGAAGGCAAGGCAAAGCAAGGCAAAGCAAGCAAGTCTATGGCAAGGTGAAACAAGGCTAAGGCACCACAACATACGGCTAGACAATGCACGGCCAGCCAAGGAAAAGGTAACGCAAGGCAGGGCACTCTGAGGCAAGGCAAGGCTAATGCACGACAGCGCAAGGCTAGGCAATGCACGGAAGGCAAGCAAAGAGTAACGGAAACCAAGGAAGGCAAGGGAAAGCAAGGCAAGGCAAGGGTAACGGAAGGAACGGCACGGCAAGGGGAAACAAGGCTAAGGCACGGCAACGCACGGCTAGGCAATGCACGGCAAGGCAAGGAGAAGGTAACGCAAGGCAAGGCACCTTGAGGCAAGGCAAGGCTGATGCACGACAACGCACGGCTAGGCAATGCACGGCAAGGCAAGGAAAGGGTAACGCAAGGCAAGGCACGGTCAGGCAAGGCAAGGCTAAGGCACGACAACGCAAGGCTAGACAATGCACGAAAGGCAAGCAAAGAGTAAGGAAAGGCAAGGAAGGCAAGGGAAAGCAGGGGAAGGCAAGGGTAACGGAAGGAACGGCACGGTAAGGGGAAACAAGGCTAAGGCACGACAACGCAGGGCTAGGCAATGCAGGCAAGGTAAGGAAAGGGTAACGCAAGGCAAGGCACTGTCAGGCGAGGCAAAGCTAATGCACGACATCGCAAGGCTAGGCAGTGCACGGCTACGCAAGGAAAGAGTAACGGAAGGAAAGGAAGGCAAAGCAAAGCACGGCAAGGCAAGTGTAACAACAGGCACGGCACGGCAAGGGGAAACAAGGCTAAGGCACGACAACGCAAGGCTAGGCAATGCACGGAAGGCAAGCAAAGAGTAACGGAAGGCAAGGAAGGCAAGGGAAAGCAAGGCAAGGCAAGGGTAACGGAAGGAACGGCACGGCAAGGGGAAACAAGGCTAAGGCACGACAACACAGGGCTAGGCAATGCAGGGCAAGGCAAGGAAAGGGTAACGCAAGGCAAGGCACGGTTTGGGGAGGCAAGGCTAATGCACGACAACCCAAGGCTAGGCAATGCACGGAAGGCAAGCAAAGAGTAACGGAAGGCAAGGAATGCAAGGCAAAGCAAGGCAACGCAAGCAAGACTATGGCAAGGTGAAAAAAGGCTAAGGCACGACCACGCAAGGCTAGGCAATGCACGGAAGGCAAGCAAAGAGTAACGGAAGGCAAGGAAGGCAAGGCAAAGCAAGGCAACGCAAGCAAGTCTATGGCAAGGTGAAAAAAGGCTAAGACACGACAACGCAAGGCTAGGCAATGCACGGAAGGCAAGCAAAGAGTAACGGAAGGCAAGGAAGGCAAGGGAAAGCAAGGCAAGGGTAACGGAAGGAACAGCACGGCAAGGGCAAACAAGGCTAATGCACGACAACGAACGGCTAGGCAATGCACTGCAAGGCAAGGAAAGGGTAACGCAAGGAAAGGCACGGTCAGGCGAGGCAAGGCTAAGGCACGACTACGCAAGGCTAGGCAATGCACGGAAGGCAAGCAAAGAGTAACGGAAGGCAAGGAATGCAAGGGAAAGCAGGGGAATGCAAGGGTAACGAAAGGAACGGCACGGTAAGGGGAAACAAGGCTAAGGCACGACAACACAGTGCTAGGCAAAGCAGGGCAAGGCAAGGTAAGGGTAACGCAAGGCAAGGCACGGTCAGGCGAGGCAAGGCTAAGGCACGACAACGCAAGGCTAGGCAATGCACGGAAGGCAAGCAAAGAGTAACGGAACGCAAGGAAGGCAAGGGAAAGCAAGGCAAGGCAAGGTTAACGGAAGGAACGGCACGGCAAGGGGAAACAAGGCTAAGGCACGGTAACGCACGGCTAGGCAATGCAGGGCAAGGCAAGGAAATGGTAACGCAAGGCAAGGCACGGTTTGGGGAGGCAAGTCTAAGGCACGACAACGCAAGGATAGGCAGTGCACGGCTACGCAAGGAAAGAGTAACGGAAGGAAAGGAAGGCAAGGCAAAGCAAGGCAAGGCAAGTGTAACAAAAGGCAAGGCACGGCAAGGGGAAACAAGGCTAAGGAACGGCAACGCACGGCTAGGCAATGCACGGCCAGGCAAGGAAAGGGTAACGCAAGGCAAGGCACGGTAAGGCAAGAGAAGGCTAATGCACGACAACGCACGGCTAGGCAATGCACGGCAAGGCAAGGAAAGGGTAACGCAAGGCAAGGCACGGTCAGGCGAGGCAAGGCTAATGCACGACAACGCAAGGCTAGGCAATGCACGGAAGGCAAGCAAAGAGTAACGGAAGGCAAGGAAGGCAAGGGAAACCAAGGCAAGGCAAGGGTAACGGAAGGAACGGCTCGGCAAGGGGAAACAAGGCTAAGGCAAGGCAACGCAGGGCTAGGCAATGCACGGCAAGGCAAGGAAAGGGTAACGCAAGGCAAGGCACTGTCAGGCGAGGCAAAGCTAATGCACGACTTCGCAAGGCTAGGCAGTGCACGGCTAGGCAAGGAAAGAGAAATGGAAGGAAAGGAAGGCAAGGAAAAGCATGGCAAGGCAAGTGTAAAAACAGGCACGGCACGGCAAGGGGAAACAAGGCTAAGGCACGACAACGCAAGGCTAGGCAATGCACGGAAGGCAAGCAAAGAGTAACGGAAGGCAAGGAATGCAAAGGAAAGCAGGGGAAGGCAAGGGTAACGAAAGGAACGGCACGGTAAGGGGAAACAAGGCTAAGGCACGACAACACAGGGCTAGGCAATGCAGGGCAAGGCAAGGAAAGGGTAACGCAAGGCAAGGCACGGTTTGGGGAGGCAAGGCTAATGGACGACAACGAAAGGCTAGGCAATGCACGGAAGGCAAGCAAAGAGTTACGGAAACCAAGGAAGGCAAGGGAAAACAAGGGAAGGGAAGGGTAACGGAAGGAACGGCACGGCAAGGGGAAACAAGGCTAAGGCACGGCAACGCACGGCTAGGCAATGCACGGCAAGGCATGGAAAAGGTAACGCAAGGCAAGGCACCTTGAGGCAAGGCAAGGCTGATGCACGACAACGCACGGCTAGGCAATGCATGGCAAGGCAAGGAAAGGGTAACGCAAGGCAAGGCACGGTCAGGCGAGGCAAGGCTAAGGCACGACAACGCAAGGCTAGGCAATGCACGCAAGGCAAGCAAAGGGTAACGGAAGGCAAGGAAGGCAAGGGAAAGCAGGGGAAGGCAAGGGTAACGGAAGGAACGGCACGGTAAGGGGAAACAAGGCTAAGGCACGACAACGCAGGGCTAGGCAATGCACGGCAAGGTAAGGAAAGGGTAACGCAAGGCAAGGCACGGTTTGGGGAGGCAAGGCTAATGCACGACAACGCAAGGCTAGGCAATGCACGGAAGGCAAGCAAAGAGTAACGGAAGGCAAGGAATGCAAGGCAAAGCAAGGCAACGCAAGCAAGGCTATGGCAAGGTGAAAAAAGGCTAAGGCAAGACCACGCAAGGCTAGGCAATGCACGGAAGGGAAGCAAAGAGTAAAGGAAGGCAAGGAAGGCAAGGCAAAGCAAGGCAACGCAAGCAAGGTTATGGCAAGGTGAAAAACGGCTAAGACACGACAACGCAAGGCTAGGCAATGCACGGAAGGCAAGCAAAGAGTAACGGAAGGCAAGGAAGGCAAGGGAAAGCAAGGCAAAGCAAGCAAGGCTATGGCAAGGTGAAACAAGGCTAAGGCACCACAACGCACGACTAGGCAATGCACGGCCAGTCAAGGAAAAGGTAACGCAAGGCAAGGCACTCTGAGGCAAGGCAAGGCTAATGCATGACAGCGCAAGGCTAGGCAATGCACGGAAGGCAAGCAAAGAGTAACGGAAACCAAGGAAGGCAAGGGAAAGCAAGGCAAGGCAAGGGTAACGGAAGGAACGGCACGGCAAGGGGAAACAAGGCTAAGGCACGACAACGCACGGCTAGGCAATGCACGGCAAGGCAAGGAAAGGGTAACGCCAGGCAAGGCACGGTCAGGCAAGGCAAGGCTAATGCACGACAAGGCAAGGCTAGGCAGTGCACGGCAAGGCAAGGAAAGGGTAACGCAAGGCAAGGCACTGTCAGGCGAGGCAAGGCTAAGGCACGACAACGCAAGGCTAGGCAATGCACGGAAGGAAAGCGAAGAGTAACGGAAGGCAAGGAAAGCAAGGGAAAGCAAGGGAAGGCAAGGGTAACGGAAGGAACGGCACGGCAAGGGGAAACAAGGCTAAGGCACGACAACACAGGGCTAGGCAATGCAGGGTAAGGCAAGGAAAGGGTAACGCAAGGCAAGGCACGGTTTGGGGAGGCAAGTCTAATGCACGACAACGCAAGGCTAGGCAATGCACGGAAAGCAAGCAAAGAGTAACGGAAGGCAAGGAATGCAAGGCAAAGCAAGGCAACGCAAGCAAGGCTATGGCAAGGTGAAAAAAGGCTAAGGCACGACCACGCAAGGCCAGGCAATGCACGGAAGGCAAGCAAAGAGTAACGGAAAGCAAGGAAGTAAAGGCAAAGCAAGGCAACGCAAGCAAGGCTATGGCAATGTGAAAAAAGGCTAAGACACGACAAGGCAAGGCTAGGCAATGCACGGAAGGCAAGCAAAGAGTAACGGAAGGCAAGGAAGGCAAGGGAAAGCAAGGCAAGGCAATGGTAACGGAAAGGAACGGCACGGCAAGGGGAAACAAGGCTAAGGCACGACAACGCACGGCTAGGCAATGCACTGCAAGGCAAGGAAAGGGTAACGCAAGGCAAGGCACGGTCAGGCGAGGCAAGGCTAAGGCACGACAACGCAAGTCTAGGCAATGCACGGAAGGCAAGCAAAGAGTAACGGAACGCAAGGAAGGCAAGGGAAAGCAAGGCAAGGCAAGGGTTACCGGAAGGTACGGCACGGCAAGGGGAAACAAGGCTAAGGCACGGCAACGCACGGCTAGGCAATGCACGGCAAGGCAAGGAAAGGGTAACGCAAGGCAAGGCACGGTGAGGCAAGGGAAGGCTGATGCACGACAACGCACGGCTAGGCAATGCACGGCAAGGCAAGGAAAGGGTAACGCAAGGCAAGGCACGGTCAGGCGAGGCAAGGCTAAGGCACGACAACGCAAGGCTAGGCAATGCACGGAAGGCAAGCAAAGAGTAACGGAAGGGAAGGAAGGCAAGGGAAACGAGGGGAAGGCAAGGGTAACGGAAGGAACGGCTCGGCAAGGGGAAACAAGGCTAAGGCACGGCATCGCAGGGCTAGGCAATGCACGGCAAGGCAAGGAAAGGGTAACGCAAGGCAAGGCACTGTCAGGCGAGGCAAAGCTAATGCACGACATCGCAAGGCTAGGCAGTGCACGGCTAGGCAAGGAAAGAGTAACGGAAGGAAAGGAAGGCAAGGCAAAGCATGGCAAGGCAAGTGTAACAACAGGCACGGCACGGCAAGGGGAAACAAGGCTAAGGCACGACAACGCAATGCTAGGCAATGCACGGAAGGCAAGCAAAGAGTAACGGAAGGCAAGGAAGGCAAGGGAAAGCAGGGGAAGGCAAGGGTAACGGAAGGAACGGCACGGTAAGGGGAAACAACGCTAAGGCACGGCAACACAGGGCTAGGCAATGCAGGGCAAGGCAAGGAAAGGGTAACGCAAGGCAAGGCACGATTTGGGGAGGCAAGGCTAATGCACGACAACGCAAGGCTAGGCAATGCACGGAAGGCAAGCAAAGAGTAACGGAAGGCAAGGAAGGCAAGGGAAAGCAAGGCAAGGCAAGGGTAACGGAAGGAACGGCACGGCAAGGGGAAACAAGGCTAAGGCACGGCAACGCACGGCTAGGCAATGCACGGCAAGGCAAGGAAAGGGTAACGCAAGGCAAGGCACGGTGAGGCAAGGCAAGGCTGATGCACGACAACGCACGGCTAGGCAATGCACGGCAAGGCAAGGAAAGGGTAACGCAAGGCAAGGCACGGTGAGGCGAGGCAAGGCTAAGGCACGACAACGCAAGGCTAGGCAATGCACGGAAGGCAAGCAAAGAGTAACGGAAGGCAAGGAAGGCAAGGGAAAGCAGGGGAAGGCAAGGGTAACGGAAGGAACGGCACGGTAAGGGGAAACAAGGCTAAGGCACGACAACGCAGGGCTAGGCAATGCACGGCAAGGCAAGGAAAGGGTAACGCAAGGCAAGGCACGGTCAGGCGAGGCAAGGGTAATGCACGACAACGCAAGGCTACGCAGTGCACGGCTAGGCAAGGAAAGAGTAACGGAAGGAAAGGAAGGCAAGGCAAAGCAAGGCAAGGCAAGTGTAACAAAAGGCACGGCACGGCAAGGGGAAACAAGGCTAAGGCACGGCAACGCAAGGCTAAGCAATGCACGGCCAGGCAAGGAAAGGGTAACGCAAGGCAAGGCACAGTAATGCAAGGCGAGGCTAATGCACGACAACGCACGGCTAGGCAATGCACGGCAATGCAAGGAAAGGGTAACGCAAGGCAAGGCACGGTCAGGCGAGGCAAGGCTAAGGCACGACAACGCAAGGCTAGGCAATGCACGGAAGGCAAGCAAAGAGTAACGGAAGGCAAGGAAGGCAAGGGAAAGCAAGCAAGGCAAGGGTAACGGAAGGAACGGCACGGTAAGGGGAAACAAGGCTAAGGCACGACAACGCAGGGCTAGGCAATGCACGGCAAGGCAAGGAAAGGGTAACGCAAGGCAAGGCACGGTCAGGCGAGGCAAGGCTAATGCACGACAACGCAAGGCTAGGCAGTGCACGGCTAGGCAAGGAAAGAGTAACGGAAGGAAAGGAAGGCAAGGCAAAGCAAGGCAAGGCAAGTGTAACAAAAGGCACGGCACGGCAAGGGGAAACAAGGCTAAGACACGGCAACGCAAGGCTAAGCAATGAACGGCCAGGCAACGAAAGGGTAACGCAAGGCAAGGCACGGTCAGGCGAGGCAAGGCTAAGGCACGACAACGCAAGGCTAGGCAATGCACGGAAGGCAAGCAAAGAGTAACGGTAGGCAAGGAATTCAAGGCAACGCTAGGCAACGCAAGCAAGGCTATGGCAAGGTGAAAAAAGGCTAAGGCACGACCACGCAAGGCTAGGCAATGCACGGAAGGCAAGCAAAGAGTAACGGAAGGCAAGGAAGGCAAGGAAAGGGTAACGCAAGGCAAGGGTAACGGAAGGAACGGCACGGCAAGGGGAAACAAGGCTAAGGCACGACAACGAACGGCTAGGCAATGCAGGGCAAGGCAAGGTAAGGGTAACGCAAGGCAAGGCACGGTCATGCGAGGCAAGGCTAAGGCACGACAACGCAAGGCTAGGCAATGCACGGAAGGCAAGCAAAGAGTAACGGAAGGCAAGGAAGGCAAGGGAAAGCAAGGCAAGGCAAGGGTAACGGAAGGAACGGCACGGCAAGGGGAAACAAGGCTAAGGCACGACAACGCAAGGCTAGGCAATGCACGGCAAGGCAAGGAAAGGGTAACGCAAGGCAAGGCACGGTCAGGCGAGGCAAGGCTAATGCACGACAACGCAAGGCTAGGCAATGCACGGAAGGCAAGCAAAGAGTAACGGAAGGCAAGGAAGGCAAGGGAAAGCAAGGCAAGGGTAACGGAAGGAACGGCACGGCAAGGGGAAACAAGGCTAAGGCACGACAACGCACGGCTAGGCAATGCACGGCAAGGCAAGGAAAGGGTAACGCAAGGCAAGGCACGGTCAGGCGAGGCAAGGCTAAGGCACGACTACGCAAGGCTAGGCAATGCACGGAAGGCAAGCAAAGAGTAACGGAAGGCAAGGAATGCAAGGGAAGGCAAGGCAAGGAAGGCAAGGGTAACAAGGTAAGCACGACAAACGGCTAGGCAATGCGGCAAGGAAGGAAAGGGAAACAAGGCTAAGGCACGACAACGCAGGCTAGGCAATGCAGGAAGGCAAGCAAAGGCAAGGCAAGGAAGCAAGGGTAACGCAAGGCAAGGCACGGTCAAGGGGCAAGGCAAGGCTAAGGCACGACAAGGCAAGGAAAGGGTAACGCAGGCAAGGCTAGGCAATGCACGGCTAGGCAGGCAAGCAAAGAGTAACGGAACTCAAGGAAGGCAAGGCAAAGCAAGGCAAGGCAAGTGTAACGGAAGGAACGGCACGGCAAGGGGAAACAAGGCTAAGGCACGACAACGCACGGCTAGGCAATGCACGGCAAGGCAAGGAAAGGGTAACGCAAGGCAAGGCACGGTAAGGCAAGACAAGGCTAATGCACGACAACGCACGGCTAGGCAATGCACGGCAAGGCAAGGAAAGGGTAACGCAAGGCAAGGCACGGTCAGGCGAGGCAAGGCTAATGCACGACAACGCAAGGCTAGGCAATGCACGGAAGGCAAGCAAAGAGTAACGGAAGGCAAGGAAGGCAAGGGAAACCAAGGCAAGGCAAGGGTAACGGAAGGAACGGCTCGGCAAGGGGAAACAAGGCTAAGGCAAGGCAACGCAGGGCTAGGCAATGCACGGCAAGGCAAGGAAAGGGTAACGCAAGGCAAGGCACTGTCAGGCGAGGCAAAGCTAATGCACGACATCGCAAGGCTAGGCAGTGCACGGCTAGGCAAGGAAAGAGTAATGGAAGGAAAGGAAGGCAAGGAAAAGCATGGCAAGGCAAGTGTAACAACAGGCACGGCACGGCAAGGGGAAACAAGGCTAAGGCACGACAACGCAAGGCTAGGCAATGCACGGAAGGCAAGCAAAGAGTAACGGAAGGCAAGGAATGCAAAGAAAAGCAGGGGAAGGCAAGGGTAACGAAAGGAACGGCACGGTAAGGGGAAACAAGGCTAAGGCACGACAACACAGGGCTAGGCAATGCAGGGCAAGGCAAGGAAAGGGTAACGCAAGGCAAGGCACGGTTTGGGTAGGCAAGGCTAATGCACGACAACGCAAGGCTAGGCAATGCACGGAAGGCAAGCAAAGAGTAACGGAAGGCAAGGAAGGCAAGGGAAAGCAAGGCAAGGCAAGGGTAACGGAAGGAAAGGCACGACAAGGGGAAACAAGGCTAAGGCACGACAACGCACGGCTAGGCAATGCACGGCCAGGCAAGGAAAGGGTAACGCAAGGCAAGGCACGGTGAGGCAAGGCAAGGCTGATGCACGACAACGCACGGCTAGGCAATGCACGGAAAGGCAAGGA
The DNA here is from genome assembly GCF_037893015.1 of Macrotis lagotis. Lineage (NCBI taxonomy): Eukaryota > Metazoa > Chordata > Mammalia > Peramelemorphia > Peramelidae > Macrotis > Macrotis lagotis. The sequence continues at coordinate 116,521 of NW_027421945.1, forward strand.
AAGGGTAACGCAAGGCAAGGCACGGTCAGGCGAGGCAAGGCTAAGGCACGACAACGCAAGGCTAGGCAATGCACGGAAGGCAAGCAAAGAGTAACGGAAGGCAAGGAAGGCAAGGGAAAGCAGGGGAAGGCAAGGGTAACGGAAGGAACGGCTCGGCAAGGGGAAACAAGGCTAAGGCACGGTAACGCAGGGCTAGGCAATGCACGGCAAGGCAAGGAAAGGGTAACGCAAGGCAAGGCACGGTCAGGCGAGGCAAGGGTAATGCACGACAACGCAAGGCTAGGCAGTGCACGGCTAGGCAAGGAAAGAGTAACGGAAGGAAAGGAAGGCAAGGCAAAGCAAAAGGCAAGTGTGGCAAGGGGAAACAAGGCTGACTAAGCAATGCACGGCAGGCAAGGAAAGGGTAACGCAAGGCAAGGGTAGGAAAGGCAAGGCTAAGGCACGACAACGCAAGGCTAGGCAATGCACGGAAGGCAAGCAAAGAGTAACGGAAGGCACGGAATGCAAGGCAAAGCAAGGCAAAGCAAGCAAGGCTATGGCAAGGTGAAACAAGGCTAAGGCACCACAACGCACGGCTAGACAATGCACGGCCAGCCAAGGAAAAGGTAACGCAAGGCAAGGCACTCTGAAGCAAGGCAAGGCTAATGCACGACCGCGCAAGGCTAGGCAATGCACGGAAGGCAAGCAAAGAGTAACGGAAACCAAGGAAGGCAAGGGAAAGCAAGGCAAGGCAAGGGTAACGGAAGGAACGGCACGGCAAGGGGAAACAAGGCTAAGGCACGGCAACGCACGGCTAGGCAATGCACGGCAAGGCAAGGAGAAGGTAACGCAAGGCAAGGCACCTTGAGGCAAGGCAAGGCTGATGCACGACAACGCACGGCTAGGCAATGCACGGCAAGGCAAGGAAAGGGTAACGCAAGGCAAGGCACGGTCAGGCGAGGCAAGGCTAAGGCACGACAACGCAAGGCTAGGCAATGCACGGAAGGCAAGCAAAGAGTAACGGAAGGCAAGGAAGGCAAGGGAAAGCAGGGGAAGGGAAGGGTAACGGAAGGAACGGCTCGGCAAGGGGAAACAAGGCTAAGGCACGGTAACGAAGGGCTAGGCAATGCACGGCAAGGCAAGGAAAGGGTAACGCAAGGCAAGGCACGGTCAGGCGAGGCAAGGGTAATGCAGGAAAACGCAAGGCTACGCAGTGCACGGCTAGGCAAGGAAAGAGTAACGGAAGGAAAGGAAGGTAAGGCAAAGCAAGGCAAGGCAAGTGTAACAAAAGGCACGGCACGGCAAGGGGAAACAAGGCTAGGGTACGGCAACGCACGACTAAGCAATGCACGGTCAGGCAAGCAAAGGGTAACGCAAGGCAAGGCACTGTCAGGCGAGGCAAAGCTAAGGCACGACAACGCAATGCTAGGCAATGCACGGAAGGCAAGCAAAGAGTAACGGAAGGCACGGAATGCAAGGCAAAGCAAGGCAAAGCAAGCAAGTCTATGGCAAGGTGAAACAAGGCTAAGGCACCACAACATACGGCTAGACAATGCACGGCCAGCCAAGGAAAAGGTAACGCAAGGCAAGGCACTCTGAGGCAAGGCAAGGCTAATGCACGACAGCGCAAGGCTAGGCAATGCACGGAAGGCAAGCAAAGAGTAACGGAAACCAAGGAAGGCAAGGGAAAGCAAGGCAAGGCAAGGGTAACGGAAGGAACGGCACGGCAAGGGGAAACAAGGCTAAGGCACGGCAACGCACGGCTAGGCAATGCACGGCAAGGCAAGGAAAAGGTAACGCAAGGCAAGGCACCTTGAGGCAAGGCAAGGCTGATGCACGACAACGCACGGCTAGGCAATGCACGGCAAGGCAAGGAAAGGGTAACGCAAGGCAAGGCACGGTCAGGCAAGGCAAGGCTAAGGCACGACAACGCAAGGCTAGACAATGCACGAAAGGCAAGCAAAGAGTAACGAAAGGCAAGGAAGGCAAGGGAAAGCAGGGGAAGGCAAGGGTAACGGAAGGAACGGCACGGCAAGGGGAAACAAGGCTAAGGCACGACAACGCAGGGCTAGGCAATGCAGGGCAAGGCAAGGAAAGGGTAACGCAAGGCAAGGCACTGTCAGGCGAGGCAAAGCTAATGCACGACATCGCAAGGCTAGGCAGTGCACGGCTACGCAAGGAAAGAGTAACGGAAGGAAAGGAAGGCAAAGCAAAGCACGGCAAGGCAAGTGTAACAACAGGCACGGCACGGCAAGGGGAAACAAGGCTAAGGCACGACAACGCAAGGCTAGGCAATGCACGGAAGGCAAGCAAAGAGTAACGGAAGGCAAGGAAGGCAAGGGAAAGCAAGGCAAGGCAAGGGTAACGGAAGGAACGGCACGGCAAGGGGAAACAAGGCTAAGGCACGACAACACAGGGCTAGGCAATGCAGGGCAAGGCAAGGAAAGGGTAACGCAAGGCAAGGCACGGTTTGGGGAGGCAAGGCTAATGCACGACAACCCAAGGCTAGGCAATGCACGGAAGGCAAGCAAAGAGTAACGGAAGGCAAGGAATGCAAGGCAAAGCAAGGCAACGCAAGCAAGACTATGGCAAGGTGAAAAAAGGCTAAGGCACGACCACGCAAGGCTAGGCAATGCACGGAAGGCAAGCAAAGAGTAACGGAAGGCAAGGAAGGCAAGGCAAAGCAAGGCAACGCAAGCAAGTCTATGGCAAGGTGAAAAAAGGCTAAGACACGACAACGCAAGGCTAGGCAATGCACGGAAGGCAAGCAAAGAGTAACGGAAGGCAAGGAAGGCAAGGGAAAGCAAGGCAAGGGTAACGGAAGGAACAGCACGGCAAGGGCAAACAAGGCTAATGCACGACAACGAACGGCTAGGCAATGCACTGCAAGGCAAGGAAAGGGTAACGCAAGGAAAGGCACGGTCAGGCGAGGCAAGGCTAAGGCACGACTACGCAAGGCTAGGCAATGCACGGAAGGCAAGCAAAGAGTAACGGAAGGCAAGGAATGCAAGGGAAAGCAGGGGAATGCAAGGGTAACGAAAGGAACGGCACGGTAAGGGGAAACAAGGCTAAGGCACGACAACACAGTGCTAGGCAAAGCAGGGCAAGGCAAGGTAAGGGTAACGCAAGGCAAGGCACGGTCAGGCGAGGCAAGGCTAAGGCACGACAACGCAAGGCTAGGCAATGCACGGAAGGCAAGCAAAGAGTAACGGAACGCAAGGAAGGCAAGGGAAAGCAAGGCAAGGCAAGGTTAACGGAAGGAACGGCACGGCAAGGGGAAACAAGGCTAAGGCACGGTAACGCACGGCTAGGCAATGCAGGGCAAGGCAAGGAAATGGTAACGCAAGGCAAGGCACGGTTTGGGGAGGCAAGGCTAAGGCACGACAACGCAAGGATAGGCAGTGCACGGCTACGCAAGGAAAGAGTAACGGAAGGAAAGGAAGGCAAGGCAAAGCAAGGCAAGGCAAGTGTAACAAAAGGCAAGGCACGGCAAGGGGAAACAAGGCTAAGGAACGGCAACGCACGGCTAGGCAATGCACGGCCAGGCAAGGAAAGGGTAACGCAAGGCAAGGCACGGTAAGGCAAGAGAAGGCTAATGCACGACAACGCACGGCTAGGCAATGCACGGCAAGGCAAGGAAAGGGTAACGCAAGGCAAGGCACGGTCAGGCGAGGCAAGGCTAATGCACGACAACGCAAGGCTAGGCAATGCACGGAAGGCAAGCAAAGAGTAACGGAAGGCAAGGAAGGCAAGGGAAACCAAGGCAAGGCAAGGGTAACGGAAGGAACGGCTCGGCAAGGGGAAACAAGGCTAAGGCAAGGCAACGCAGGGCTAGGCAATGCACGGCAAGGCAAGGAAAGGGTAACGCAAGGCAAGGCACTGTCAGGCGAGGCAAAGCTAATGCACGACTTCGCAAGGCTAGGCAGTGCACGGCTAGGCAAGGGAAGAGAAATGGAAGGAAAGGAAGGCAAGGAAAAGCATGGCAAGGCAAGTGTAAAAACAGGCACGGCACGGCAAGGGGAAACAAGGCTAAGGCACGACAACGCAAGGCTAGGCAATGCACGGAAGGCAAGCAAAGAGTAACGGAAGGCAAGGAATGCAAAGGAAAGCAGGGGAAGGCAAGGGTAACGAAAGGAACGGCACGGTAAGGGGAAACAAGGCTAAGGCACGACAACACAGGGCTAGGCAATGCAGGGCAAGGCAAGGAAAGGGTAACGCAAGGCAAGGCACGGTTTGGGGAGGCAAGGCTAATGCACGACAACGAAAGGCTAGGCAATGCACGGAAGGCAAGCAAAGAGTTACGGAAACCAAGGAAGGCAAGGGAAAACAAGGGAAGGGAAGGGTAACGGAAGGAACGGCACGGCAAGGGGAAACAAGGCTAAGGCACGGCAACGCACGGCTAGGCAATGCACGGCAAGGCAAGGAAAAGGTAACGCAAGGCAAGGCACCTTGAGGCAAGGCAAGGCTGATGCACGACAACGCACGGCTAGGCAATGCATGGCAAGGCAAGGAAAGGGTAACGCAAGGCAAGGCACGGTCAGGCGAGGCAAGGCTAAGGCACGACAACGCAAGGCTAGGCAATGCACGGCAAGGCAAGGAAAGGGTAACGGAAGGCAAGGAACGGCAAGGGAAAGCAAGGCAAGGCAAGGGTAACGGAAGGTACGGCACCGCAAGGGGAAACAAGGCTAAGGCACGACAACGCAAGGCTAGGCAATGCACGGCAAGGTAAGGAAAGGGTAACGCAAGGCAAGGCACGGTTTGGGGAGGCAAGGCTAATGCACGACAACGCAAGGCTAGGCAATGCACGGAAGGCAAGCAAAGAGTAACGGAAGGCAAGGAATGCAAGGCAAAGCAAGGCAACGCAAGCAAGGCTATGGCAAGGTGAAAAAAGGCTAAGGCACGACCACGCAAGGCTAGGCAATGCACGGAAGGGAAGCAAAGAGTAAAGGAAGGCAAGGAAGGCAAGGCAAAGCAAGGCAACGCAAGCAAGGTTATGGCAAGGTGAAAAACGGCTAAGACACGACAACGCAAGGCTAGGCAATGCACGGAAGGCAAGCAAAGAGTAACGGAAGGCAAGGAAGGCAAGGGAAAGCAAGGCAAAGCAAGCAAGGCTATGGCAAGGTGAAACAAGGCTAAGGCACCACAACGCACGACTAGGCAATGCACGGCCAGCCAAGGAAAAGGTAACGCAAGGCAAGGCACTCTGAGGCAAGGCAAGGCTAATGCATGACAGCGCAAGGCTAGGCAATGCACGGAAGGCAAGCAAAGAGTAACGGAAACCAAGGAAGTCAAGGGAAAGCAAGGCAAGGCAAGGGTAACGGAAGGAACGGCACGGCAAGGGGAAACAAGGCTAAGGCACGACAACGCACGGCTAGGCAATGCACGGCAAGGCAAGGAAAGGGTAACGCCAGGCAAGGCACGGTCAGGCAAGGCAAGGCTAATGCACGACAAGGCAAGGCTAGGCAGTGCACGGCAAGGCAAGGAAAGGGTAACGCAAGGCAAGGCACTGTCAGGCGAGGCAAGGCTAAGGCACGACAACGCAAGGCTAGGCAATGCACGGAAAGCAAGCAAAGAGTAACGGAAGGCAAGGAATGCAAGGGAAAGCAAGGCAAGGCAAGGGCAAGGCAATGCTATGGCAAGGTGAAAAAAGGCTAAGGCACGACCACGCAAGGCCAGGCAATGCACGGAAGGCAAGCAAAGAGTAACGGAAAGCAAGGAAGGAAAGGCAAAGCAAGGCAACGCAAGCAAGGCTATGGCAATGTGAAAAAAGGCTAAGACACGACAAGGCAAGGCTAGGCAATGCACGGAAGGCAAGCAAAGAGTAACGGAAGGCAAGGAAGGCAAGGGAAAGCAAGGCAAGGCAATGGTAACGGAAAGAACGGCACGGCAAGGGGAAACAAGGCTAAGGCACGACAACGCACTGCTAGGCAATGCACTGCAAGGCAAGGAAAGGGTAACGCAAGGCAAGGCACGGTCAGGCGAGGCAAGGCTAAGGCACGACAACGCAAGTCTAGGCAATGCACGGAAGGCAAGCAAAGAGTAACGGAACGCAAGGAAGGCAAGGGAAAGCAAGGCAAGGCAAGGTTACCGGAAGGTACGGCACGGCAAGGGGAAACAAGGCTAAGGCACGGCAACGCACGGCTAGGCAATGCACGGCAGGGCAAGGCAAACGGTGAGGCAAGGAAATGGTAACAAGGCAAGGGCTATGGTACGACAACGCAAAGGCAATGCACGGAAGGCACGGTAACGGAAGGGAAGGAAGGCAAGGGAAACGAGGGGAAGGCAAGGGTAACGGAAGGAACGGCACGGTAAGGGGAAACAAAGCTAAAGCACGAGAACGAAGGGGGGAGGCAAGGCTAATGCACGACAACGCAAGGCTAGGCAGTGCACGGCTAGGCAAGGAAAGAGTAACGGAAGGAAAGGAAGGCAAGGCAAAGCAAGGCAAGGCAAGGGTAACGGAAGGAACGGCACGGCAAGGGGAAACAAGGCTAAGGCACGGCAAGGCACGGCTAGGCAATGCACGGCCAGGCAAGGAAAGGGTAACGCAAGGCAAGGCACAGTAATGCAAGGCGAGGCTAATGCACGACAACGCACGGCTAGGCAATGCATGGCAAGGCAAGGAAAGGGTAACGCAAGGCAAGGCACGGTTAGGCGAGGCAAGGCTAAGGCACGACAACGCAAGGCTAGGCAATGCTCGGAAGGCAAGCAAAGAGTAACGGAAGGCAAGGAAGGCAAGGGAAAGCAAGGCAAGGCAAGGGTAACGGAAGGAACGGCACGGCAAGGGGAAACAAGGCTAAGGCACGACAACACACGGCTAGGCAATGCAGGGCAAGGCAAGGAAATGGTAACGCAAGTCAAGGCACTGTCAGGCGAGGCAAAGCTAATGCACGACATCGCAAGGCTAGGCAGTGCACGGCTAGGCAAGGAAAGAGTAACGGAAGGAAAGGAAGGCAAGGCAAAGCATGGCAAGGCAAGTGTAACAACAGGCACGGCACGGCAAGGGGAAACAAGGCTAAGGCACGACAACGCAAGGCTAGGCAATGCACGGAAGGCAAGCAAAGAGTAACGGAAGGCAAGGAATGCAAAGGAAAGCAGGGGAAGGCAAGGGTAACGAAAGGAACGGCACGGTAAGGGGAAACAAGGCTAAGGCACGACAACACAGGGCTAGGCAATGCAGGGCAAGGCAAGGAAAGGGTAACGCAAGGCAAGGCACGGTTTGGGGAGGCAAGGCTAATGCACGACAACGCAAGGCTAGGCAATGCACGGAAGGCAAGCAAAGAGTAACGGAAGGCAAGGAAGGCAAGGGAAAGCAAGGCAAGGCAAGGGTAACGGAAGGAACGGCACGACAAGGGGAAACAAGGCTAAGGCACGGCAACGCACGGCTAGGCAATGCACGGCCAGGCAAGGAAAGGGTAACGCAAGGCAAGGCACGGTGAGGCAAGGCAAGGCTGATGCACGACAACGCACGGCTAGGCAATGCACGGCAAGGCAAGGAAAGGGTAACGCAAGGCAAGGCACGGTCAGGCGAGGCAAGGCTAAGGCACGACAACGCAAGGCTAGGCAATGCACGGAAGGCAAGCAAAGAGTAACGGAAGGCAAGGAAGGCAAGGGAAAGCAGGGGAAGGGAAGGGTAACGGAAGGAACGGCTCGGCAAGGGGAAACAAGGCTAAGGCACGGTAACGAAGGGCTAGGCAATGCACGGCAAGGCAAGGAAAGGGTAACGGAAGGCAAGGCACGGTCAGGCGAGGCAAGGCTAATGCACGACAACGCAAGGATAGGCAGTGCACGGCTAGGCAAGGAAAGAGTAACGGAAGGAAAGGAAGGCAAGGCAAAGCAAGGCAAAGCAAGCAAGGCTATGGCAAGGTGAAACAAGGCTAAGGCACCACAACATACGGCTAGACAATGCACGGCCAGCCAAGGAAAAGGTAACGCAAGGCAAGGCACTCTGAGGCAAGGCAAGGCTAATGCACGACAGCGCAAGGCTAGGCAATGCACGGAAGGCAAGCAAAGAGTAACGGAAACCAAGGAAGGCAAGGGAAAGCAAGGCAAGGCAAGGGTAACGGAAGGAACGGCACGGCAAGGGGAAACAAGGCTAAGGCACGGCAACGCACGGCTAGGCAATGCACGGCAAGGCAAGGAGAAGGTAACGCAAGGCAAGGCACCTTGAGGCAAGGCAAGGCTGATGCACGACAACGCACGGCTAGGCAATGCACGGCAAGGCAAGGAAAGGGTAACGCAAGGCAAGGCACGGTCAGGCAAGGCAAGGCTAAGGCACGACAACGCAAGGCTAGACAATGCACGAAAGGCAAGCAAAGAGTAACGAAAGGCAAGGAAGGCAAGGGAAAGCAGGGGAAGGCAAGGGTAACGGAAGGAACGGCACGGTAAGGGGAAACAAGGCTAAGGCACGACAACGCAGGGCTAGGCAATCCACGGCAAGGTAAGGAAAGGGTAACGCAAGGCAAGGCACTGTCAGGCGAGGCAAAGCTAATGCACGACATCGCAAGGCTAGGCAGTGCACGGCTACGCAAGGAAAGAGTAACGGAAGGAAAGGAAGGCAAGGCAAAGCACGGCAAGGCAAGTGTAACAAAAGGCACGGCACGGCAAGGGGAAACAAGGCTAAGGCACGACAACGCAAGGCTAGGCAATGCATGGAAGGCAAGCAAAGAGTAACGGAAGGCAAGGAAGGCAAGGGAAAGCAAGGCAAGGCAAGGGTAACGGAAGGAACGGTACGGCAAGGGGAAACAAGGCTAAGGCACGACAACACAGGGCTAGGCAATGCAGGGCAAGGCAAGGAAAGGGTAACGCAAGGCAAGGCACGGTTTGGGGAGGCAAGGCTAATGCACGACAACCCAAGGCTAGGCAATGCACGGAAGGCAAGCAAAGAGTAACGGAAGGCAAGGAATGCAAGGCAAAGCAAGGCAACGCAAGCAAGGCTATGGCAAGGTGAAAAAAGGCTAAGGCACGACCACGCAAGGCTAGGCAATGCACGGAAGGCAAGCAAAGAGTAACGGAAGGCAAGGAAGGCAAGGCAAAGCAAGGCAACGCAAGCAAGGCTATGGCAAGGTGAAAAAAGGCTAAGACACGACAAGGCAAGGCTAGGCAATGCACGGAAGGCAAGCAAAGAGTAACGGAAGGCAAGGAAGGCAAGGGAAAGCAAGGCAAGGCAATGGTAACGGAAAGAACGGCACGGCAAGGGGAAACAAGGCTAAGGCACGACAACGCACTGCTAGGCAATGCACTGCAAGGCAAGGAAAGGGTAACGCAAGGCAAGGCACGGTCAGGCGAGGCAAGGCTAAGGCACGACAACGCAAGTCTAGGCAATGCACGGAAGGCAAGCAAAGAGTAACGGAAGGCAAGGAAGGCAAGGGAAAGCAAGGCAAGGCAAGGTTACCGGAAGGTACGGCACGGCAAGGGGAAACAAGGCTAAGGCACGGCAACGCACGGCTAGGCAATGCACGGCAAGGCAAGGAAAGGGTAACGGCAAGACAAGGCACGGTGAGGCAAGAAGGCTATGCACGACACGCACGGCTAGGCAATGCACGGCAAGGCAAGGTAAGGGTAACGCAACGCAAGGCACGGTCAGGCGAGGCAAGGCTAAGGCACGACAACGCAAGGCGAGGCAATGCACGGAAGGCAAGCAAAGAGTAACGGAACGCAAGGAAGGCAAGGGAAAGCAAGGCAAGGCAAGGTTAACGGAAGGAACGGCACGGCAAGGGGAAACAAGGCTAAGGCACGGTAACGCACGGCTAGGCAATGCAGGGCAAGGCAAGGAAAGGGTAACGCAAGGCAAGGCACGGTTTGGGGAGGCAAGGCTAATGCACGACAACGCAAGGCTAGGCAGTGCACGGCTAGGCAAGGAAAGAGTAACGGAAGGAAAGGAAGGCAAGGCAAAGCAAGGCAAGGCAAGTGTAACAAAAGGCAAGGCACGGCAAGGGGAAACAAGGCTAAGGCACGGCAACGCACGGCTAGGCAATGCACGGCAGGCAAGGAAAGGGTAACGCAAGGCAAGGCACGGTAAGGCAAGGCAAGGCTAATGCACGACAACGCACGGCTAGGCAATGCACGGCAAGGCAAGGAAAGGGTAACGCAAGGCAAGGCACGGTTAGGCGAGGCAAGGCTAAGGCACGACAACGCAAGGCTAGGCAATGCACGGAAGGCAAGCAAAGAGTAACGGAAGGCAAGGAAGGCAAGGGAAACCAAGGCAAGGCAAGGGTAACGGAAGGAACGGCACGGCAAGGGGAAACAAGGCTAAGGCACGGTAACGCACGGCTAGGCAATGCAGGGCAAGGCAAGGAAATGGTAACGCAAGGCAAGGCACTGTCAGGCGAGGCAAAGCTAATGCACGACATCGCAAGGCTAGGCAGTGCACGGCTAGGCAAGGAAAGAGTAACGGAAGGAAAGGAAGGCAAGGCAAAGCAAGGCAAGGCAAGTGTAACAAAAGGCAAGGCACGGCAAGGGGAAACAAGGCTAAGGCACGACAACGCAAGGCTAGGCAATGCACGGAAGGCAAGCAAAGAGTAACGGAAGGCAAGGAATGCAAAGGAAAGCAGGGGAAGGCAAGGGTAACGAAAGGAACGGCACGGTAAGGGGAAACAAGGCTAAGGCACGACAACACAGGGCTAGGCAATGCAGGGCAAGGCAAGGAAAGGGTAACGCAAGGCAAGGCACGGTTTGGGGAGGCAAGGCTAATGCACGACAACGCAAGGCTAGGCAATGCACGGAAGGCAAGCAAAGAGTAACGGAAGGCAAGGAAGGCAAGGGAAAGCAAGGCAAGGCAAGGGTAACGGAAGGAACGGCACGACAAGGGGAAACAAGGCTAAGGCACGGCAACGCACGGCTAGGCAATGCACGGCCAGCCAAGGAAAAGGTAACGCAAGGCAAGGCACGGTGAGGCAAGGCAAGGCTGATGCACGACAACGCACGGCTAGGCAATGCACGGCAAGGCAAGGAAAGGGTAACGCAAGGCAAGGCACGGTCAGGCGAGGCAAGGCTAAGGCACGACAACGCAAGGCTAGGCAATGCACGGAAGGCAAGCAAAGAGTAACGGAAGGCAAGGAAGGCAAGGGAAAGCAGGGGAAGGGAAGGGTAACGGAAGGAACGGCTCGGCAAGGGGAAACAAGGCTAAGGCACGGTAACGAAGGGCTAGGCAATGCACGGCAAGGCAAGGAAAGGGTAACGGAAGGCCAGGCACGGTCAGGCGAGGCAAGGGTAATGCACGAAAACGCAAGGCTACGCAGTGCACGGCTAGGCAAGGAAAGAGTAAAGGAAGGAAATGAAGGCAAGGCAAAGCAAGGCAAAGCAAGCAAGTCTATGGCAAGGTGAAACAAGGCTAAGGCACCACAACATACGGCTAGACAATGCACGGCCAGCCAAGGAAAAGGTAACGCAAGGCAAGGCACTCTGAGGCAAGGCAAGGCTAATGCACGACAGCGCAAGGCTAGGCAATGCACGGAAGGCAAGCAAAGAGTAACGGAAACCAAGGAAGGCAAGGGAAAGCAAGGCAAGGCAAGGGTAACGGAAGGAACGGCACGGCAAGGGGAAACAAGGCTAAGGCACGGCAACGCACGGCTAGGCAATGCACGGGAAGGCAAGGAGAAGGTAACGCAAGGCAAGGCACCTTGAGGCAAGGCAAGGCTGATGCACGACAACGCACGGCTAGGCAATGCACGGCAAGGCAAGGAAAGGGTAACGCAAGGCAAGGCACGGTCAGGCAAGGCAAGGCTAAGGCACGACAACGCAAGGCTAGACAATGCACGAAAGGCAAGCAAAGAGTAAGGAAAGGCAAGGAAGGCTAGGGAAAGCAGGGGAAGGCAAGGGTAACGGAAGGAACGGCACGGTAAGGGGAAACAAGGCTAAGGCACGACAACGCAGGGCTAGGCAATCCACGGCAAGGTAAGGAAAGGGTAACGCAAGGCAAGGCACTGTCAGGCGAGGCAAAGCTAATGCACGACATCGCAAGGCTAGGCAGTGCACGGCTACGCAAGGAAAGAGTAACGGAAGGAAAGGAAGGCAAAGCAAAGCACGGCAAGGCAAGTGTAACAACAGGCACGGCACGGCAAGGGGAAACAAGGCTAAGGCACGACAACGCAAGGCTAGGCAATGCACGGAAGGCAAGCAAAGAGTAACGGAAGGCAAGGAAGGCAAGGGAAAGCAAGGCAAGGCAAGGGTAACGGAAGGAACGGCACGGCAAGGGGAAACAAGGCTAAGGCACGACAACACAGGGCTAGGCAATGCAGGGCAAGGCAAGGAAAGGGTAACGCAAGGCAAGGCACGGTTTGGGAAGGCAAGGCTAATGCACGACAACCCAAGGCTAGGCAATGCACGGAAGGCAAGCAAAGAGTAACGGAAGGCAAGGAATGCAAGGCAAAGCAAGGCAACGCAAGCAAGACTATGGCAAGGTGAAAAAAGGCTAAGGCACGACCACGCAAGGCTAGGCAATGCACGGAAGGCAAGCAAAGAGTAACGGAAGGCAAGGAAGGCAAGGCAAAGCAAGGCAACGCAAGCAAGTCTATGGCAAGGTGAAAAAAGGCTAAGACACGACAACGCAAGGCTAGGCAATGCACGGAAGGCAAGCAAAGAGTAACGGAAGGCAAGGAAGGCAAGGGAAAGCAAGGCAAGGGTAACGGAAGGAACAGCACGGCAAGGGCAAACAAGGCTAATGCACGACAACGAACGGCTAGGCAATGCACTGCAAGGCAAGGAAAGGGTAACGCAAGGAAAGGCACGGTCAGGCGAGGCAAGGCTAAGGCACGACTACGCAAGGCTAGGCAATGCACGGAAGGCAAGCAAAGAGTAACGGAAGGCAAGGAATGCAAGGGAAAGCAGGGGAAGGCAAGGGTAACGAAAGGAACGGCACGGTAAGGGGAAACAAGGCTAAGGCACGACAACACAGGGCTAGGCAATGCAGGGCAAGGCAAGGTAAGGGTAACGCAACGCAAGGCACGGTCAGGCGAGGCAAGGCTAAGGCACGACAACGCAAGGCGAGGCAATGCACGGAAGGCAAGCAAAGAGTAACGGAACGCAAGGAAGGCAAGGGAAAGCAAGGCAAGGCAAGGTTAACGGAAGGAACGGCACGGCAAGGGGAAACAAGGCTAAGGCACGGTAACGCACGGCTAGGCAATGCAGGGCAAGGCAAGGAAATGGTAACGCAAGGCAAGGCACGGTTTGGGGAGGCAAGGCTAAGGCACGACAACGCAAGGATAGGCAGTGCACGGCTACGCAAGGAAAGAGTAACGGAAGGAAAGGAAGGCAAGGCAAAGCAAGGCAAGGCAAGTGTAACAAAAGGCAAGGCACGGCAAGGGGAAACAAGGCTAAGGAACGGCAACGCACGGCTAGGCAATGCACGGCCAGGCAAGGAAAGGGTAACGCAAGGCAAGGCACGGTAAGGCAAGAGAAGGCTAATGCACGACAACGCACGGCTAGGCAATGCACGGCAAGGCAAGGAAAGGGTAACGCAAGGCAAGGCACGGTCAGGCGAGGCAAGGCTAATGCACGACAACGCAAGGCTAGGCAATGCACGGAAGGCAAGCAAAGAGTAACGGAAGGCAAGGAAGGCAAGGGAAACCAAGGCAAGGCAAGGGTAACGGAAGGAACGGCTCGGCAAGGGGAAACAAGGCTAAGGCAAGGCAACGCAGGGCTAGGCAATGCACGGCAAGGCAAGGAAAGGGTAACGCAAGGCAAGGCACTGTCAGGCGAGGCAAAGCTAATGCACGACATCGCAAGGCTAGGCAGTGCACGGCTAGGCAAGGAAAGAGTAATGGAAGGAAAGGAAGGCAAGGAAAAGCATGGCAAGGCAAGTGTAAAAAGAGGCACGGCACGGCAAGGGGAAACAAGGCTAAGGCACGACAACGCAAGGCTAGGCAATGCACGGAAGGCAAGCAAAGAGTAACGGAAGGCAAGGAATGCAAAGGAAAGCAGGGGAAGGCAAGGGTAACGAAAGGAACGGCACAGTAAGGGGAAACAAGGCTAAGGCACGACAACACAGGGCTAGGCAATGCAGGGCAAGGCAAGGAAAAGGTAACGCAAGGCAAGGCACCTTGAGGCAAGGCAAGGCTGATGCACGACAACGCAAGGCTAGGCAATGCACGGCAAGGCAAGGAAAGGGTAACGCAAGGCAAGGCACGGTCAGGCGAGGCAAGGCTAAGGCACGACAACGCAAGGCTAGGCAATGCACGAAAGGCAAGCAAAGAGTAACGGAAGGCAAGGAAGGCAAGGGAAAGCAGGGGAAGGCAAGGGTAACGGAAGGAACGGCACGGTAAGGGGAAACAAGGCTAAGGCACGACAACGCAGGGCTAGGCAATGCACGGCAAGGCAAGGAAAGGGTAACGCAAGGCAATGCACGGTTTGGGGAGGCAAGGATAAGGCACGACAACGCAAGTCTAGGCAATGCACGGAAGGCAAGCAAAGAGTAACGGAAGGCAAGGAATGCAAGGCAAAGCAAGGCAACGCAAGCAAGGCTATGGCAAGGTGAAAAAAGGCTAAGGCACGACCACGCAAGGCTAGGCAATGCACGGAAGGGAAGCAAAGAGTAAAGGAAGGCAAGGAAAGCAAGGCAAAGCAAGGCAACGCAAGCAAGGTTATGGCAAGGTGAAAAAGGGCTAAGACACGACAACGCAAGGCTAGGCAATGCACGGAAGGCAAGCAAAGAGTAACGGAAGGCAAGGAAGGCAAGGGAAAGCAAGGCAAGGCAAGGGTAACGGAAGGAACGGCACGGCAAGGGGAAACAAGGCTAAGGCACGGCAACGCACGGCTAGGCAATGCACGGCAAGGCAAGGAAAGGGTAACGCAAGGCAAGGCACGGTGAGGCAAGGCAAGGCTGATGCACGACAACGCACGGCTAGGCAATGCACGGCAAGGCAAGGAACGGGTAACGCAAGGCAAGGCACGGTCAGGCGAGGCAAGGCTAAGGCACGACAACGCAAGGCTAGGCAATGCACGGAAGGCAAGCAAAGAGTAACGGAAGGGAAGGAAGGCAAGGGAAACGAGGGGAAGGCAAGGGTAACGGAAGGAACGGCACGGTAAGGGGAAACAAAGCTAAAGCCCGACAACGCAGGGCTAGGCAATGCACGGCAAGGCAAGGAAAGGGTAATGCAAGTCAAGGCACGGTCAGGCAAGGCAAGGGTAATGCACGACAACGCAAGCCTACGCAGTGCACGGCTAGGCAAGGAAAGAGTAACGGAAGGAAAGGAAGGCAAGGCAAAGCAAGGCAAGGCAAGTGTAACAAAAGGCACGGCACGGCAAGGGGAAACAAGGCTAAGGCACGGCAACGCAAGGCTAAGCAATGCACGGCCAGGCAAGGAAAGGGTAACGCAAGGCAAGGCACAGTAATGCAAGGCGAGGCTAATGCACGACAACGCACGGCTAGGCAATGCATGGCAATGCAAGGAAAGGGTAATGCAAGGCAAAGCACGGTTAGGCGAGGCAAGGCTAAGGCACGACAACGCAAGGCTAGGCAATGCTCGGAAGGCAAGCAAAGAGTAACGGAACACAAGGAAGGCAAGGGAAAGCAAGGCAAGGCAAGGTTAACGGAAGGAACGGCACGGCAAGGGGAAACAAGGCTAAGGCACGGTAACGCACGGCTAGGCAATGCAGGGCAAGGCAAGGAAATGGTAACACAAGTCAAGGCACGGTTTGGGGAGGCAAGGCTAATGCACGACAATGCAAGGCTAGGCAGTGCACGGCTAGGCAGGGAAAGAGTAACGGAAGGAAAGGAAGGCAAGGCAAAGCAAGGCAACGCAAGCAAGGCTATAGCAAGGTGAAAAAAGGCTAAGGCACGACCACGCAAGGCTAGGCAATGCACGGAAGGCAGGCAAAGAGTAACGGAAGGGAAGGAAGGCAATGCAAAGCAAGGCAACGCAAGCAAGGCTATGGCAAGGTGAAAAAAGGCTAAGGCACGACCACGCAAGGCTAGGCAATGCACGGAAGGGATGCAAAGAGTAACGGAAGGCAAGGAAGGCAAGGCAAAGCAAGGCAACGCAAGCTAGGCTATGGCAAGGTGAAAAAAGGCTAAGACACGACAACGCAAGGCTAGGCAATGCACGGAAGGCAAAAAAAGAGTAACGGAACGCAAGGAAGGCAAGGCAAAGCAAGGCAACGCAAGCAAGGCTATGGCAAGGTGAAAAAAGGGTAAGACACGACAACGCAAGGCTAGGCAATGCACGGAAGGCAAGCAAAGAGTAACGGAAGTCAAGGAAGGCAAGGGAAAGCAAGGCAAGGGTAACGGAAGGAAGGGCACGGCAAGGGCAAACAAGGCTAAGGCACGACAACGACCGGCTAGGCAATGCACTGCAAGGCAAGGAAAGGGTAACGCAAGGCAAGGCACGGTCAGGCGAGGCAAGGCTAAGGCACGACTACGCAAGGCTAGGCAATGCACGGAAGGCAAGCAAAGAGTAACAGAAGGCAAGGAATGCAAGGGAAAGCAGGGGAAGGCAAGGGTAACGAAAGGAACGGCACGGTAAGGGGAAACAAGGCTAAGGCACGACAACACAGGGCTAGGCAATGCAGGGCAAGGCAAGGTAAGGGTAACGCAAGGCAAGGCACGGTCAGGCGAGGCAAGGCTAAGGCACGACAACGCAAGGCTAGGCAATGCACGGAAGGCAAGCAAAGAGTAACGGAACGCAAGGAAGGCAAGGGAATGCAAGGCAAGGCAAGGTTAACGGAAGGAACGGCACGGCAAGGGGAAACAAGGCTAAGGCACGGTAACGCACGGCTAGGCAATGCAGGGCAAGGGAAGGAAATGGTAACGCAAGGCAAGGCACGGTTTGGGGAGGCAAGGCTAATGCACGACAACGGAAGGATAGGCAGTGCACGGCTAGGCAAGGAAAGAGTAACGGAAGGAAAGGAAGGCAAGGCAAAGCAAGGCAAGGCAAGTGTAACAAAAGGCAAGGCACGGCAAGGGGAAACAAGGCTAAGGAACGGCAACGCACGGCTAGGAAATGCACGGCCAGGCAAGGAAAGTGTAACGCAAGGCAAGGCACGGTAAGGCAAGACAAGGCTAATGCACGACAACGCACGGCTAGGCAATGCACGGCAAGGCAAGGAAAGGGTAACGCAAGGCACGGCACGGTCAGGCAAGGCAAGGCTAATGCACGACAACGCAAGGCTAGGCAATGCACGGAAGGCAAGCAAAGAGTAACGGAAGGCAAGGAAGGCAAGGGAAACCAAGGCAAGGCAAAGATAACGGAAGGAATGGCTCGGCAAGGGGAAACAAGGCTAAGGCAAGGCAACGCAGGGCTAGGCAATGCACGGCAAGGCAAGGAAAGGGTAACGCAAGGCAAGGCACTGTCAGGCGAGGCAAAGCTAACGCACGACATCGCAAGGCTAGGCAGTGCACGGCTAGGCAAGGAAAGAGTAATGGAAGGAAAGGAAGGCAAGGAAAAGCATGGCAAGGCAAGTGTAACAACAGGCACGGCACGGCAAGGGGAAACAAGGCTAAGGCACGACAACGCAAGGCTAGGCAATGCACGGAAGGCAAGCAAAGAGTAACGGAAGGCAAGGAATGCAAAGGAAAGCAGGGGAAGGCAAGGGTAACGAAAGGAACGGTACGGTAAGGGGAAACAAGGCTAAGGCACGACAACACAGGGGTAGGCAATGCAGGGCAAGGCAAGGAAAGGGTAACGCAAGGCAAGGCACGGTGAGGCAAGGCAAGGCTGATGCACGACAACGCACGGCTAGGCAATGCACGGCAAGGCAAGGAAAGGGTAACGCAAGGCAAGGCACGGTCAGGCGAGGCAAGGCTAAGGCACGACAACGCAAGGCTAGGCAATGCACGGAAGGCAAGCAAAGAGTAACGGAAGGCAAGGAAGGCAAGGGAAAGCAGGGGAAGGGAAGGGTAACGGAAGGAACGGCTCGGCAAGGGGAAACAAGGCTAAGGCACGGTAACGAAGGGCTAGGCAATGCACGGTAAGGCAAGGAAAGGGTAACGCAAGGCAAGGCACGGTCAGGCGAGGCAAGGGTAATGCACGAAAATGCAAGGCTACGCAGTGCACGGCTAGGCAAGGAAAGAGTAACGGAAGGAAAGGAAGGCAAGGCAAAGCAAGGCAAGGCAAGTGTAACAAAAGGCACGGCACGGCAAGGGGAAACAAGGCTAAGGCACGGCAACGCAAGACTAAGCAATGCACGGCCAGGCAAGGAAAGGGTAACGCAAGGCAAGGCACTGTCAGGCGAGGCAAGGCTAAGGCACGACAACGCAAGGCTAGGCAATGCACGGAAGGCAAGCAAAGAGTAACGGAAGGCAAGGAATGCAAGGCAAAGCAAGGCAAAGCCAGCAAGTCTATGGCAAGGTGAAACAAGGCTAAGGCACCACAACGCACGGCTAGACAATGCACGGCCAGCCAAGGAAAAGGTAACGCAAGGCAAGGCACTCTGAGGCAAGGCAAGGCTAATGCACGACAGCGCAAGGCTAGGCAATGCACGGAAGGCAAGCAAAGAGTAACGGAAACCAAGGAAAGCAAGGGAAAGCAAGGCAAGGCAAGGGTAACGGAAGGAACGGCACGGCAAGGGGAAACAAGGCTAAGGCACGGCAACGCACGGCTAGGCAATGCACGGCAAGGCAAGGAGAAGGTAACGCAAGGCAAGGCACCTTGAGGCAAGGCAAGGCTGATGCACGACAACGCACGGCTAGGCAATGCACGGCAAGGCAAGGAAAGGGTAACGCAAGGCAAGGCACGGTCAGGCAAGGCAAGGCTAAGGCACGACAACGCAAGGCTAGACAATGCACGAAAGGCAAGTAAAGAGTAACGGAAGGCAAGGAAGGCAAGGGAAAGCAGGGGAAGGCAAGGGTAACGGAAGGAACGGCACGGTAAGGGGAAACAAGGCTAAGGCACGACAACGCAGGGCTAGGCAATCCACGGCAACGTAAGGAAAGGGTAACGCAAGGCAAGGCACGGTCAGGCGAGGCAAGGGTAATGCACGACAACGCAAGGCTACGCAGTGCACGGCTAGACAAGGAAAGAGTAACGCAAGGCAAGGCACGGTTAGGCGAGGCAAGGCTAAGGCACGACAACGCAAGGCAAGGCACGGTCAGGCGAGGCAAGGCTAATGCACGACAACGCACGGCTAGGCAATGCACGGCAAGGCAAGGAAAGGGTAACGCAAGGCAAGGCACTGTCAGGCGAGGCAAAGCTAATGCACGTCATCGCAAGGCTAGGCAGTGCACGGCTAGGCAAGGAAAGACTAATGGAAGGAAAGGAAGGCAAGGAAAAGCATGGCAAGGCAAGTGTAACAACAGGCACGGCACGGCAAGGGGAAACAAGGCTAAGGCACGACAACGCAAGGCTAGGCAATGCACGGAAGGCAAGCAAAGAGTAACGGAAGGCAAGGAATGCAAAGGAAAGCAGGGGAAGGCAAGGGTAACGAAAGGAACGGCACGGTAAGGGGAAACAAGGCTAAGGCACGACAACACAGGGCTAGGCAATGCAGGGCAAGGGAAGGAAAGGGTAACGCAAGGCAAGGCACGGTGAGGCGAGGCAAGGCTAAGGCACGACAACGCATGGCTAGGCAATGCACGGAAGGCAAGCAAAGAGTAACGGAAGGCAAGGAAGGCAAAGGAAAGCAGGGGAAGGGAAGGGTAACGGAAGGAACGGCTCGGCAAGGGGAAACAAGGCTAAGGCACGGTAACGAAGGGCTAGGCATTGCACGGCAAGGCAAGGAAAGGGTAACGCAAGGCAAGGCACGGTCAGGCGAGGCAAGGCTAAGGCACGACAACGCAAGGCTAGGCAGTGCACGGCTAGGCAAGGAAAGAGTAACGGAAGGAAAGGAAGGCAAGGCAAAGCAAGGCAAAGCAAGCAAGTCTATGGCAAGGTGAAACAAGGCTAAGGCACCACAACGCACGGCTAGACAATGCACGGCCAGCCAAGGAAAAGGTAACGCAAGGCAAGGCACTCTGAGGCAAGGCAAGGCTAATGCACGACAGCGCAAGGCTAGGCAATGCACGGAAGGCAAGCAAAGAGTAACGGAAACCAAGGAAGGCAAGGGAAAGCAAGGCAAGGCATGGGTAACGGAAGGAACGGCACGGCAAGGGGAAACAAGGCTAATGCACGGCAACGCACGGCTAGGCAATGCATGGCAAGGCAAGGAAAAGGTAACGCAAGGCAAGGCACCTTGAGGCAAGGCAAGGCTGATGCACGACAACGCACGGCTAGGCAATGCACGGCAAGGCAAGGAAAGGGTAACGCAAGGCAAGGCACGGTCAGGCAAGGCAAGGCTAAGGCACGACAACGCAAGGTTAGACAATGCACGAAAGGCAAGCAAAGAGTAACGAAAGGCAAGGAAGGCAAGGGAAAGCAGGGGAAGGCAAGGGTAACGGAAGGAACGGCACGGTAAGGGGAAACAAGCCTAAGGCACGACAACGCAGGGCTAGGCAATCCACGACAAGGCAGTGAAAGGGTAACGCAAGTGAAGGCACGGTCAAGCGAGGCAAGGCTAATGCACGACATCGCAAGGCTAGGCAGTGCACGGCTACGCAAGGAAAGAGTAACGGAAGGAAAGGAAGGCAAGGCAAAGCATGGCAAGGCAAGTGTAACAACAGGCACGGCACGGCAAGGGGAAACAAGGCTAAGGCACGACAACGCACGGCTAGGCAATGCACGGCAAGGAAAAAGTAACGGAAGGCAAGGAAGGCAAGGGAAAGCAAGGCAAGGCAAGGGTAACGGAAGGAACGGCACGGCAAGGGGAAACAAGGCTAAGGCACGACAACACAGGGCTAGGCAATGCAGGGCAAGGCAAGGAAAGGGTAACGCAAGGCAAGGCACGGTTTGGGGAGGCAAGGCTAATGCACGACAACCCAAGGCTAGGCAATGCACGGAAGGCAAGCAAAGAGCAACGGAAGGCAAGGAATGCAAGGCAAAGCAAGGCAACGCAAGCAAGACTATGGCAAGGTGAAAAAAGGCTAAGGCACGACCACGCAAGGCTAGGCAATGCACGGAAGGCAAGCAAAGAGTAACGGAAGGCAAGGAAGGCAAGGGAAAGCAAGGCAAGGGTAACGGAAGGAACAGCACGGCAAGGGCAAACAAGGCTAAGGCACGACAACGAACGGCTAGGCAATGCACTGCAAGGCAAGGAAAGGGTAACGCAAGGCAAGGCACGGTCAGGCGAGGCAAGGCTAAGGCACGACTACGCAAGGCTAGGCAATGCACGGAAGGCAAGCAAAGAGTAACGGAAGGCAAGGAATGCAAGGGAAAGCAGGGGAAGGCAAGGGTAACGAAAGGAACGGCACGGTAAGGGGAAACAAGGCTAAGGCACGACAACACAGGGCTAGGCAATGCAGGGCAAGGCAAGGTAAGGGTAACGCAAGGCAAGGCACGGTCAGGCGAGGCAAGGCTAAGGCACGACAACGCAAGGCTAGGCAATGCACGGAAGGCAAGCAAAGAGTAACGGAAGGCAAGGAAGGCAAGGGAAAGCAAGGCAACGCAAGCAAGGCTATGGCAAGGTGAAAAAAGGCTAAGACACGACAACGCAAGGCTAGGCAATGCACGGAAGGCAAGCAAAGAGTAACGGAAGGCAAGGAAGGCAAGGGAAAGCAAGGCAAAGCAAGCAAGGCTATGGCAAGGTGAAACAAGGCTAAGGCACCACAACGCACGACTAGGCAATGCACGGCCAGCCAAGGAAAAGGTAACGCAAGGCAAGGCACTCTGAGGCAAGGCAAGGCTAATGCACGACAGCGCAAGGCTAGGCAATGCACGGAAGGCAAGCAAAGAGTAACGGAAACCAAGGAAGGCAAGGGAAAGCAAGGCAAGGCAAGGGTAACGGAAGGAACGGCACGGCAAGGGGAAACAAGGCTAAGGCACGACAACGCACGGCTAGGCAATGCACGGCAAGGCAAGGAAAGGGTAACGCCAGGCAAGGCACGGTCAGGCAAGGCAAGGCTAATGCACGACAAGGCAAGGCTAGGCAGTGCACGGCAAGGCAAGGAAAGGGTAACGCAAGGCAAGGCACTGTCAGGCGAGGCAAGGCTAAGGCACGACAACGCAAGGCTAGGCAATGCACGGAAGGAAAGCGAAGAGTAACGGAAGGCAAGGAAAGCAAGGGAAAGCAAGGGAAGGCAAGGGTAACGGAAGGACGGCACGGCAAGGGGAAACAAGGCTAAGGCACGACAACACAGGGCTAGGCAATGCAGGGTAAGGCAAGGAAAGGGTAACGCAAGGCAAGGCACGGTTTGGGGAGGCAAGTCTAATGCACGACAACGCAAGGCTAGGCAATGCACGGAAAGCAAGCAAAGAGTAACGGAAGGCAAGGAATGCAAGGCAAAGCAAGGCAACGCAAGCAAGGCTATGGCAAGGTGAAAAAAGGCTAAGGCACGACCACGCAAGGCCAGGCAATGCACGGAAGGCAAGCAAAGAGTAACGGAAAGCAAGGAAGGAAAGGCAAAGCAAGGCAACGCAAGCAAGGCTATGGCAATGTGAAAAAAGGCTAAGACACGACAAGGCAAGGCTAGGCAATGCACGGAAGGCAAGCAAAGAGTAACGGAAGGCAAGGAAGGCAAGGGAAAGCAAGGCAAGGCAATGGTAACGGAAAGAACGGCACGGCAAGGGGAAACAAGGCTAAGGCACGACAACGCACTGCTAGGCAATGCACTGCAAGGCAAGGAAAGGGTAACGCAAGGCAAGGCACGGTCAGGCGAGGCAAGGCTAAGGCACGACAACGCAAGTCTAGGCAATGCACGGAAGGCAAGCAAAGAGTAACGGAACGCAAGGAAGGCAAGGGAAAGCAAGGCAAGGCAAGGTTACCGGAAGGTACGGCACGGCAAGGGGAAACAAGGCTAAGGCACGGCAACGCACGGCTAGGCAATGCACGGCAAGGCAAGGAAAGGGTAACGCAAGGCAAGGCACGGTGAGGCAAGGGAAGGCTGATGCACGACAACGCACGGCTAGGCAATGCACGGCAAGGCAAGGAAAGGTTAACGCAAGGCAAGGCACGGTGAGGCGAGGCAAGGCTAAGGTACGACAACGCAAGGCTAGGCAATGCACGGAAGGCAAGCAAAGAGTAACGGAAGGGAAGGAAGGCAAGGGAAACGAGGGGAAGGCAAGGGTAACGGAAGGAACGGCACGGTAAGGGGAAACAAAGCTAAAGCACGAGAACGAAGGGCTAGGCAATGCACGGCAAGGCAAGGAAAGGGTAATGCAAGGCAAGGCACGGTCAGGCAAGGCAAGGGTAATGCACGACAACGCAAGCCTACGCAGTGCACGGCTAGGCAAGGAAAGAGTAACGGAAGGAAAGGAAGGCAAGGCAAAGCAAGGCAAGGCAAGTGTAACAAAAGGCACGGCACGGCAAGGGGAAACAAGGCTAAGGCACGGCAACGCAAGGCTAAGCAATGCACGGCCAGGCAAGGAAAGGGTAACGCAAGGCAAGGCACAGTAATGCAAGGCGAGGCTAATGCACGACAACGCACGGCTAGGCAATGCATGGCAATGCAAGGACAGGGTAATGCAAGGCAAGGCACGGTTAGGCGAGGCAAGGCTAAGGCACGACAACGCAAGGCTAGGCAATGCTCGGAAGGCAAGCAAAGAGTAACGGAAGGCAAGGAAGGGAAGGGAAAACAAGGCAAGGCAAGGTTAACGGAAGGAACGGCACGGCAAGGGGAAACAAGGCTAAGGCACGGTAACGCACGGCTAGGCAATGCAGGGCAAGGCAAGGAAATGGTAACGCAAGTCAAGGCACGGTTTGGGGAGGCAAGGCTAATGCACGACAACGCAAGGCTAGGCAGTGCACGGCTAGGCAAGGAAAGTGTAACGGAAGGAAAGGAAGGCAAGGCAAAGCAAGGCAAGGCAAGTGTAACAAAAGGTAAGGCACGGCAAGGGGAAACAAGGCTAAGGCACGACAACGCAAGGCTACGCAATACACGGAAGGCTAGCAAAGAGTAACGGAAGGCAAGGAATGCAAAGGAAAGCAGGGGAAGGCAAGGGTAACGAAAGGAACGGCACGGTAAGGGGAAACAAGGCTAAGGCACGACAACACAGGGCTAGGCAATGCAGGGCAAGGCAAGGAAAGGGTAACGCAAGGCAAGGCACGGTTTGGGGAGGCAAGGCTAATGCACGACAACGCAAGGCTAGGCAATTCACGGAAGGCAAGCAAAGAGTAACGGAAGGCAAGGAAGGCAAGGGAAAGCAAGGCAAGGCAAGGGTAACGGAAGGAACGGCACGACAAGGGGAAACAAGGCTAAGGCACGGCAACGCACGGCTAGGCAATGCACGGCCAGGCAAGGAAAGAGTAACGCAAGGCAAGGCACGGTGAGGCAAGGCAAGGCTGATGCACGACAACGCACGGCTAGGCAATGCACGGCAAGGCAAGGAAAGGGTAACGCAAGGCAAGGCACGGTCAGGCGAGGCAAGGCTAAGGCACGACAACGCAAGGCTAGGCAATGCACGGAAGGCAAGCAAACAGTAATGGAAGGCAAGGAAGGCAAGGGAAAGCAGGGGAAGGGAAGGGTAACGGAAGGAACGGCTCGGCAAGGGGAAACAAGGCTAAGGCACGGTAACGAAGGGCTAGGCAATGCACGGCAAGGCAAGGAAAGGGTAACGGAAGGCCAGGCACGGTCAGGCGAGGCAAGGGTAATGCACGAAAACGCAAGGCTACGCAGTGCACGGCTAGGCAAGGAAAGAGTAAAGGAAGGAAATGAAGGCAAGGCAAAGCAAGGCAAAGCAAGCAAGTCTATGGCAAGGTGAAACAAGGCTAAGGCACCACAACATACGGCTAGACAATGCACGGCCAGCCAAGGAAAAGGTAACGCAAGGCAGGGCACTCTGAGGCAAGGCAAGGCTAATGCACGACAGCGCAAGGCTAGGCAATGCACGGAAGGCAAGCAAAGAGTAACGGAAACCAAGGAAGGCAAGGGAAAGCAAGGCAAGGCAAGGGTAACGGAAGGAACGGCACGGCAAGGGGAAACAAGGCTAAGGCACGGCAACGCACGGCTAGGCAATGCACGGGAAGGCAAGGAGAAGGTAACGCAAGGCAAGGCACCTTGAGGCAAGGCAAGGCTGATGCACGACAACGCACGGCTAGGCAATGCACGGCAAGGCAAGGAAAGGGTAACGCAAGGCAAGGCACGGTCAGGCAAGGCAAGGCTAAGGCACGACAACGCAAGGCTAGACAATGCACGAAAGGCAAGCAAAGAGTAAGGAAAGGCAAGGAAGGCTAGGGAAAGCAGGGGAAGGCAAGGGTAACGGAAGGAACGGCACGGTAAGGGGAAACAAGGCTAAGGCACGACAACGCAGGGCTAGGCAATGCAGGCAAGGTAAGGAAAGGGTAACGCAAGGCAAGGCACTGTCAGGCGAGGCAAAGCTAATGCACGGCATCGCAAGGCTAGGCAGTGCACGGCTACGCAAGGAAAGAGTAACGGAAGGAAAGGAAGGCAAAGCAAAGCACGGCAAGGCAAGTGTAACAACAGGCACGGCACGGCAAGGGGAAACAAGGCTAAGGCACGACAAAGCAAGGCTAGGCAATGCATGGAAGGCAAGCAAAGAGTAACGGAAGGCAAGGAAGGCAAGGGAAAGCAAGGCAAGGCAAGGGTAACGGAAGGAACGGCACGGCAAGGGGAAACAAGGCTAAGGCACGACAACACAGGGCTAGGCAATGCAGGGCAAGGCAAGGAAAGGGTAACTCAAGGCAAGGCACGGTTTGGGGAGGCAAGGCTAATGCACGACAACCCAAGGCTAGGCAATGCACGGAAGGCAAGCAAAGAGTAACGGAAGGCAAGGAATGCAAGGCAAAGCAAGGCAACGCAAGCAAGACTATGGCAAGGTGAAAAAAGGCTAAGGCACGACCACGCAAGGCTAGGCAATGCACGGAAGGCAAGCAAAGAGTAACGGAAGGCAAGGAAGGCAAGGCAAAGCAAGGCAACGCAAGCAAGTCTATGGCAAGGTGAAAAAAGGCTAAGACACGACAACGCAAGGCTAGGCAATGCACGGAAGGCAAGCAAAGAGTAACGGAAGGCAAGGAAGGCAAGGGAAAGCAAGGCAAGGGTAACGGAAGGAACAGCACGGCAAGGGCAAACAAGGCTAATGCACGACAACGAACGGCTAGGCAATGCACTGCAAGGCAAGGAAAGGGTAACGCAAGGAAAGGCACGGTCAGGCGAGGCAAGGCTAAGGCACGACTACGCAAGGCTAGGCAATGCACGGAAGGCAAGCAAAGAGTAACGGAAGGCAAGGAATGCAAGGGAAAGCAGGGGAATGCAAGGGTAACGAAAGGAACGGCACGGTAAGGGGAAACAAGGCTAAGGCACGACAACACAGGGGGCTAGGCAATGCACGGCAAGGCAAGGAAAGGGTAACGCAAGGCAAGGCACGGTCAGGCGAGGCAAGGCTAAGGCACGACAACGCAAGGCGAGGCAATGCACGGAAGGCAAGCAAAGAGTAACGGAACGCAAGGAAGGCAAGGGAAAGCAAGGCAAGGCAAGGTTAACGGAAGGAACGGCACGGCAAGGGGAAACAAGGCTAAGGCACGGTAACGCACGGCTAGGCAATGCAGGGCAAGGCAAGGAAATGGTAACGCAAGGCAAGGCACGGTTTGGGGAGGCAAGGCTAAGGCACGACAACGCAAGGATAGGCAGTGCACGGCTACGCAAGGAAAGAGTAACGGAAGGAAAGGAAGGCAAGGCAAAGCAAGGCAAGGCAAGTGTAACAAAAGGCAAGGCACGGCAAGGGGAAACAAGGCTAAGGAACGGCAACGCACGGCTAGGCAATGCACGGCCAGGCAAGGAAAGGGTAACGCAAGGCAAGGCACGGTAAGGCAAGAGAAGGCTAATGCACGACAACGCACGGCTAGGCAATGCACGGCAAGGCAAGGAAAGGGTAACGCAAGGCAAGGCACGGTCAGGCGAGGCAAGGCTAATGCACGACAACGCAAGGCTAGGCAATGCACGGAAGGCAAGCAAAGAGTAACGGAAGGCAAGGAAGGCAAGGGAAACCAAGGCAAGGCAAGGGTAACGGAAGGAACGGCTCGGCAAGGGGAAACAAGGCTAAGGCAAGGCAACGCAGGGCTAGGCAATGCACGGCAAGGCAAGGAAAGGGTAACGCAAGGCAAGGCACTGTCAGGCGAGGCAAAGCTAATGCACGACTTCGCAAGGTTAGGCAGTGCACGGCTAGGCAAGGAAAGAGTAATGGAAGGAAAGGAAGGCAAGGAAAAGCATGGCAAGGCAAGTGTAAAAAGAGGCACGGCACGGCAAGGGGAAACAAGGCTAAGGCACGACAACGCAAGGCTAGGCAATGCACGGAAGGCAAGCAAAGAGTAACGGAAGGCAAGGAATGCAAAGGAAAGCAGGGGAAGGCAAGGGTAACGAAAGGAACGGCACAGTAAGGGGAAACAAGGCTAAGGCACGACAACACAGGGCTAGGCAATGCAGGGCAAGGCAAGGAAAAGGTAACGCAAGGCAAGGCACCTTGAGGCAAGGCAAGGCTGATGCACGACAACGCACGGCTAGGCAATGCATGGCAAGGCAAGGAAAGGGTAACGCAAGGCAAGGCACGGTCAGGCGAGGCAAGGCTAAGGCACGACAACGCAAGGCTAGGCAATGCACGGCAAGGCAAGGAAAGGGTAACGGAAGGCAAGGAAGGCAAGGCAAAGCAAGGAAAGGCAAGGGTAACGGAAGGTACGGCACGGCAAGGGGAAACAAGGCTAAGGCACGACAACGCAGGGCTAGGCAATGCACGGCAAGGCAAGGAAAGGGTAACGCAAGGCAATGCACGGTTTGGGGAGGCAAGGATAAGGCACGACAACGCAAGTCTAGGCAATGCACGGAAGGCAAGCAAAGAGTAACGGAAGGCAAGGAATGCAAGGCAAAGCAAGGCAACGCAAGCAAGGCTATGGCAAGGTGAAAAAAGGCTAAGGCACGACCACGCAAGGCTAGGCAATGCACGGAAGGCAAGCAAAGAGTAACGGAAGGCAAGGAAGGCAAGGCAAAGCAAGGCAACGCAAGCAAGGTTATGGCAAGGTGAAAAAGGGCTAAGACACGACAACGCAAGGCTAGGCAATGCACGGAAGGCAAGCAAAGAGTAACGGAAGGCAAGGAAGGCAAGGGAAAGCAAGGCAAGGCAAGGGTAACGGAAGGAACGGCACGGCAAGGGGAAACAAGGCTAAGGCACGGCAACGCACGGCTAGGCAATGCACGGCAAGGCAAGGAAAGGGTAACGCAAGGCAAGGCACGGTGAGGCAAGGCAAGGCTGATGCACGACAACGCACGGCTAGGCAATGCACGGCAAGGCAAGGAACGGGTAACGCAAGGCAAGGCACGGTGAGGCGAGGCAAGGCTAAGGCACGACAACGCAAGGCTAGGCAATGCACGGAAGGCAAGCAAAGAGTAACGGAAGGGAAGGAAGGCAAGGGAAACGAGGGGAAGGCAAGGGTAACGGAAGGAACGGCACGGTAAGGGGAAACAAAGCTAAAGCCCGACAACGCAGGGCTAGGCAATGCACGGCAAGGCAAGGAAAGGGTAATGCAAGTCAAGGCACGGTCAGGCAAGGCAAGGGTAATGCACGACAACGCAAGCCTACGCAGTGCACGGCTAGGCAAGGAAAGAGTAACGGAAGGAAAGGAAGGCAAGGCAATGCAAGGCAAGGCAAGTGTAACAAAAGGCACGGCACGGCAAGGGGAAACAAGGCTAAGGCACGGCAACGCAAGGCTAAGCAATGCACGGCCAGGCAAGGAAAGGGTAACGCAAGGCAAGGCACAGTAATGCAAGGCGAGGCTAATGCACGACAACGCACGGCTAGGCAATGCATGGCAATGCAAGGAAAGGGTAATGCAAGGCAAAGCACGGTTAGGCGAGGCAAGGCTAAGGCACGACAACGCAAGGCTAGGCAATGCTCGGAAGGCAAGCAAAGAGTAACGGAACACAAGGAAGGCAAGGGAAAGCAAGGCAAGGCAAGGTTAACGGAAGGAACGGCACGGCAAGGGGAAACAAGGAGAAGGGACGGTAACGCACGGCTAGGCAATGCACGGCCAGGCAAGGAAAGGGTAACGCAAGGCAAGGCACGGTTTGGGGAGGCAAGGCTAATGCACGACAATGCAAGGCTAGGCAGTGCATGGCTAGGCAAGGAAAGAGTAACGGAAGGCAAGGAATTCAAGGAAAAGCAAGGCAACGCAAGCAAGGCTATAGCAAGGTGAAAAAAGGCTAAGGCACGACCACGCAAGGCTAGGCAATGCACGGAAGGCAGGCAAAGAGTAACGGAAGGGAAGGAAGGCAATGCAAAGCAAGGCAACGCAAGCAAGGCTATGGCAAGGTGAAAAAAGGCTAAGGCACGACCACGCAAGGCTAGGCAATGCACGGAAGGGATGCAAAGAGTAACGGAAGGCAAGGAAGGCAAGGCAAAGCAAGGCAACGCAAGCTAGGCTATGGCAAGGTGAAAAAAGGCTAAGACACGACAACGCAAGGCTAGGCAATGCACGGAAGGCAAAAAAAGAGTAACGGAACGCAAGGAAGGCAAGGCAAAGCAAGGCAACGCAAGCAAGGCTATGGCAAGGTGAAAAAAAGGCTAAGACACGACAACGCAAGGCTAGGCAATGCACGGAAGGCAAGCAAAGAGTAACGGAAGTCAAGGAAGGCAAGGGAAAGCAAGGCAAGGGTAACGGAAGGAAGGGCACGGCAAGGGCAAACAAGGCTAAGGCACGACAACGACCGGCTAGGCAATGCACTGCAAGGCAAGGAAAGGGTAACGCAAGGCAAGGCACGGTCAGGCGAGGCAAGGCTAAGGCACGACTACGCAAGGCTAGGCAATGCACGGAAGGCAAGCAAAGAGTAACAGAAGGCAAGGAATGCAAGGGAAAGCAGGGGAAGGCAAGGGTAACGAAAGGAACGGCACGGTAAGGGGAAACAAGGCTAAGGCACGACAACACAGGGCTAGGCAATGCAGGGCAAGGCAAGGTAAGGGTAACGCAAGGCAAGGCACGGTCAGGCGAGGCAAGGCTAAGGCACGACAACGCAAGGCTAGGCAATGCACGGAAGGCAAGCAAAGAGTAACGGAACGCAAGGAAGGCAAGGGAATGCAAGGCAAGGCAAGGTTAACGGAAGGAACGGCACGGCAAGGGGAAACAAGGCTAAGGCACGGTAACGCACGGCTAGGCAATGCAGGGCAAGGGAAGGAAATGGTAACGCAAGGCAAGGCACGGTTTGGGGAGGCAAGGCTAATGCACGACAACGGAAGGATAGGCAGTGCACGGCTAGGCAAGGAAAGAGTAACGGAAGGAAAGGAAGGCAAGGCAAAGCAAGGCAAGGCAAGTGTAACAAAAGGCAAGGCACGGCAAGGGGAAACAAGGCTAAGGAACGGCAACGCACGGCTAGGAAATGCACGGCCAGGCAAGGAAAGTGTAACGCAAGGCAAGGCACGGTAAGGCAAGACAAGGCTAATGCACGACAACGCACGGCTAGGCAATGCACGGCAAGGCAAGGAAAGGGTAACGCAAGGCACGGCACGGTCAGGCAAGGCAAGGCTAATGCACGACAACGCAAGGCTAGGCAATGCACGGAAGGCAAGCAAAGAGTAACGGAAGGCAAGGAAGGCAAGGGAAACCAAGGCAAGGCAAAGATAACGGAAGGAATGGCTCGGCAAGGGGAAACAAGGCTAAGGCAAGGCAACGCAGGGCTAGGCAATGCACGGCAAGGCAAGGAAAGGGTAACGCAAGGCAAGGCACTGTCAGGCGAGGCAAAGCTAACGCACGACATCGCAAGGCTAGGCAGTGCACGGCTAGGCAAGGAAAGAGTAATGGAAGGAAAGGAAGGCAAGGAAAAGCATGGCAAGGCAAGTGTAACAACAGGCACGGCACGGCAAGGGGAAACAAGGCTAAGGCACGACAACGCAAGGCTAGGCAATGCACGGAAGGCAAGCAAAGAGTAACGGAAGGCAAGGAATGCAAAGGAAAGCAGGGGAAGGCAAGGGTAACGAAAGGAACGGTACGGTAAGGGGAAACAAGGCTAAGGCACGACAACACAGGGGTAGGCAATGCAGGGCAAGGCAAGGAAAGGGTAACGCAAGGCAAGGCACGGTGAGGCAAGGCAAGGCTGATGCACGACAACGCACGGCTAGGCAATGCACGGCAAGGCAAGGAAAGGGTAACGCAAGGCAAGGCACGGTCAGGCGAGGCAAGGCTAAGGCACGACAACGCAAGGCTAGGCAATGCACGGAAGGCAAGCAAAGAGTAACGGAAGGCAAGGAAGGCAAGGGAAAGCAGGGGAAGGGAAGGGTAACGGAAGGAACGGCTCGGCAAGGGGAAACAAGGCTAAGGCACGGTAACGAAGGGCTAGGCAATGCACGGTAAGGCAAGGAAAGGGTAACGCAAGGCAAGGCACGGTCAGGCGAGGCAAGGGTAATGCACGAAAATGCAAGGCTACGCAGTGCACGGCTAGGCAAGGAAAGAGTAACGGAAGGAAAGGAAGGCAAGGCAAAGCAAGGCAAGGCAAGTGTAACAAAAGGCACGGCACGGCAAGGGGAAACAAGGCTAAGGCACGGCAACGCAAGACTAAGCAATGCACGGCCAGGCAAGGAAAGGGTAACGCAAGGCAAGGCACTGTCAGGCGAGGCAAGGCTAAGGCACGACAACGCAAGGCTAGGCAATGAACGGAAGGCAAGCAAAGAGTAACGGAAGGCAAGGAATGCAAGGCAAAGCAAGGCAAAGCCAGCAAGTCTATGGCAAGGTGAAACAAGGCTAAGGCACCACAACGCACGGCTAGACAATGCACGGCCAGCCAAGGAAAAGGTAACGCAAGGCAAGGCACTCTGAGGCAAGGCAAGGCTAATGCACGACAGCGCAAGGCTAGGCAATGCACGGAAGGCAAGCAAAGAGTAACGGAAACCAAGGAAAGCAAGGGAAAGCAAGGCAAGGCAAGGGTAACGGAAGGAACGGCACGGCAAGGGGAAACAAGGCTAAGGCACGGCAACGCACGGCTAGGCAATGCACGGCAAGGCAAGGAGAAGGTAACGCAAGGCAAGGCACCTTGAGGCAAGGCAAGGCTGATGCACGACAACGCACGGCTAGGCAATGCACGGCAAGGCAAGGAAAGGGTAACGCAAGGCAAGGCACGGTCAGGCAAGGCAAGGCTAAGGCACGACAACGCAAGGCTAGACAATGCACGAAAGGCAAGTAAAGAGTAACGGAAGGCAAGGAAGGCAAGGGAAAGCAGGGGAAGGCAAGGGTAACGGAAGGAACGGCACGGTAAGGGGAAACAAGGCTAAGGCACGACAACGCAGGGCTAGGCAATCCACGGCAACGTAAGGAAAGGGTAACGCAAGGCAAGGCACGGTCAGGCGAGGCAAGGGTAATGCACGACAACGCAAGGCTACGCAGTGCACGGCTAGACAAGGAAAGAGTAACGCAAGGCAAGGCACGGTTAGGCGAGGCAAGGCTAAGGCACGACAACGCAAGGCAAGGCACTCTGAGGCAAGGCAAGGCTAATGCACGGTAACGCACGGCTAGGCAATGCAGGGCAAGGCAAGGAAATGGTAACGCAAGGCAAGGCACTGTCAGGCGAGGCAAAGCTAATGCACGACATCGCAAGGCTAGGCAGTGCACGGCTAGGCAAGGAAAGAGTAACGGAAGGAAAGGAAGGCAAGGCAAAGCAAGGCAAGGCAAGTGTAACAACAGGCACGGCACGGCAAGGGGAAACAAGGCTAAGGCACGACAACGCAAGGCTAGGCAATGCACGGAAGGCAAGCAAAGAGTAACGGAAGGCAAGGAATGCAAAGGAAAGCAGGGGAAGGCAAGGGTAACGAAAGGAACGGCACGGTAAGGGGAAACAAGGCTAAGGCACGACAACACAGGGCTAGGCAATGCAGGGCAAGGGAAGGAAAGGGTAACGCAAGGCAAGGCACGGTGAGGCGAGGCAAGGCTAAGGCACGACAACGCATGGCTAGGCAATGCACGGAAGGCAAGCAAAGAGTAACGGAAGGCAAGGAAGGCAAAGGAAAGCAGGGGAAGGGAAGGGTAACGGAAGGAACGGCTCGGCAAGGGGAAACAAGGCTAAGGCACGGTAACGAAGGGCTAGGCAATGCACGGCAAGGCAAGGAAAGGGTAACGCAAGGCAAGGCACGGTCAGGCGAGGCAAGGGTAATGCACGAAAACGCAAGGCTACGCAAAAGCACGGCTAGGCAAGGAAAGAGTAACGGAAGGAAAGGAAGGCAAGGCAAAGCAAGGCAAAGCAAGCAAGTCTATGGCAAGGTGAAACAAGGCTAAGGCACCACAACGCACGGCTAGACAATGCACGGCCAGCCAAGGAAAAGGTAACGCAAGGCAAGGCACTCTGAGGCAAGGCAAGGCTAATGCACGACAGCGCAAGGCTAGGCAATGCACGGAAGGCAAGCAAAGAGTAACGGAAGGCAAGGAAGGCAAGGGAAAGCAAGGCAAGGCATGGGTAACGGAAGGAACGGCACGGCAAGGGGAAACAAGGCTAAGGCACGACAACGCACGGCTAGGCAATGCACGGCAAGGCAAGGAAAGGGTAACGCAAGGCAAGGCACGGTCAGGCAAGGCAAGGCTAATGCACGACAAGGCAAGGCTAGGCAGTGCACGGCAAGGCAAGGAAAGGGTAACGCAAGTCAAGGCACTGTCAGGCGAGGCAAGGCTAAGGCACGACAACGCAAGGCTAGGCAATGCACGGAAGGAAAGCGAAGAGTAACGGAAGGCAAGGAAAGCAAGGGAAAGCAAGGGAAGGCAAGGGTAACGGAAGGAACGGCACGGCAAGGGGAAACAAGGCTAAGGCACGACAACACAGGGCTAGGCAATGCAGGGTACGGCAAGGAAAGGGTAACGCAAGGCAAGGCACGGTTTGGGGAGGCAAGTCTAATGCACGACAACGCAAGGCTAGGCAATGCACGGAAAGCAAGCAAAGAGTAACGGAAGGCAAGGAATGCAAGGCAAAGCAAGGCAACGCAAGCAAGGCTATGGCAAGTCGAAAAAAGGCTAAGGCACGACCACGCAAGGCTAGGCAATGCACGGAAGGCAAGCAAAGAGTAACGGAAAGCAAGGAAGGCAAGGCAAAGCAAGGCAACGCAAGCAAGGCTATGGCAATGTGAAAAAAGGCTAAGACACGACAAGGCAAGGCTAGGCAATGCACGGAAGGCAAGCAAAGAGTAACGGAAGGCAAGGAAGGCAAGGGAAAGCAAGGCAAGGCAATGGTAACGGAAAGAACGGCACGGCAAGGGGAAACAAGGCTAAGGCACGACAACGCACTGCTAGACAATGCACGGCCAGCCAAGGAAAAGGTAACGCAAGGCAAGGCACTCTGAGGCAAGGCAAGGCTAATGCACGACAGCGCAAGGCTAGGCAATGCACGGAAGGCAAGCAAAGAGTAACGGAAACCAAGGAAGGCAAGGGAAAGCAAGGCAAGGCAAGGGTAACGGAAGGAACGGCACGGCAAGGGGAAACAAGGCTAAGGCACGGCAACGCACGGCTAGGCAATGCACGGCAAGGCAAGGAGAAGGTAACGCAAGGCAAGGCACCTTGAGGCAAGGCAAGGCTGATGCCCGACAACGCACGGCTAGGCAATGCACGGCAAGGCAAGGAAAGGGTAACGCAAGGCAAGGCACGGTCAGGCAAGGCAAGGCTAAGGCACGACAACGCAAGGCTAGACAATGCACGAAAGGCAAGCAAAGAGTAACGGAAGGCAAGGAAGGCAAGGGAAAGCAGGGCAAGGCAAGGGTAACGGAAGGAACGGCACGGTAAGGGGAAACAAGGCTAAGGCACGACAACGCAGGGCTAGGCAATCCACGGCAAGGTAAGGAAAGGGTAACGCAAGGCAAGGCACGGTCAGGCGAGGCAAGGGTAATGCACGACAACGCAAGGCTACGCAGTGCACGGCTAGGCAAGGAAAGAGTAACGCAAGGCAAGGCACGGTTAGGCGAGGCAAGGCTAAGGCACGACAACGCAAGGCAAGGCACTCTGAGGCAAGGCAAGGCTAATGCACGGTAACGCACGGCTAGGCAATGCAGGGCAAGGCAAGGAAATGGTAACGCAAGGCAAGGCACTGTCAGGCGAGGCAAAGCTAATGCACGACATCGCAAGGCTAGGCAGTGCACGGCTAGGCAAGGAAAGACTAATGGAAGGAAAGGAAGGCAAGGAAAAGCATGGCAAGGCAAGTGTAACAACAGGCACGGCACGGCAAGGGGAAACAAGGCTAAGGCACGACAACGCAAGGCTAGGCAATGCAGGGCAAGGCAAGGAAAGGGTAACGCAAGGCAAGGCACGGTGAGGCGAGGCAAGGCTAAGGCACGACAACGCAAGGCTAGGCAATGCACGGAAGGCAAGCAAAGAGTAACGGAAGGCAAGGAAGGCAAGGGAAAGCAGGGGAAGGCAAGGGTAACGGAAGGAACGGCTCGGCAAGGGGAAACAAGGCTAAGGCACGGTAACGAAGGGCTAGGCAATGCACGGCAAGGCAAGGAAAGGGTAACGCAAGGCCAGGCACGGTCAGGCGAGGCAAGGGTAATGCACGAAAACGCAAGGCTACGCAGTGCACGGCTAGGCAAGGAAAGAGTAACGGAAGGAAAGGAAGGCAAGGCAAAGCAAGGCAAAGCAAGCAAGTCTATGGCAAGGTGAAACAAGGCTAAGGCACCACAACGCACGGCTAGACAATGCACGGCCAGCCAAGGAAAAGGTAACGCAAGGGAAGGCACTCTGAGGCAAGGCAAGGCTAATGCACGACAGCGCAAGGCTAGGCAATGCACGGAAGGCAAGCAAAGAGTAACGGAAACCAAGGAAGGCAAGGGAAAGCAAGGCAAGGCATGGGTAACGGAAGGAACGGCACGGCAAGGGGAAACAAGGCTAATGCACGGCAACGCACGGCTAGGCAATGCACGGCAAGGCAAGGAGAAGGTAACGCAAGGCAAGGCACCTTGAGGCAAGGCAAGGCTGATGCACGACAACGCACGGCTAGGCAATGCACGGCAAGGCAAGGAAAGGGTAACGCAAGGCAAGGCACGGTCAGGCAAGGCAAGGCTAAGGCACGACAACGCAAGGTTAGACAATGCACGAAAGGCAAGCAAAGAGTAACGAAAGGCAAGGAAGGCAAGGGAAAGCAGGGGAAGGCAAGGGTAACGGAAGGAACGGCACGGTAAGGGGAAACAAGGCTAAGGCACGACAACGCAGGGCTAGGCAATCCACGGCAAGGTAAGGAAAGGGTAACGCAAGGCAAGGCACTGTCAGGCGAGGCAAAGCTAATGCACGACATCGCAAGGCTAGGCAGTGCACGGCTACGCAAGGAAAGAGTAACGGAAGGAAAGGAAGGCAAGGCAAAGCACGGCAAGGCAAGTGTAACAACAGGCACGGCACGGCAAGGGGAAACAAGGCTAAGGCACGACAACGCAAGGCTAGGCAATGCACGGAAGGCAAGCAAAGAGTAACGGAAGGCAAGGAAGGCAAGGGAAAGCAAGGCAAGGCAAGGGTAACGGAAGGAACGGCACGGCAAGGGGAAACAAGGCTAAGGCACGACAACACAGGGCTAGGCAATGCAGGGCAAGGCAAGGAAAGGGTAACGCAAGGCAAGGCACGGTTTGGGGAGGCAAGGCTAATGCACGACAACCCAAGGCTAGGCAATGCACGGAAGGCAAGCAAAGAGCAACGGAAGGCAAGGAATGCAAGGCAAAGCAAGGCAACGCAAGCAAGACTATGGCAAGGTGAAAAAAGGCTAAGGCACGACCACGCAAGGCTAGGCAATGCACGGAAGGCAAGCAAAGAGTAACGGAAGGCAAGGAAGGCAAGGGAAAGCAAGGCAAGGGTAACGGAAGGAACAGCACGGCAAGGGCAAACAAGGCTAAGGCACGACAACGAACGGCTAGGCAATGCACTGCAAGGCAAGGAAAGGGTAACGCAAGGCAAGGCACGGTCAGGCGAGGCAAGGCTAAGGCACGACTACGCAAGGCTAGGCAATGCACGGAAGGCAAGCAAAGAGTAACGGAAGGCAAGGAATGCAAGGGAAAGCAGGGGAATGCAAGGGTAACGAAAGGAACGGCACGGTAAGGGGAAACAAGGCTAAGGCACGACAACACAGGGCTAGGCAAAGCAGGGCAAGGCAAGGTAAGGGTAACGCAAGGCAAGGCACGGTCAGGGGAGGCAAGGCTAAGGCACGACAACGCAAGGCTAGGCAATGCACGGCAAGGCAAGCAAAGTGTAACGGAAAGCAAGGAAGGCAAGGAAAGCAAGGCAAGGCAAGGTTAACGGAAGGAACGGCACGGCAAGGGGAAACAAGGCTAAGGCACGGTAACGCACGGCTAGGCAATGCACGGCAAGGCAAGGAAAGGGTAACGCAAGGCAAGGCACGGTAAGGCAAGAGAAGGCTAAGGCAAGGCAACGCAGGGCTAGGCAATGCACGGCAAGGCAAGGAAAGGGTAACGCAAGGCAAGGCACTGTCAGGCGAGGCAAAGCTAATGCACGACATCGCAAGGCTAGGCAGTGCACGGCTAGGCAAGGAAAGAGTAATGGAAGGAAAGGAAGGCAAGGAAAAGCATGGCAAGGCAAGTGTAACAACAGGCACGGCACGGCAAGGGGAAACAAGGCTAAGGCATGACAACGCAAGGCTAGGCAATGCACGGAAGGCAAGCAAAGAGTAACGGAAGGCAAGGAATGCAAAGGAAAGCAGGGGAAGGCAAGGGTAACGAAAGGAATGGCACGGTAAGGGGAAACAAGGCTAAGGCACGACAACACAGGGCTAGGCAATGCAGGGCAAGGCAAGGAAAGGGTAACGCAAGGCAAGGCACGGTTTGGGGAGGCAAGGCTAATGCACGACAACGAAAGGCTAGGCAATGCACGGAAGGCAAGCAAAGAGTTACGGAATCCAAGGAAGGCAAGGGAAAACAAGGCAAGGGAAGGGTAACGGAAGGAACGGCACGGCAAGGGGAAACAAGGCTAACGCACGGCAACGCACGGCTAGGCAATGCACGGCAAGGCAAGGAAAAGGTAACGCAAGGCAAGGCACCTTGAGGCAAGGCAAGGCTGATGAACGACAACGCACGGCTAGGCAATGCATGGCAAGGCAAGGAAAGGGTAACGCAAGGCAAGGCACGGTCAGGCGAGGCAAGGCTAAGGCACGACAACGCAAGGCTAGGCAATGCACGAAAGGCAAGCAAAGGGTAACGGAAGGCAAGGAAGGCAAGGGAAAGCAGGGGAAGGCAAGGGTAACGGAAGGAACGGCACGGTAAGGGGAAAGAAGGCTAAGGCACGACAACGCAGGGCTAGGCAATGCACGGCAAGGCAAGGAAAGGGTAACGCAAGGCAAGGCACGGTTTGGGGAGGCAAGGCTAAGGCACGACATCGCAAGTCTAGGCAATGCACGGAAGGCAAGCAAATAGTAACGGAAGGCAAGGAATGCAAGGCAAAGCAAGGCAACGGAAGCAAGGCTATGGCAAGGTGAACAAAGGCTAAGGCACGACCACGCAAGGCTAGGCAATGCACGGAAGGGAAGCAAAGAGTAACGGAAGGCAAGGAAGGCAAGGCAAAGCAAGGCAACGCAAGCAAGGTTATGGCAAGGTGAAAAACGGCTAAGACACGACAACGCAAGGCTAGGCAATGCACGGAAGGCAAGCAAAGAGTAACGGAAGGCAAGGAAGGCAAGGGAAAGCAAGGCAAAGCAAGCAAGGCTATGGCAAGGTGAAACAAGGCTAAGGCACCACAACGCACGACTAGGCAATGCACGGCCAGCCAAGGAAAAGGTAACGCAAGGCAAGGCACTCTGAGGCAAGGCAAGGCTAATGCATGACAGCGCAAGGCTAGGCAATGCACGGAAGGCAAGCAAAGAGTAACGGAAACCAAGGAAGGCAAGGGAAAGCAAGGCAAGGCAAGGGTAACGGAAGGAACGGCACGGCAAGGGGAAACAAGGCTAAGGCACGACAACGCACGGCTAGGCAATGCACGGCAAGGCAAAGAAAGAGTAACGCCAGGCAAGGCACGGTCAGGCAAGGCAAGGCTAATGCACGACAAGGCAAGGCTAGGCAGTGCACGGCAAGGCAAGGAAAGGGTAACGCAAGGCAAGGCACTGTCAGGCGAGGCAAGGCTAAGGCACGACAACGCAAGGCTAGGCAATGCACGGAAGGAAAGCGAAGAGTAACGGAAGGCAAGGAAAGCAAGGGAAAGCAAGGGAAGGCAAGGGTAACGGAAGGAACGGCACGGCAAGGGGAAACAAGGCTAAGGCACGACAACACAGGGCTAGGCAATGCAGGGTACGGCAAGGAAAGGGTAACGCAAGGCAAGGCACGGTTTGGGGAGGCAAGTCTAATGCACGACAACGCTAGGCTAGGCAATGCACGGAAAGCAAGCAAAGAGTAAAGGAAGGCAAGGAATGCAAGGCAAAGCAAGGCAACGCAAGCAAGGCTATGGCAAGGTGAAAAAAGGCTAAGGCAAGACCACGCAAGGCTAGGCAATGCACGGAAGGCAAGCAAAGAGTAACGGAAAGCAAGGAAGGCAAGGCAAAGCAAGGCAACGCAAGCAAGGCTATGGCAATGTGAAAAAAGGCTAAGACACGACAAGGCAAGGCTAGGCAATGCACGGAAGGCAAGCAAAGAGTAACGGAAGGCAAGGAAGGCAAGGGAAAGCAAGGCAAGGCAATGGTAACGGAAAGAACGGCACGGCAAGGGGAAACAAGGCTAAGGCACGACAACGCACTGCTAGGCAATGCACGGCAAGGCAAGGAAAGGGTAATGCAAGGCAAGGCACGGTCAGGCGAGGCAAGGCTAAGGCACGACAACGCAAGTCTAGGCAATGCACGGAAGGCAAGCAAAGAGTAACGGAACGCAAGGAAGGCAAGGGAAAGCAAGGCAAGGCAAGGTTACCGGAAGGTACGGCACGGCAAGGGGAAACAAGGCTAAGGCACGGCAACGCACGGCTAGGCAATGCAGGGCAAGGCAAGGAAAGGGTAACGCAAGGCAAGGCACGGTTTTGGGAGGCAAGGCTAATGCACGACAACGCAAGGCTAGGCAATGCACGGCAAGGCAAGGAAAGAGTAACGGAAGGCAAGGAAGGCAAGGGAAAGCAAGGCAAGGCAAGTGTAACAAAAGGCACGGCACGGCAAGGGGAAACAAGGCTAAGGCACGGCAATGCACGGCTAGGCAATGCACGTCCAGGCAAGGAAAGGGTAACGCAAGGGAAGGCACTGTCAGTCAAGGCAAGGCTAATGCACGATAACGCAAGGCTAGGCAATTCACGGCAAGGCAAGGAAAGGGTAACGGAAGGCAAGGCACGGTCAGGCGAGGCAAGGCTAAGGCACGACAACGCAAGGCTAGGCAATGCACGGAAGGCAAGCAAAGAGTAACGGAAGGCAAGGAAGGAAAGGGAAAGCAAGGCAAGGCAAGGGTAACGGAAGGAACGGCACGGCAAGGGGAAACAAGGCTAAGGCACGGCAACGCAAGGCTAGGCAATGCACGGCAAGGCAAGGAAAGGGTAACGGAAGGCAAGGCACGGTGAGGCAAGGCAAGGCTGATGCATGACAACGCACAGCTAGGCAATGCACGGCAAGGCAAGGAAAGGGTAACGCAAGGCAAGGCACGGTCAGGCGAGGCAAGGCTAAGGCACGACAACGCAAGGCTAGGCAATGCACGGAAGGCAAGCAAAGAGTAACGGAAGGCAAGGAAGGCAAGGGAAAGCAGGGGAAGGCAAGGGTAACGGAAGGAACGGCACGGTAAGGGGAAACAAGGCTAAGGCACGACAACGCAGGGCTAGGCAATGCACGGCAAGGCAAGGAAAGGGTAACGCAAGGCAAGGCACGGTCAGGCGAGGAAAGGGTAATGCACGACAACGCAAGGCTACGCAGTGCACGGCTAGGCAAGGAAAGAGTAACGGAAGGAAATAAAGGCAAGGCAAACAAGGCAAGGAAAGTGTAACAAAAGGCACGGCACGGCAAGGGGAAACAAGGCTAAGACACGGCAACCCAAGGCTAAGCAATGAACGGCCAGGCAACGAAAGGGTAACGCAAGGCAAGGCACGGTGAGGCAAGGCAAGGCTGATGCACGACAACGCACGGCTAGGCAATGCACGGCAAGGCAAGGAAAGGGTAACGCAAGGCAAGGCACTGTCAGACGAGGCAAAGCTAATGCACGACATCGCAAGGCTAGGCAGTGCACGGCTAGGCAAGGAAAGAGTAATGGAAGGAAAGGAAGGCAAGGAAAAGCATGGAAAGACAAGTGTAACAACAGGCACGGCACGGCAAGGGGAAAGAAGGCTAAGGCACGACAACGCAAGGCTAGGCAATGCACGGAAGGCAAGCAAAGAGTAACGGAAGGCAAGGAATGCAAAGGAAAGCAGGGGAAGGCAAGGGTAACGAAAGGAACGGCACGGTAAGGGGAAACAAGGCTAAGGCACGACAACACAGGGCTAGGCAATGCAGGGCAAGGCAAGGAAAGGGTAACGCAAGGCAAGGCACGGTTTGGGGAGGCAAGGCTAATGCACGACAACGCAAGGCTAGGCAATGCACGGAAGGCAAGCAACGAGTAACGGAAGGCAAGGAAGGCAAGGGAAAGCAAGGCAAGGCAAGGGTAACGGAAGGAACGGCACGACAAGGGGAAACAAGGCTAAGGCACGGCAACGCACGGCTAGGCAATGCACGGCAAGGCAAGGAAAGGGTAACGCAAGGCAAGGCACGGTGAGGCAAGGCAAGGCTGATGCACGACAACGCACGGCTAGGCAATGCACGGCAAGGCAAGGAAAGGGTAACGCAAGGCAAGGCACGGTCAGGCGAGGCAAGGCTAAGGCACGACAACGCAAGGCTAGGCAATG
Source organism: Macrotis lagotis (assembly GCF_037893015.1). NCBI lineage: Eukaryota > Metazoa > Chordata > Mammalia > Peramelemorphia > Peramelidae > Macrotis > Macrotis lagotis. The sequence goes on from NW_027421945.1 coordinate 158,176, forward strand.
CACGGAAGGCAAGCAAAGAGTAACGGAAGGCAAGGAAGGCAAGGGAAAGCAGGGGAAGGGAAGGGTAACGGAAGGAACGGCTCGGCAAGGGGAAACAAGGCTAAGGCACGGTAACGAAGGGCTAGGCAATGCACGGCAAGGCAAGGAAAGGGTAACGCAAGGCAAGGCACGGTCAGGCGAGGCAAGGGTAATGCACGACAACGCAAGGCTACGCAGTGCACGGCTAGGCAAGGAAAGAGTAACGGAAGGAAAGGAAGGCAAGGGAAAGCAAGGCAAGGCAAGGGTAACGGAAGGAACGGCACGGCAAGGGGAAACAAGGCTAAGGCACGGCAACGCACGGCTAGGCAATGCACGGCAAGGCAAGGAAAGGGTAACGCAAGGCAAGGCACGGTGAGGCAAGGCAAGGCTGATGCACGACAACGCACGGCTAGGCAATGCACGGCAAGGCAAGGAAAGGGTAACGCAAGGCAAGGCACGGTCAGGCGAGGCAAAGCTAATGCACGACATCGCAAGGCTAGGCAGTGCACGGCTAGGCAAGGAAAGAGTAATGGAAGGAAAGGAAGGCAAGGAAAAGCATGGCAAGACAAGTGTAACAACAGGCACGGCACGGCAAGGGGAAACAAGGCTAAGGCACGACAACGCAAGGCTAGGCAATGCACGGAAGGCAAGCAAAGAGTAACGGAAGGCAAGGAATGCAAAGGAAAGCAGGGGAAGGCAAGGGTAACGAAAGGAACGGCACGGTAAGGGGAAACAAGGCTAAGGCACGGCAACGCAAGGCTAAGCAATGCACGGCAAGGCAAGGAAAGGGTAACGCAAGGCAAGGTACTGTCAGGCGAGGCAAGGCTAAGGCACGACAACGCAAGGCTAGGCAATGCACGGAAGGCAAGCAAAGAGTAACGGAAGGCAAGGAAGGCAAGGCAAAGCAAGGCAAAGCAAGCAAGTCTATGGCAAGGTGAAACAAGGCTAAGGCACCACAACGCACGGCTAGACAATGCACGGCCAGCCAAGGAAAATGTAACGCAAGGCAAGGCACTCTGAGGCAAGGCAAGGCTAATGCACGACAGCGCAAGGCTAGGCAATGCACGGAAGGCAAGCAAAGAGTAACGGAAACCAAGGAATGCAAGGGAAAGCAAGGCAAGGCAAGGGTAACGGAAGGAACGGCACGGCAAGGGGAAACAAGGCTAAGGCACGGCAACGCACGGCTAGGCAATCCACGGCAAGGTAAGGAAAGGGTAACGCAAGGCAAGGCACTGTCAGGCGAGGCAAAGCTAATGCACGACATCGCAAGGCTAGGCAGTGCACGGCTAGGCAAGGAAAGAGTAATGGAAGGAAAGGAAGGCAAGGAAAAGCATGGCAAGGCAAGTGTAACAACAGGCACGGCACGGCAAGGGGAAACAAGGCTAAGGCACGACAACGCAAGGCTAGGCAATGCACGGAAGGCAAGCAAAGAGTAACGGAAGGCAAGGAATGCAAAGGAAAGCAGGGGAAGGCAAGGGTAACGAAAGGAACGGCACGGTAAGGGGAAACAAGGCTAAGGCACGACAACACAGGGCTAGGCAATGCAGGGCAAGGCAAGGAAAGGGTAACGCAAGGCAAGGCACGGTTTGGGGAGGCAAGGCTAATGCACGACAACGCAAGGCTAGGCAATGCACGGAAGGCAAGCAAAGGGTAACGGAAGGCAAGGAAGGCAAGGGAAAGCAAGGCAAGGCAAGGGTAACGGAAGGAACGGCACGACAAGGGGAAACAAGGCTAAGGCACGGCAACGCACGGCTAGGCAATGCACGGCAAGGCAAGGAAAGGGTAACGCAAGGCAAGGCACGGTGAGGCAAGGCAAGGCTGATGCACGACAACGCACGGCTAGGCAATGCACGGCAAGGCAAGGAAAGGGTAACGCAAGGCAAGGCACGGTGAGGCGAGGCAAGGCTAAGGCACGACAACGCAAGGCTAGGCAATGCACGGAAGGCAAGCAAAGAGTAACGGAAGGCAAGGAAGGCAAAGGAAAGCAAGGCAAGGCAAGTGTAACAAAAGGCACGGCACGGCAAGGGGAAACAAGGCTAAGGCACGGCAACGCAAGACTAAGCAATGCACGGCCAGGCAAGGAAAGGGTAACGCAAGGGAAGGCACTGTCAGGCGAGGCAAGGCTAAGGCAAGACAACGCAAGGCTAGGTAATGCACGGAAGGCAAGCAAAGAGTAACGGAAGGCAAGGAAGGCAAGGGAAAGCAAGGCAAGGCAAGGGTAACGGAAGGAACGGCACGGCAAGGGGATACAAAGCTAAGGCACGGCAACGCACGGCTAGGCAATGCACGGCAAGGCAAGGAGAAGGTAACGCAAGGCAAGGCACCTTGAGGCAAGGCAAGGCTGATGCACGACAACGCACGGCTAGGCAATGCACGGCAAGGCAAGGAAAGGGTAACGCAAGGCAAGGCACGGTCAGGCAAGGCAAGGCTAAGGCACGACAAGGCAAGGCTAGACAATGCACGAAAGGCAAGCAAAGAGTAACGGAAGGCAAGGAAGGCAAGGGAAAGCAGGGGAAGGCAAGGGTAACGGAAGGAACGGCACGGTAAGGGGAAACAAGGCTAAGGCACGACAACGCAGGGCTAGGCAATCCACGGCAAGGTAAGGAAAGGGTAACGCAAGGCAAGGCACGGTCAGGCGAGGCAAGGTTAATGCACGACAACGCAAGGGTTGGCAGTGTACGAATAGGCAAGGAAAGACTAACGGAAGGAAAGGAAGGCAAGGCAAAGCAAGGCAAGGCAAGTGTAACAAAAGGCAAGGCACGGCAAGGGGAAACAAGGCTAAGACACGGCAACGCAAGGCTAAGCAATGCACGGCCAGGCAAGGAAAGGGTAACGCAAGGCAAGGCACGGGAAGGCAAGGCGAGGCTAATGCACGACAACGCACGGCTAGGCAATGCACGGAAGGCAAGCAAAGAGTAACGGAACGCAAGGAAGGCAAGGGAATGCAAGGCAAGGCAAGGTTAACGGAAGGAACGGCACGGCAAGGGGAAACAAGGCTAAGGCACGGTAACGCACGGCTAGGCAATGCAGGGCAAGGCGAGGAAATGGTAACGCAAGGCAAGGCACGGTTTGGGGAGGCAAGGCTAATGCACGACAACGGAAGGATAGGCAGTGCACGGCTAGGCAAGGAAAGAGTAACGGAAGGAAAGGAAGGCAAGGCAAAGCAAGGCAAGGCAAGTGTAACAAAAGGCAAGGCACGGCAAGGGGAAAAAAGGCTAAGGAACGGCAGCGCACGCCTAGGCAATGCACGGCCAGGCAAGGAAAGGGTAACGCAAGGCAAGGCACGGTAAGGCAAGACAAGGCTAATGCACGACAACGCACGGCTAGGCAATGCACGGCCAGGCAAGGAAAAGGTAACGCAAGGCAAGGCACGGTGAGGCAAGGCAAGGCAAATGCACGACAACGCACGGCTAGGCAATGCACGGAAGGCAAGCAAAGTGTAACGGAAGGCAAGGAATGCAAGGGAAAGCAAGGCAAGGCAAGGGTAACAGAAGGAACGGCTCGGCAAGGGGAAACAAGGCTAAGGGACGGCAACGCACGGCTAGGCAATGCAGGGCAAGGCAAGGAAAGGGTAACGCAAGGCAAGGCACGGTGAGGCAAGGCAAGGCTGATGCACGACAACGCACGGCTAGGCAATGCACGGCAAGGCAAGGAAAGGGTAACGCAAGGCAAGGCACTGTCAGGCGAGGCAAAGCTAATGCACGACATCGCAAGGCTAGGCAGTGCACGGCTAGGCAAGGAAAGAGTAATGGAAGGAAAGGAAGGCAAGGAAAAGCATGGCAAGACAAGTGTAACAACAGGCACGGCACGGCAAGGGGAAACAAGGCTAAGGCACGACAATGCAAGGCTAGGCAATGCACGGAAGGCAAGCAAAGAGTAACGGAAGGCAAGGAATGCAAAGGAAAGCAGGGGAAGGCAAGGGTAACGAAAGGAACGGCACGGTAAGGGGAAACAAGGCTAAGGCACGACAACACAGGGCTAGGCAATGCAGGGCAAGGCAAGGAAAGGGTAACGCAAGGCAAGGCACGGTTTGGGGAGGCAAGGCTAATGCACGACAACGCAAGGCTAGGCAATGCACGGAAGGCAAGCAAAGAGTAACGGAAGGCAAGGAAGGCAAGGGAAAGCAAGGCAAGGCAAGGGTAACGGAAGGAACGGCACGACAAGGGGAAACAAGGCTAAGGCACGGCAACGCACGGCTAGGCAATGCACGGCAAGGCAAGGAAAGGGTAACGCAAGGCAAGGCACGGTGAGGCAAGGCAAGGCTGATGCACGACAACGCACGGGTAGCCAATGCACGGCAAGGCAAGGAAAGGGTAACGCAAGGCAAGGCACGGTGAGGCGAGGCAAGGCTAAGGCACGACAACGCAAGGCTAGGCAATGCACGGAAGGCAAGCAAAGAGTAACGGAAGGCAAGGAAGGCAAGGGAAAGCAGGGGAAGGGAAGGGTAACGGAAGGAACGGCTCGGCAAGGGGAAACAAGGCTAAGGCACGGTAACGAAGGGCTAGGCAATGCACGGCAAGGCAAGGAAAGGGTAACGCAAGGCAAGGCACGGTCAGGCGAGGCAAGGCTAAGGCACGACAACGCAAGGCTAGGCAATGCACGGAAGGAAAGCGAAGGCAAGGAAGGCAAGGGAAAGCAAGGGAAGGCAAGGGTAACGGAAGGAACGGCACGGCAAGGGGAAACAAGGCTAAGGCACGACAACACAGGGCTAGGCAATGCAGGGTAAGGCAAGGAAAGGGTAACGCAAGGCAAGGCACGGTTTGGGGAGGCAAGTCTAATGCACGACAACGCAAGGCTAGGCAATGCACGGAAAGCAAGCAAAGAGTAACGGAAGGCAAGGAATGCAAGGCAAAGCAAGGCAACGCAAGCAAGGCTATGGCAAGGTGAAAAAAGGCTAAGGCACGACCACGCAAGGCTAGGCAATGCACGGAAGGCAAGCAAAGAGTAACGGAAAGCAAGGAAGGCAAGGCAAAGCAAGGCAACGCAAGCAAGTCTATGGCAAGGTGAAAAAAGGCTAAGACACGACAAGGCAAGGCTAGGCAATGCACGGAAGGCAAGCAAAGAGTAACGGAAGGCAAGGAAGGCAAGGGAAAGCAAGGCAAGGCAATGGTAACGGAAAGAACGGCACGGCAAGGGGAAACAAGGCTAAGGCACGACAACGCACTGCTAGGCAATGCACGGCCAGGCAACGAAAGGGTAACGCAAGGCAAGGCACGGTAAGGCAAGACAAGGCTAATGCACGACGACGCACGGCTAGGCAATGCACGGCAAGGCAAGGAAAGGGTAACGCAAGGCAAGGCACGGTAAGGCAAGACAAGGCTAATGCACGACGACGCACGGCTAGGCAATGCACAGCAAGGCAAGGAAAGGGTAACGCAAGGCAAGGCACGGTCAGGAGAGGCAAGGCTAATGCACGACAACGCAAGGCTAGGCAATGCACGGAAGGCAAGCAAAGAGTAACGGAAGGCAAGGAAGGCAGGGGAAACCAAGGCAAGGCAAGGGTAACGGAAGGAACGGCTCGGCAAGGGGAAACAAGGCTAAGGCACGGCAACGCAGGGCTAGGCAATGCACGGCAAGGCAAGGAAAGGGTAACGCAAGGCAAGGCACTGTCAGGCGAGGGAAAGCTAATGCACGACATCGCAAGGCTAGGCAGTGCACGGCTAGGCAAGGAAAGAGTAATGGAAGGAAAGGAAGGCAAGGAAAAGCATGGCAAGGCAAGTGTAACAACAGGCACGGCACGGCAAGGGGAAACAAGGCTAAGGCACGACAACGCAAGGCTAGGCAAGCAAAGAGTAACGGAAGGCAAGGAAGGCAAGGGAAAGCAGGGGAAGGCAAGGGTAACGACAGGAACGGCACGGTAAGGGGAAACAAGGCTAAGGCACGACAGCACAGGGCTAGGCAATGCAGGGCAAGGCAAGGAAAGGGTAACGCAAGGCAAGGCACGGTTTGGGGAGGCAAGGCTAATGCACGACAACGCAAGGCTAGGCAATGCACGGAAGGCAAGCAAAGAGTAACGGAAGGCAAGGAAGGCAAGGGAAAGCAAGGCAAGGCAAGGGTAACCGAAGGAACGGCACGACAAGGGGAAACAAGGCTAAGGCACCACAATGCACGGCTAGGCAAGGCACGGCAAGGCAAGGAAAGGGTAACGCAAGGCAAGGCACGGTGAGGCAAGGCAAGGCTGATGCACGACAACGCACGGCTAGGCAATGCACGGCAAGGCAAGGAAAGGGTAACGCAAGGCAAGGCACGGTGAGGCGAGGCAAGGCTAAGGCACGACAACGCAAGGCTAGGCAATGCACGGAAGGCAAGCAAAGAGTAACGGAAGGCAAGGAAGGCAGGGGAAACCAAGGCAAGGCAAGGGTAACGGAAGGAACGGCTCGGCAAGGGGAAACAAGGCTAAGGCACGGCAACGCAGGGCTAGGCAATGCACGGCAAGGCAAGGAAAGGGTAACGCAAGGCAAGGCACTGTCAGACGAGGCAAAGCTAATGCACGACATCGCAAGGCTAGGCAGTGCACGGCTAGGCAAGGAAAGAGTAATGGAAGGAAAGGAAGGCAAGGAAAAGCATGGCAAGAGAAGTGTAACAACAGGCACGGCACGGCAAGGGGAAACAAGGCTAAGGCACGACAACGCAAGGCTAGGCAATGCACGGAAGGCAAGCAAAGAGTAACGGAAGGCAAGGAATGCAAAGGAAAGCAGGGGAAGGCAAGGGTAACGACAGGAACGGCACGGTAAGGGGAAACAAGGCTAAGGCACGACAGCACAGGGCTAGGCAATGCAGGGCAAGGCAAGGAAAGGGTAACGCAAGGCAAGGCACGGTTTGGGGAGGCAAGGCTAATGCACGACAACGCAAGGCTAGGCAATGCACGGAAGGCAAGCAAAGAGTAACGGAAGGCAAGGAAGGCAAGGGAAAGCAAGGCAAGGCAAGGGTAACGGAAGGAACGGCACGACAAGGGGAAACAAGGCTAAGGCACGGCAACGCACGGCTAGGCAATGCACGGCAAGGCAAGGAAAGGGTAACGCAAGGCAAGGCACGGTGAGGCAAGGCAATGCTGATGCACGACAACGCACGGCTAGGCAATGCACGGGAAGGCAAGGAAAGGGTAACGCAAGGCAAGGCACGGTCAGGCGAGGCAAGGCTAAGGCACGACAACGCAAGGCTAGGCAATGCACGGAAGGCAAGCAAAGAGTAACGGAAGGCAAGGAAGGCAAGGGAAAGCAGGGGAAGGTAAGGGTAACGGAAGGAACGGCTCGGCAAGGGGAAACAAGGCTAAGGCACGGTAACGAAGGGCTAGGCAATGCACGGCAAGGCAAGGAAAGGGTAACGCAAGGCAAGGCACGGTCAGGCGAGGCAAGGGTAATGCACGAAAACGCAAGGCTACGCAGTGCACGGCTAGGCAAGGAAAGAGTAACGGAAACCAAGGAAGGCAAGGGAAAGCAAGGCAAGGCAAGGGTAACGGAAGGAACGGCACGGCAAGGGGAAACAAGGCTAAGGCACGGCAATGCAAGACTAAGCAATGCACGGCCAGGCAAGGAAAGGGTAACGCAAGGCAAGGCACTGTCAGGCGAGGCAAGGCTAAGGCACGACAACGCAAGGCTAGGCAATGCACGGAAGGCAAGCAAAGAGTAACGGAAGGCAAGGAATGCAAGGCAAAGCAAGGCAAAGCAAGCAAGTCTATGGCAAGGTGAAACAAGGCTAAGGCACCACAACGCACGGCTAGGCAATGCACGGCCAGCCAAGGAAAATGTAACCCAAGGCAAGGCACTCTGAGGCAAGGCAAGTCTAATGCACGACAGCGCAAGGCTAGGCAATGCACGGAAGGCAAGCAAAGAGTAACGGAAGGCAAGGAATGCAAGGGAAAGCAGGGGAAGGCAAGGGTAACGAAAGGAACGGCACGGTAAGGGGAAACAAGGCTAAGGCACGACAACACAGGGCTAGGCAATGCAGGGCAAGGCAAGGAAAGGGTAACGCAAGGAAAGGCACGGTTTGGGGAGGCAAGGCTAATGCACGACAACGCAAGGCTAGGCAATGCACGGAAGGCAAGCAAAGGGTAACGGAAGGCAAGGAAGGCAAGGGAAAGCAAGGGAAAGCAAGGCAAGGCAAGGGTAACGGAAGGAACGGCACGGCAAGGGGAAACAAGGCTAAGGCACGGCAACGCACGGCTAGGCAATGCACGGCAAGGCAAGGAAAGGGTAACGCAAGGCAAGGCACGGTGAGGCAAGGCAAGGCTGATGCACGACAACGCACGGCTAGGCAATGCACGGCAAGGCAAGGAAAGGGTAACGCAAGGCAAGGCACGGTGAGGCGAGGCAAGGCTAAGGCACGACAACGCAAGGCTAGGCAATGCACGGAAGGCAAGCAAAGAGTAACGGAAGGCAAGGAAGGCAAGGGAAAGCAAGGCAAGGCAAGGGTAACGGAAGGAACGGCACGGCAAGGGGATACAAGGCTAAGGCACGGCAACGCACGGCTAGGCAATGCACGGCAAGGCAAGGAAACGGTAACGCAAGGCAAGGCACGGTCAGGCGAGGCAAGGCTAATGCACGACAACGCAAGGCTAGGCAGTGCACGGCTAGGCAAGGAAAGAGTAACGGAAGGAAAGGAAGGCAAGGCAAAGCATGGCAAGGCAAGTGTAACAACAGGCACGGCACGGCAAGGGGAAACAAGGCTAAGGCACGACAACGCAAGGCTAGGCAATGCACGGAAGGCAAGCAAAGAGTAACGGAAGGCAAGGAATGCAAAGGAAAGCAGGGGAAGGCAAGGGTAACGAAAGGAACGGCACGGTAAGGGGAAACAACGCTAAGGCACGACAACACAGGGCTAGGCAATGCAGGGCAAGGCAAGGAAAGGGTAACGCAAGGCAAGGCACGTTTTGGGGAGGCAAGGCTAATGCACGACAACGCAAGGCTAGGCAATGAACGGAAGGCAAGCAAAGAGTAACGGAAGGCAAGGAAGGCAAGGGAAAGCAAGGCAAGGCAAGGGTAACGGAAGGAACGGCACGGCAAGGGGAAACAAGGCTAAGGCACGGCAACGCACGGCTAGGCAATGCACGGCAAGGCAAGGAAAGGGTAACGCAAGGCAAGGCACGGTGAGGCAAGGCAAGGCTGATGCACGACAACGCACGGCTAGGCAATGCACGGCAAGGCAAGGAAAGGGTAACGCAAGGCAAGGCACGGTGAGGCGAGGCAAGGCTAAGGCACGACAACGCAAGGCTAGGCAATGCACGGAAGGGAAGCAAAGAGTAACGGAAGGGAAGGAAGGCAAGGGAAAGGAGGGGAAGGCAAGGGTAACGGAAGGAACGGCACGGTAAGGGGAAACAAAGCTAAAGCACGACAACGCAGGGCTAGGCAATGCACGGCAAGGCAAGGAAAGGGTAATGCAAGGCAAGGCACGGTCAGGCGAGGTAAGGGTAATGCACGACAACGCAAGCCTACGCAGTGCACGGCTAGGCAAGGAAAGAGTAACGGAAGGAAAGGAAGGCAAGGCAAAGCAAGGCAAGGCAAGTGTAACAAAAGGCACGGCACTGCAAGGGGAAACAAGGCTAAGGCACGGCAACGCAAGGCTAAGCAATGCACGGCCAGGCAAGGAAAGGGTAATGCAAGGCAAGGCACAGTAATGCAAGGTGAGGCTAATGCACGACAACGCACGGCTAGGCAATGCATGGCAATGCAAGGAAAGGGTAACGCAAGGCAAGGCACGGTTAGGCGAGGCAAGGCTAAGGCACGACAACGCAAGGCTAGGCAATGCTCGGAAGGCAAGCAAAGAGTAACGGAACGCAAGGAAGGCAAGGGAAAGCAAGGCAAGGCAAGGTTAACGGAAGGAACGGCACGGCAAGGGGAAACAAGGCTAAGGCACGGTAACGCACGGCTAGGCAATGCAGGGCAAGGCAAGGAAATGGTAACGCAAGTCAAGGCACGGTTTGGGGAGGCAAGGCTAATGCACGACAACGCAAGGCTAGGCAGTGCACGGCTAGGCAAGGAAAGAGTAACGGAAGGAAAGGAAGGCAAGGCAAAGCAAGGCAAGGCAAGTGTAACAAAAGGCAAGGCACGGCAAGGGGAAACAAGGCTAAGGCACGACAACGCAAGGCTACGCAATGCACGGAAGGCAAGCAAAGAGTAACGGAAGGCAAGGAATGCAAAGGAAAGCAGGGGAAGGCAAGGGTAACGAAAGGAACGGCACGGTAAGGGGAAACAAGGCTAAGGCACGACAACAAAGTTCTAGGCAATGCAGGGCAAGGCAAGGAAAGGGTAACGCAAGGCAAGGCACGGTTTGGGGAGGCAAGGCTAATGCACGACAACGCAAGGCTAGGCAATGCACGGAAGGCAAGCAAAGAGTAACGGAAGGCAAGGAAGGCAAGGGAAAGCAAGGCAAGGCAAGGGTAACGGAAGGAACGGCACGGCAAGGGGAAACAAGGCTAAGGCACGGCAACGCAGGGCTAGGCAATGCACGGCCAGGCAAGGAAAGGGTAACGCAAGGCAAGGCACGGTGAGGCAAGGCAAGGCTGATGCATGACAACGCACAGCTAGGCAATGCACGGCAAGGCAAGGAAAGGGTAACGCAAGGCAAGGCACGGTCAGGCGAGGCAAGGCTAAGGCACGACAACGCAAGGCTAGGCAATGCACGGAAGGCAAGCAAAGAGTAACGGAAGGCAAGGAAGGCAAAGGAAAGCAGGGGAAGGCAAGGGTAACGGAAGGAACGGCACGGTAAGGGGAAACAAGGCTAAGGCACGACAACGCAGGGCTAGGCAATGCACGGCAAGGCAAGGAAAGGGTAACGCAAGGCAAGGCACGGTCAGGCGAGGCAAGGGTAATGCACGACAACGCAAGGCTACGCAGTGCACGGCTAGGCAAGGAAAGAGTAACGGAAGGAAAGGAAGGCAAGGCAAAGCAAGGCAAGGCAAGTGTAACAAAGGCACGTCACGGCAAGGGGAAACAAGGCTAAGGCACGGCAACGCAAGGCTAAGCAATGCACGGCCAGGCAAGGAAAGGGTAACGCAAGGCAAGGTACGGTAAGGCAAGGCGAGGCTAATGCACGACAACGCACGGCTAGGCAATGCACGGAAGGCAAGCAAAGAGTAACGGAACGCAAGGAAGGCAAGGGAATGCAAGGCAAGGCAAGGTTAACGGAAGGAACGGCACGGCAAGGGGAAACAAGGCTAAGGTACGGTAACGCACGGCTAGGCAATGCAGGGCAAGGCAAGGAAATGGTAACGCAATGCAAGGCACGGTTTGGGGAGGCAAGGCTAATGCACGACAACGGAAGGATAGGCAGTGCACGGCTAGGCAAGGAAAGAGTAACGGAAGGAAAGGAAGGCAAGGCAAAGCAAGGCAAGGCAAGTGAAACAAAAGGCAAGGCACGACAAGGGGAAAAAAGGCTAAGGAACGGCAACGCACGGCTAGGCAATGCACGGCCAGGCAAGGAAAGGGTAACGCAAGGCAAGGCACGGGAAGGCAAGACAAGGCTAATGCACGACAACGCACGGCTAGGCAATGCACGGACAGGCAAGGAAAGGGTAACGCAAGGCAAGGCACGGTGAGGCAAGACAAGGCAAATGCACGACAACGCACGGCTAGGCAATGAACGGAAGGCAAGCAAAGAGTAACGGAAGGCAAGGAAGGCAAGGGAAAGCAAGGCAAGGCAAGGGTAACAGAAGGAACGGCACGGCAAGGGGAAACAAGGCTAAGGCACGGCAACGCACGGCTAGGCAATGCAGGCAAGGCAAGGAAAGGGTAACGCAAGGCAAGGCACGGTGAGGCAAGGCAAGGCTGATGCACGACAACGCACGGCTAGGCAATGCACGGCAAGGCAAGGAAAGGGTAACGCAAGGCAAGGCACTGTCAGGCGAGGCAAAGCTAATGCACGACATCGCAAGGCTAGGCAGTGCACGGCTAGGCAAGGAAATAGTAATGGAAGGAAAGGAAGGCAAGGAAAAGCATGGCAAGAGAAGTGTAACAACAGGCACGGCACGGCAAGGGGAAACAAGGCTAAGGCACGACAACGCAAGGCTAGGCAATGCACGGAAGGCAAGCAAAGAGTAACGGAAGGCAAGGAATGCAAAGGAAAGCAGGGGAAGGCAAGGGTAACCGAAGGAACGGCACGGTAAGGGGAAACAAGGCTAAGGCACGACAACACAGGGCTAGGCAATGCAGGGCAAGGCAAGGATAGGGTAACGCAAGGCAAGGCACGGTTTGGGGAGGCAAGGCTAATGCACGACAACGCAAGGCTAGGCAATGAACGGAAGGCAAGCAAAGAGTAACGGAAGGCAAGGAAGGCAAGGGAAAGCAAGGCAAGGCAAGGGTAACGGAAGGAACGGCACGGCAAGGGGAAACAAGGCTAAGGCACGGCAACGCACGGCTAGGCAATGCAGGCAAGGCAAGGAAAGGGTAACGCAAGGCTAGGCACGGTGAGGCAAGGCAAGGCTGATGCACGACAACGCACGGCTAGGCAATGCACGGCAAGGCAAGGAAAGGGTAACGCAAGGCAAGGCACGGTGAGGCGAGGCAAGGCTAAGGCACGACAACGCAAGGCTAGGCAATGCACGGAAGGGAAGCAAAGAGTAACGGAAGGGAAGGAAGGCAAGGGAAAGGAGGGGAAGGCAAGGGTAACGGAAGGAACGGCACGGTAAGGGGAAACAAAGCTAAAGCACGACAACGCAGGGCTAGGCAATGCACGGCAAGGCAAGGAAAGGGTAATGCAAGGCAAGGCACGGTCAGGCGAGGTAAGGGTAATGCACGACAACGCAAGCCTACGCAGTGCACGGCTAGGCAAGGAAAGAGTAACGGAAGGAAAGGAAGGCAAGGCAAAGCAAGGCAAGGCAAGTGTAACAAAAGGCACGGCACTGCAAGGGGAAACAAGGCTAAGGCACGGCAACGCAAGGCTAAGCAATGCACGGCCAGGCAAGGAAAGGGTAATGCAAGGCAAGGCACAGTAATGCAAGGTGAGGCTAATGCACGAAAACGCACGGCTAGGCAATGCATGGCAATGCAAGGAAAGGGTAACGCAAGGCAAGGCACGGTTAGGCGAGGCAAGGCTAAGGCACGACAACGCAAGGCTAGGCAATGCTCGGAAGGCAAGCAAAGAGTAACGGAACGCAAGGAAGGCAAGGGAAAGCAAGGCAAGGCAAGGTTAACGGAAGGAACGGCACGGCAAGGGGAAACAAGGCTAAGGCACGGTAACGCACGGCTAGGCAATGCAGGGCAAGGCAAGGAAATGGTAACGCAAGTCAAGGCACGGTTTGGGGAGGCAAGGCTAATGCACGACAACGCACGGCTAGGCAGTGCACGGCTAGGCAAGGAAAGAGTAACGGAAGGAAAGGAAGGCAAGGCAAAGCAAGGCAAGGCAAGTGTAACAAAAGGCAAGGCACGGCAAGGGGAAACAAGGCTAAGGCACGACAACGCAAGGCTAGGCAATGCACGGAAGGCAAGCAAAGAGTAACGGAAGGCAAGGAATGCAAAGGAAAGCAGGGGAAGGCAAGGGTAACGAAAGGAACGGCACGGTAAGGGGAAACAAGGCTAAGGCACGACAACAAAGTTCTAGGCAATGCAGGGCAAGGCAAGGAAAGGGTAACGCAAGGCAAGGCACGGTTTGGGGAGGCAAGGCTAATGCACGACAACGCAAGGCTAGGCAATGCACGGAAGGCAAGCAAAGAGTAACGGAAGGCAAGGAAGGCAAGGGAAAGCAAGGCAAGGCAAGGGTAACGGAAGGAACGGCACGGCAAGGGGAAACAAGGCTAAGGCACGGCAACGCAGGGCTAGGCAATGCACGGCCAGGCAAGGAAAGGGTAACGCAAGGCAAGGCACGGTGAGGCAAGGCAAGGCTGATGCATGACAACGCACAGCTAGGCAATGCACGGCAAGGCAAGGAAAGGGTAACGCAAGGCAAGGCACGGTCAGGCGAGGCAAGGCTAAGGCACGACAACGCAAGGCTAGGCAATGCACGGAAGGCAAGCAAAGAGTAACGGAAGGCAAGGAAGGCAAAGGAAAGCAGGGGAAGGCAAGGGTAACGGAAGGAACGGCACGGTAAGGGGAAACAAGGCTAAGGCACGACAACGCAGGGCTAGGCAATGCACGGCAAGGCAAGGAATGGGTAACGCAAGGCAAGGCACGGTCAGGCGAGGCAAGGGTAATGCACGACAACGCAAGGCTACGCAGTGCACGGCTAGGCAAGGAAAGAGTAACGGAAGGAAAGGAAGGCAAGGCAAAGCAAGGCAAGGCAAGTGTAACAAAGTCACGTCACGGCAAGGGGAAACAAGGCTAAGGCACGGCAACGCAAGGCTAAGCAATGCACGGCCAGGCAAGGAAAGGGTAACGCAAGGCAAGGTACGGTAAGGCAAGGCGAGGCTAATGCACGACAACGCACGGCTAGGCAATGCACGGAAGGCAAGCAAAGAGTAACGGAACGCAAGGAAGGCAAGGGAATGCAAGGCAAGGCAAGGTTAACGGAAGGAACGGCACGGCAAGGGGAAACAAGGCTAAGGTACGGTAACGCACGGCTAGGCAATGCAGGGCAAGGCAAGGAAATGGTAACGCAATGCAAGGCACGGTTTGGGGAGGCAAGGCTAATGCACGACAACGGAAGGATAGGCAGTGCACGGCTAGGCAAGGAAAGAGTAACGGAAGGAAAGGAAGGCAAGGCAAAGCAAGGCAAGGCAAGTGAAACAAAAGGCAAGGCACGACAAGGGGAAAAAAGGCTAAGGAACGGCAACGCACGGCTAGGCAATGCACGGCCAGGCAAGGAAAGGGTAACGCAAGGCAAGGCACGGTAAGGCAAGACAAGGGTAATGCACGACAACGCACGGCTAGGCAATGCACGGACAGGCAAGGAAAGGGTAACGCAAGGCAAGGCACGGTGAGGCAAGGCAAGGCAAATGCACGACAACGCACGGCTAGGCAATGAACGGAAGGCAAGCAAAGAGTAACGGAAGGCAAGGAAGGCAAGGGAAAGCAAGGCAAGGCAAGGGTAACAGAAGGAACGGCACGGCAAGGGGAAACAAGGCTAAGGCACGGCAACGCACGGCTAGGCAATGCAGGCAAGGCAAGGAAAGGGTAACGCAAGGCTAGGCACGGTGAGGCAAGGCAAGGCTGATGCACGACAACGCACGGCTAGGCAATGCACGGCAAGGCAAGGAAAGGGTAACGCAAGGCAAGGCACTGTCAGGCGAGGCAAAGCTAATGCACGACATCGCAAGGCTAGGCAGTGCACGGCTAGGCAAGGAAAGAGTAATGGAAGGAAAGGAAGGCAAGGAAAAGCATGGCAAGACAAGTGTAACAACAGGCACGGCACGGCAAGGGGAAACAAGGCTAAGGCACGACAACGCAAGGCTAGGCAATGCACGGAAGGCAAGCAAAGAGTAACGGAAGGCAAGGAATGCAAAGGAAAGCAGGGGAAGGCAAGGGTAACGACAGGAACGGCACGGTAAGGGGAAACAAGGCTAAGGCACGACAACACAGGGCTAGGCAATGCAGGGCAAGGCAAGGAAAGGGTAACGCAAGGCAAGGCACGGTTTGGGGAGGCAAGGCTAATGCACGACAACGCAAGGCTAGGCAATGCACGGAAGGCAAGCAAAGAGTAACGGAAGGCAAGGAAGGCAAGGGAAAGCAAGGCAAGGCAAGGGTAACGGAAGGAACGGCACGACAAGGGGAAACAAGGCTAAGGCACGGCAACGCACGGCTAGGCAATGCACGGCAAGGCAAGGAAAGGGTAACGCAAGGCAAGGCACGGTGAGGCAAGGCAATGCTGATGCACGACAACGCACGGCTAGGCAATGCACGGGAAGGCAAGGAAAGGGTAACGCAAGGCAAGGCACGGTCAGGCGAGGCAAGGCTAAGGCACGACAACGCAAGGCTAGGCAATGCACGGAAGGCAAGCAAAGAGTAACGGAAGGCAAGGAAGGCAAGGGAAAGCAGGGGAAGGTAAGGGTAACGGAAGGAACGGCTCGGCAAGGGGAAACAAGGCTAAGGCACGGTAACGAAGGGCTAGGCAATGCACGGCAAGGCAAGGAAAGGGTAACGCAAGGCAAGGCACGGTCAGGCGAGGCAAGGGTAATGCACGAAAGCGCAAGGCTACGCAGTGCACGGCTAGGCAAGGAAAGAGTAACGGAAGGAAAGGAAGGCAAGGCAAAGCAAGGCAAGGCAAGTGTAACAAAAGGCACGGCACGGCAAGGGGAAACAAGGCTAAGGCACGGCAATGCAAGACTAAGCAATGCACGGCCAGGCAAGGAAAGGGTAACGCAAGGCAAGGCACTGTCAGGCGAGGCAAGGCTAAGGCACGACAACGCAAGGCTAGGCAATGCACGGAAGGCAAGCAAAGAGTAACGGAAGGCAAGGAATGCAAGGCAAAGCAAGGCAAAGCAAGCAACTCTATGGCAAGGTGAAACAAGGCTAAGGCACCACAACGCACGGCTAGACAATGCACGGCCAGCCAAGGAAAATGTAACCCAAGGCAAGGCACTCTGAGGCAAGGCAAGGCTAATGCACGACAGCGCAAGGCTAGGCAATGCACGGAAGGCAAGCAAAGAGTAACGGAAGGCAAGGAATGCAAAGGAAAGCAGGGGAAGGCAAGGGTAACGAAAGGAACGGCACGGTAAGGGGAAACAAGGCTAAGGCACGACAACACAGGGCTAGGCAATGCAGGGCAAGGCAAGGAAAGGGTAACGCAAGGCAAGGCACGGTTTGGGGAGGCAAGGCTAATGCACGACAACGCAAGGCTAGGCAATGCACGGAAGGCAAGCAAAGGGTAACGGAAGGCAAGGAAGGCAAGGGAAAGCAAGGCAAGGCAAGGGTAACGGAAGGAACGGCACGACAAGGGGAAACAAGGCTAAGGCACGGCAACGCACGGCTAGGCAATGCACGGCAAGGCAAGGAAAGGGTAACGCAAGGCAAGGCACGGTGAGGCAAGGCAAGGCTGATGCACGACAACGCACGGCTAGGCAATGCACGGCAAGGCAAGGAAAGGGTAACGCAAGGCAAGGCACGGTGAGGCGAGGCAAGGCTAAGGCACGACAACGCAAGGCTAGGCAATGCACGGAAGGCAAGCAAAGAGTAACGGAAGGCAAGGAAGGCAAGGGAAAGCAAGGCAAGGCAAGTGTAACAAAAGGCACGGCACGGCAAGGGGAAACAAGGCTAAGGCACGGCAACGCAAGACTAAGCAATGCACGGCCAGGCAAGGAAAGGGTAACGCAAGGGAAGGCACTGTCAGGCGAGGCAAGGCTAAGGCACGACAACGCAATGCTAGGCAATGCACGGAAGGCAAGCAAAGAGTAAAGGAAACCAAGGAAGGCAAGGGAAAGCAAGGCTAGGCAAGGGTAACGGAAGGAACGGCACGGCAAGGGGATACAAGGCTAAGGCACGGCAACGCACGGCTAGGCAATGCACGGCAAGGCAAGGAGAAGGTAACGCAAGGCAAGGCACCTTGAGGCAAGGCAAGGCTGATGCACGACAACGCACGGCTAGGCAATGCACGGCAAGGCAAGGAAAGGTAACGCAAGGCAAGGCACGGTCAGGCAAGGCAAGGCTAAGGCACGACAAGGCAAGGCTAGACAATGCACGAAATGCAAGCAAAGAGTAACGGAAGGCAAGGAAGGGAAGGGAAAGCAGGGGAAGGCAAGGGTAACGGAAGGAACGGCACGGTAAGGGGAAACAAGGCTAAGGCACGACAACGCAGGGCTAGGCAATCCACGGCAAGGTAAGGAAAGGGTAACGCAAGGCAAGGCACGGTAAGGCGAGGCAAGGGTAATGCACGACAACGGAAGGCTACGCAGTGCACGGATAGGCAAGGAAAGAGTAACGGAAGGAAAGGAAGGCAAGGCAAAGCAAGGCAAGGCAAGTGTAACAAAGGCACGTCACGGCAAGGGGAAACAAGCCTAAGGCACGGCAACGCAAGGCTAAGCAATGCACGGCCAGGCAAGGAAAGGGTAACGCAAGGCAAGGCACTGTCAGGCGAGGCAAGGCTAAGGCACGACAACGCAAGGCTAGGCAATGCACGGAAGGCAAGCAAAGAGTAACGGAAGGCAAGGAATGCAAGGCAAAGCAAGGCAAAGCAAGCAAGTCTATGGCAAGGTGGAAACAAGGCTAAGGCACCACAACGCACGGCTAGACAATGCACGGCCAGCCAAGGAAAATGTAACGCAAGGCAAGGCACTCTGAGGCAAGGCAAGGCTAATGCACGACAGCGCAAGGCTAGGCAATGCACGGAAGGCAAGCAAAGAGTAACGGAAACCAAGGAATGCAAGGGAAAGCAAGGCAAGGCAAGGGTAACGGAAGGAACGGCACGGCAAGGGGAAACAAGGCTAAGGCACGACAACGCAAGGCTAGGCAATGCACGGCCAGGCAAGGAAAGGGTAACGCAAGGCAAGGCAGGCTAATGCACGACAACGCACGGCTAGGCAATGCACGGAAGGCAAGCAAAGAGTAACGGAACGCAAGGAAGGCAAGGGAATGCAAGGCAAGGCAAGGTTAACGGAAGGAACGGCACGGCAAGGGGAAACAAGGCTAAGGTACGGTAACGCACGGCTAGGCAATGCAGGGCAAGGCAAGGAAATGGTAACGCAATGCAAGGCACGGTTTGGGGAGGCAAGGCTAATGCACGACAACGGAAGGATAGGCAGTGCACGGCTAGGCAAGGAAAGAGTAACGGAAGGAAAGGAAGGCAAGGCAAAGCAAGGCAAGGCAAGTGAAACAAAAGGCAAGGCACGACAAGGGGAAAAAAGGCTAAGGAACGGCAACGCACGGCTAGGCAATGCACGGCCAGGCAAGGAAAGGGTAACGCAAGGCAAGGCACGGTAAGGCAAGACAAGGGTAATGCACGACAACGCACGGCTAGGCAATGCACGGACAGGCAAGGAAAGGGTAACGCAAGGCAAGGCACGGTGAGGCAAGGCAAGGCAAATGCACGACAACGCAAGGCTAGGCAATGCACGGAAGGCAAGCAAAGAGTAACGGAAGGCAAGGAAGGCAAGGGAAAGCAAGGCAAGGCAAGGGTAACAGAAGGAACGGCACGGCAAGGGGAAACAAGGCTAAGGCACGGCAACGCACGGCTAGGCAATGCACGGCAAGGCAAGGAAAGGGTAACGCAAGGCTAGGCACGGTGAGGCAAGGCAAGGCTGATGCACGACAACGCACGGCTAGGCAATGCACGGCAAGGCATGGAAAGGGAAACGCAAGGCAAGGCACTGTCAGGCGAGGCAAAGCTAATGCACGACATCGCAAGGCTAGGCAGTGCACGGCTAGGCAAGGAAAGAGTAATGGAAGGAAAGGAAGGCAAGGAAAAGCATGGCAAGACAAGTGTAACAACAGGCACGGCACGGCAAGGGGAAACAAGGCTAAGGCACGACAACGCAAGGCTAGGCAATGCACGGAAGGCAAGCAAAGAGTAACGGGAGGCAAGGAATGCAAAGGAAAGCAGGGGAAGGCAAGGGTAACGACAGGAACGGCACGGTAAGGGGAAACAAGGCTAAGGCACGACAACACAGGGCTAGGCAATGCAGGGCAAGGCAAGGAAAGGGTAACGCAAGGCAAGGCACGGTTTGGGGAGGCAAGGCTAATGCACGACAACGCAAGGCTAGGCAATGCACGGAAGGCAAGCAAAGAGTAACGGAAGGCAAGGAAGGCAAGGGAAAGCAAGGCAAGGCAAGGGTAACGGAAGGAACGGCACGACAAGGGGAAACAAGGCTAAGGCACGGCAACGCACGGCTAGGCAATGCACGGCAAGGCAAGGAAAGGGTAACGCAAGGCAAGGCACGGTGAGGCAAGGCAATGCTGATGCACGACAACGCACGGCTAGGCAATGCACGGGAAGGCAAGGAAAGGGTAACGCAAGGCAAGGCACGGTCAGGCGAGGCAAGGCTAAGGCACGACAACGCAAGGCTAGGCAATGCACGGAAGGCAAGCAAAGAGTAACGGAAGGCAAGGAAGGCAAGGGAAAGCAGGAGAAGGGAAGGGAAACGGAAGGAACGGCTCGGCAAGGGGAAACAAGGCTAAGGCACGGTAACGAAGGGCTAGGCAATGCACGGCAAGGCAAGGAAAGGGTAACGCAAGGCAAGGCACGGTCAGGCGAGGCAAGGGTAATGCACGAAAGCGCAAGGCTACGCAGTGCACGGCTAGGCAAGGAAAGAGTAACGGAAGGAAAGGAAGGCAAGGCAAAGCAAGGCAAGGCAAGTGTAACAAAAGGCACGGCACGGCAAGGGGAAACAAGGCTAAGGCACGGCAATGCAAGACTAAGCAATGCACGGCCAGGCAAGGAAAGGGTAACGCAAGGCAAGGCACTGTCAGGCGAGGCAAGGCTAAGGCACGACAACGCAAGGCTAGGCAATGCACGGAAGGCAAGCAAAGAGTAACGGAAGGCAAGGAATGCAAGGCAAAGCAAGGCAAAGCAAGCAACTCTATGGCAAGGTGAAACAAGGCTAAGGCACCACAACGCACGGCTAGACAATGCACGGCCAGCCAAGGAAAATGTAACCCAAGGCAAGGCACTCTGAGGCAAGGCAAGGCTAATGCACGACAGCGCAAGGCTAGGCAATGCACGGAAGGCAAGCAAAGAGTAACGGAAGGCAAGGAATGCAAAGGAAAGCAGGGGAAGGCAAGGGTAACGAAAGGAACGGCACGGTAAGGGGAAACAAGGCTAAGGCACGACAACACAGGGCTAGGCAATGCAGGGCAAGGCAAGGAAAGGGTAACGCAAGGCAAGGCACGGTTTGGGGAGGCAAGGCTAATGCACGACAACGCAAGGCTAGGCAATGCACGGAAGGCAAGCAAAGGGTAACGGAAGGCAAGGAAGGCAAGGGAAAGCAAGGCAAGGCAAGGGTAACGGAAGGAACGGCACGACAAGGGGAAACAAGGCTAAGGCACGGCAACGCACGGCTAGGCAATGCACGGCAAGGCAAGGAAAGGGTAACGCAAGGCAAGGCACGGTGAGGCAAGGCAAGGCTGATGCACGACAACGCACGGCTAGGCAATGCACGGCAAGGCAAGGAAAGGGTAACGCAAGGCAAGGCACGGTGAGGCGAGGCAAGGCTAAGGCACGACAACGCAAGGCTAGGCAATGCACGGAAGGCAAGCAAAGAGTAACGGAAGGCAAGGAAGGCAAGGGAAAGCAAGGCAAGGCAAGTGTAACAAAAGGCCCGGCACGGCAAGGGGAAACAAGGCTAAGGCACGGCAACGCAAGACTAAGCAATGCACGGCCAGGCAAGGAAAGGGTAACGCAAGGGAAGGCACTGTCAGGCGAGGCAAGGCTAAGGCACGACAACGCAATGCTAGGCAATGCACGGAAGGCAAGCAAAGAGTAAAGGAAACCAAGGAAGGCAAGGGAAAGCAAGGCAAGGCAAGGGTAAACGGAAGGAACGGCACGGCAAGGGGATACAAGGCTAAGGCACGGCAACGCACGGCTAGGCAATGCACGGCAAGGCAAGGAGAAGGTAACGCAAGGCAAGGCACCTTGAGGCAAGGCAAGGCTGATGCACGACAACGAACGGCTAGGCAATGCACGGCAAGGCAAGGAAAGGTAACGCAAGGCAAGGCACGGTCAGGCAAGGCAAGGCTAAGGCACGACAAGGCAAGGCTAGACAATGCACGAAATGCAAGCAAAGAGTAACGGAAGGCAAGGAAGGGAAGGGAAAGCAGGGGAAGACAAGGGTAACGGAAGGAACGGCACGGTAAGGGGAAACAAGGCTAAGGCACGACAACGCAGGGCTAGGCAATCCACGGCAAGGTAAGGAAAGGGTAACGCAAGGCAAGGCACGGTAAGGCGAGGCAAGGGTAATGCACGACAACGGAAGGCTACGCAGTGCACGGATAGGCAAGGAAAGAGTAACGGAAGGAAAGGAAGGCAAGGCAAAGCAAGGCAAGGCAAGTGTAACAAAGGCACGTCACGGCAAGGGGAAACAAGCCTAAGGCACGGCAACGCAAGGCTAAGCAATGCACGGCCAGGCAAGGAAAGGGTAACGCAAGGCAAGGCACTGTCAGGCGAGGCAAGGCTAAGGCACGACAACGCAAGGCTAGGCAATGCACGGAATGCAAGCAAAGAGTAACGGAAGGCAAGGAATGCAAGGCAAAGCAAGGCAAAGCAAGCAAGTCTATGGCAAGGTGAAACAAGGCTAAGGCACCACAACGGACGGCTAGACAATGCACGGCCAGCCAAGGAAAATGTAACGCAATGCAAGGCACTCTGAGGCAAGGCAAGGCTAATGCACGACAGCGCAAGGCTAGGCAATGCACGGAAGGCAAGCAAAGAGTAACGGAAACCAAGGAATGCAAGGGAAAGCAAGGCAAGGCAAGGGTAACGGAAGGAACGGCACGGCAAGGGGAAACAAGGCTAAGGCACGGCAACGCACGGCTAGGCAATCCACGGCAAGGTAAGGAAAGGGTAACGCAAGGCAAGGCACTGTCAGGCGAGGCAAAGCTAATGCACGACATCGCAAGGCTAGGCAGTGCACGGCTAGGCAAGGAAAGAGTAATGGAAGGAAAGGAAGGCAAGGAAAAGCATGGCAAGGCAAGTGTAACAACAGGCACGGCACGGCAAGGGGAAACAAGGCTAAGGCACGACAACGCAAGGCTAGGCAATGCACGGAAGGCAAGCAAAGAGTAACGGAAGGCAAGGAATGCAAAGGAAAGCAGGGGAAGGCAAGGGTAACGAAAGGAACGGCACGGTAAGGGGAAACAAGGCTAAGGCACGACAACACAGGGCTAGGCAATGCAGGGCAAGGCAAGGAAAGGGTAACGCAAGGCAAGGCACGGTTTGGGGAGGCAAGGCTAATGCACGACAACGCAAGGCTAGGCAATGCACGGAAGGCAAGCAAAGGGTAACGGAAGGCAAGGAAGGCAAGGGAAAGCAAGGCAAGGCAAGGGTAACGGAAGGAACGGCACGACAAGGGGAAACAAGGCTAAGGCACGGCAACGCACGGCTAGGCAATGCACGGCAAGGCAAGGAAAGGGTAACGCAAGGCAAGGCACGGTGAGGCAAGGCAAGGCTGATGCACGACAACGCACGGCTAGGCAATGCACGGCAAGGCAAGGAAAGGGTAACGCAAGGCAAGGCACGGTGAGGCGAGGCAAGGCTAAGGCACGACAACGCAAGGCTAGGCAATGCACGGAAGGCAAGCAAAGAGTAACGGAAGGCAAGGAAGGCAAGGGAAAGCAAGGCAAGGCAAGTGTAACAAAAGGCACGGCACGGCAAGGGGAAACAAGGCTAAGGCACGGCAACGCAAGACTAAGCAATGCACGGCCAGGCAAGGAAAGGGTAACGCAAGGGAAGGCACTGTCAGTCGAGGCAAGGCTAAGGCACGACAACGCAATGCTAGGCAATGCACGGAAGGCAAGCAAAGAGTAAAGGAAACCAAGGAAGGCAAGGGAAAGCAAGGCTAGGCAAGGGTAACGGAAGGAACGGCACGGCAAGGGGATACAAGGCTAAGGCAAGTGTAACAAAACGCACGGCTAGGCAATGCACGGAAAGGCAATGAAAGAGTAACGGAAGGTAAAGAAGGCAAGGCAAGGCACGGTCAGGCAAGGCAAGGCTAAGGCACGACAAGGCAAGGCTAGACAATGCACGAAAGGCAAGCAAAGAGTAACGGAAGGCAAGGAAGGCAAGGGAAAGCAGGGGAAGGCAAGGGTAACGGAAGGAACGGCACGGTAAGGGGAAACAAGGCTAAGGCACGACAACGCAGGGCTAGGCAATCCACGGCAAGGTAAGGAAAGGGTAACGCAAGGCAAGGCACGGTCAGGCGAGGCAAGGGTAATGCACGACAACGGAAGGCTACGCAGTGCACGGCTAGGCAAGGAAAGAGTAACGGAAGGAAAGGAAGGCAAGGCAAAGCAAGGCAAGGCAAGTGTAACAAAGGCACGTCACGGCAAGGGGAAACAAGCCTAAGGCACGGCAACGCAAGGCTAAGCAATGCACGGCCAGGCAAGGAAAGGGTAACGCAAGGCAAGGCACTGTCAGGCGAGGCAAGGCTAAGGCACGACAACGCAAGGCTAGGCAATGCACGGAAGGCAAGCAAAGAGTAACGGAAGGCAAGGAATGCAAGGCAAAGCAAGGCAAAGCAAGCAAGTCTATGGCAAGGTGAAACAAGGCTAAGGCACCACAACGCACGGCTAGACAATGCACGGCCAGCCAAGGAAAATGTAACGCAAGGCAAGGCACTCTGAGGCAAGGCAAGGCTAATGCACGACAGCGCAAGGCTAGGCAATGCACGGAAGGCAAGCAAAGAGTAACGGAAACCAAGGAATGCAAGGGAAAGCAAGGCAAGGCAAGGGTAACGGAAGGAACGGCACGGCAAGGGGAAACAAGGCTAAGGCACGGCAACGCACGGCTAGGCAATGCACGGCAAGGCAAGGAAAGGGTAACGCAAGGCAAGGCACGGTAAGGCAAGGCGAGGCTAATGCACGACAACGCACGGCTAGGCAATGCACGGAAGGCAAGCAAAGAGTAACGGAACGCAAGGAAGGCAAGGGAATGCAAGGCAAGGCAAGGTTAACGGAAGGAACGGCACGGCAAGGGGAAACAAGGCTAAGGTACGGTAACGCACGGCTAGGCAATGCAGGGCAAGGCAAGGAAATGGTAACGCAATGCAAGGCACGGTTTGGGGAGGCAAGGCTAATGCACGACAACGGAAGGATAGGCAGTGCACGGCTAGGCAAGGAAAGAGTAACGGAAGGAAAGGAAGGCAAGGCAAAGCAAGGCAAGGCAAGTGAAACAAAAGGCAAGGCACGGCAAGGGGAAAAAAGGCTAAGGAACGGCAACGCACGGCTAGGCAATGCACGGCCAGGCAAGGAAAGGGTAACGCAAGGCAAGGCACGGTAAGGCAAGACAAGGGTAATGCACGACAACGCACGGCTAGGCAATGCACGGACAGGCAAGGAAAGGGTAACGCAAGGCAAGGCACGGTGAGGCAAGGCAAGGCAAATGCACGACAACGAACGGCTAGGCAATGAACGGAAGGCAAGCAAAGAGTAACGGAAGGCAAGGAAGGCAAGGGAAAGCAAGGCAAGGCAAGGGTAACGGAAGGAACGGCACGGTAAGGGGAAACAAGGCTAAGGCACGACAACGCACGGCTAGGCAATGCAGGCAAGGCAAGGAAAGGGTAACGCAAGGCAAGGCACGGTGAGGCAAGGCAAGGCTGATGCACGACAACGCACGGCTAGGCAATGCACGGCAAGGCATGGAAAGGGTAACGCAAGGCAAGGCACTGTCAGGCGAGGCAAAGCTAATGCACGACATCGCAAGGCTAGGCAGTGCACGGCTAGGCAAGGAAAGAGTAATGGAAGGAAAGGAAGGCAAGGAAAAGCATGGCAAGACAAGTGTAACAACAGGCACGGCACGGCAAGGGGAAACAAGGCTAAGGCACGACAACGCAAGGCTAGGCAATGCACGGAAGGCAAGCAAAGAGTAACGGAAGGCAAGGAATGCAAAGGAAAGCAGGGGAAGGCAAGGGTAACGACAGGAACGGCACGGTAAGGGGAAACAAGGCTAAGGCACGACAACACAGGGCTAGGCAATGCAGGGCAAGGCAAGGAAAGGGTAACGCAAGGCAAGGCACGGTGAGGCAAGGCAATGCTGATGCACGACAACGCACGGCTAGGCAATGCACGGCAAGGCAAGGAAAGGGTAACGCAAGGCAAGGCACTGTCAGGCGAGGCAAGGCTAAGGCACGACAACGCAAGGCTAGGCAATGCACGGAAGGCAAGCAAAGAGTAACGGAAGGCAAGGAAGGCAAGGGAAAGCAGGGGAAGGTAAGGGTAACGGAAGGAACGGCTCGGCAAGGGGAAACAAGGCTAAGGCACGGTAACGAAGGGCTAGGCAATGCACGGCAAGGCAAGGAAAGGGTAACGCAAGGCAAGGCACGGTCAGGCGAGGCAAGGGTAATGCACGAAAGCGCAAGGCTACGCAGTGCACGGCTAGGCAAGGAAAGAGTAACGGAAGGAAAGGAAGGCAAGGCAAAGCAAGGCAAGGCAAGTGTAACAAAAGGCACGGCACGGCAAGGGGAAACAAGGCTAAGGCACGGCAATGCAAGACTAAGCAATGCACGGCCAGGCAAGGAAAGGGTAACGCAAGGCAAGGCACTGTCAGGCGAGGCAAGGCTAAGGCACGACAACGCAAGGCTAGGCAATGCACGGAAGGCAAGGGGAAGGCAAGCAAAGAGTAACGGAAGGCAAGGAATGCAAGGCAAAGCAAGGCAAAGCAAGCAACTCTATGGCAAGGTGAAACAAGGCTAAGGCACCACAACGCACGGCTAGACAATGCACGGCCAGCCAAGGAAAATGTAACGCAAGGCAAGGCACTCTGAGGCAAGGCAAGGCTAATGCACGACAGCGCAAGGCTAGGCAATGCACGGAAGGCAAGCAAAGAGTAACGGAAGGCAAGGAATGCAAAGGAAAGCAGGGGAAGGCAAGGGTAACGAAAGGAACGGCACGGTAAGGGGAAACAAGGCTAAGGCACGACAACACAGGGCTAGGCAATGCAGGGCAAGGCAAGGAAAGGGTAACGCAAGGCAAGGCACGGTTTGGGGAGGCAAGGCTAATGCACGACAACGCAAGGCTAGGCAATGCACGGAAGGCAAGCAAAGGGTAACGGAAGGCAAGGAAGGCAAGGGAAAGCAAGGCAAGGCAAGGGTAACGGAAGGAACGGCACGACAAGGGGAAACAAGGCTAAGGCACGGCAACGCACGGCTAGGCAATGCACGGCAAGGCAAGGAAAGGGTAACGCAAGGCAAGGCACGGTGAGGCAAGGCAAGGCTGATGCACGACAACGCACGGCTAGGCAATGCACGGCAAGGCAAGGAAAGGGTAACGCAAGGCAAGGCACGGTGAGGCGAGGCAAGGCTAAGGCACGACAACGCAAGGCTAGGCAATGCACGGAAGGCAAGCAAAGAGTAACGGAAGGCAAGGAAGGCAAGGGAAAGCAAGGCAAGGCAAGTGTAACAAAAGGCCCGGCACGGCAAGGGGAAACAAGGCTAAGGCACGGCAACGCAAGACTAAGCAATGCACGGCCAGGCAAGGAAAGGGTAACGCAAGGGAAGGCACTGTCAGGCGAGGCAAGGCTAAGGCACGACAACGCAATGCTAGGCAATGCACGGAAGGCAAGCAAAGAGTAAAGGAAACCAAGGAAGGCAAGGGAAAGCAAGGCTAGGCAAGGGTAACGGAAGGAACGGCACGGCAAGGGGATACAAGGCTAAGGCACGGCAACGCACGGCTAGGCAATGCACGGCAAGGCAAGGAGAAGGTAACGCAAGGCAAGGCACCTTGAGGCAAGGCAAGGCTGATGCACGACAACGCACGGCTAGGCAATGCACGGCAAGGCAAGGAAAGGTAACGCAAGGCAAGGCACGGTCAGGCAAGGCAAGGCTAAGGCACGACAAGGCAAGGCTAGACAATGCACGAAAGGCCAGCAAAGAGTAACGGAAGGCAAGGAAGGGAAGGGAAAGCAGGGGAAGACAAGGGTAACGGAAGGAACGGCACGGTAAGGGGAAACAAGGCTAAGGCACGACAACGCAGGGCTAGGCAATCCACGGCAAGGTAAGGAAAGGGTAACGCAAGGCAAGGCACGGTAAGGCGAGGCAAGGGTAATGCACGACAACGGAAGGCTACGCAGTGCACGGATAGGCAAGGAAAGAGTAACGGAAGGAAAGGAAGGCAAGGCAAAGCAAGGCAAGGCAAGTGTAACAAAGGCACGTCACGGCAAGGGGAAACAAGCCTAAGGCACGGCAACGCAAGGCTAAGCAATGCACGGCCAGGCAAGGAAAGGGTAACGCAAGGCAAGGCACTGTCAGGCGAGGCAAGGCTAAGGCACGACAACGCAAGGCTAGGCAATGCACGGAAGGCAAGCAAAGAGTAACGGAAGGCAAGGAATGCAAGGCAAAGCAAGGCAAAGCAAGCAAGTCTATGGCAAGGTGAAACAAGGCTAAGGCACCACAACGCACGGCTAGACAATGCACGGCCAGCCAAGGAAAATGTAACGCAAGGCAAGGCACTCTGAGGCAAGGCAAGGCTAATGCACGACAGCGCAAGGCTAGGCAATGCACGGAAGGCAAGCAAAGAGTAACGGAAACCAAGGAATGCAAGGGAAAGCAAGGCAAGGCAAGGGTAACGGAAGGAACGGCACGGCAAGGGGAAACAAGGCTAAGGCACGGCAACGCACGGCTAGGCAATCCACGGCAAGGTAAGGAAAGGGTAACGCAAGGCAAGGCACTGTCAGGCGAGGCAAAGCTAATGCACGACATCGCAAGGCTAGGCAGTGCACGGCTAGGCAAGGAAAGAGTAATGGAAGGAAAGGAAGGCAAGGAAAAGCATGGCAAGGCAAGTGTAACAACAGGCACGGCACGGCAAGGGGAAACAAGGCTAAGGCACGACAACGCAAGGCTAGGCAATGCACGGAAGGCAAGCAAAGAGTAACGGAAGGCAAGGAATGCAAAGGAAAGCAGGGGAAGGCAAGGGTAACGAAAGGAACGGCACGGTAAGGGGAAACAAGGCTAAGGCACGACAACACAGGGCTAGGCAATGCAGGGCAAGGCAAGGAAAGGGTAACGCAAGGCAAGGCACGGTTTGGGGAGGCAAGGCTAATGCACGACAACGCAAGGCTAGGCAATGCACGGAAGGCAAGCAAAGGGTAACGGAAGGCAAGGAAGGCAAGGGAAAGCAAGGCAAGGCAAGGGTAACGGAAGGAACGGCACGACAAGGGGAAACAAGGCTAAGGCACGGCAACGCACGGCTAGGCAATGCACGGCAAGGCAAGGAAAGGGTAACGCAAGGCAAGGCACGGTGAGGCAAGGCAAGGCTGATGCACGACAACGCACGGCTAGGCAATGCACGGCAAGGCAAGGAAAGGGTAACGCAAGGCAAGGCACGGTGAGGCGAGGCAAGGCTAAGGCACGACAACGCAACGCTAGGCAATGCACGGAAGGCAAGCAAAGAGTAACGGAAGGCAAGGAAGGCAAGGGAAAGCAAGGCAAGGCAAGTGTAACAAAAGGCACGGCACGGCAAGGGGAAACAAGGCTAAGGCACGGCAACGCAAGACTAAGCAATGCACGGCCAGGCAAGGAAAGGGTAACGCAAGGGAAGGCACTGTCAGGCGAGGCAAGGCTAAGGCACGACAACGCAATGCTAGGCAATGCACGGAAGGCAAGCAAAGAGTAACGGAAACCAAGGAAGGCAAGGGAAAGCAAGGCAAGGCAAGGGTAACGGAAGGAACGGCACGGCAAGGGGATACAAGGCTAAGGCACGACAACGCACGGCTAGGCAATGCACGGAAGGCAAGCAAAGAGTAACGGAAGGCAAGGAAGGCAAGGCAAAGCAAGGCAAAGCAAGCAATGCTATGGCAAGGTGAAACAAGGCTAAGGCACCACAACGCACGGCTAGACAATGCACGGCCAGCCAAGGAAAATGTAACCCAAGGCAAGGCACTCTGAGGCAAGGCAAGGCTAATGCACGACAGCGCAAGGCTAGGCAATGCACGGAAGGCAAGCAAAGAGTAACGGAAGGCAAGGAATGCAAAGGAAAGCAGGGGAAGGCAAGGGTAACGAAAGGAACGGCACGGTAAGGGGAAACAAGGCTAAGGCACGACAACACAGGGCTAGGCAATGCAGGGCAAGGCAAGGAAAGGGTAACGCAAGGCAAGGCACGGTTTGGGGAGGCAAGGCTAATGCACGACAACGCAAGGCTAGGCAATGCACGGAAGGCAAGCAAAGGGTAACGGAAGGCAAGGAAGGCAAGGGAAAGCAAGGCAAGGCAAGGGTAACGGAAGGAACGGCACGACAAGGGGAAACAAGGCTAAGGCACGGCAACGCACGGCTAGGCAATGCACGGCAAGGCAAGGAAAGGGTAACGCAAGGCAAGGCACGGTGAGGCAAGGCAAGGCTGATGCACGACAACGCACGGCTAGGCAATGCACGGCAAGGCAAGGAAAGGGTAACGCAAGGCAAGGCACGGTGAGGCGAGGCAAGGCTAAGGCACGACAACGCAAGGCTAGGCAATGCACGGAAGGCAAGCAAAGAGTAACGGAAGGCAAGGAAGGCAAGGGAAAGCAAGGCAAGGCAAGTGTAACAAAAGGCCCGGCACGGCAAGGGGAAACAAGGCTAAGGCACGGCAACGCAAGACTAAGCAATGCACGGCCAGGCAAGGAAAGGGTAACGCAAGGGAAGGCACTGTCAGGCGAGGCAAGGCTAAGGCACGACAACGCAATGCTAGGCAATGCACGGAAGGCAAGCAAAGAGTAAAGGAAACCAAGGAAGGCAAGGGAAAGCAAGGCTAGGCAAGGGTAACGGAAGGAACGGCACGGCAAGGGGATACAAGGCTAAGGCACGGCAACGCACGGCTAGGCAATGCACGGCAAGGCAAGGAGAAGGTAACGCAAGGCAAGGCACCTTGAGGCAAGGCAAGGCTGATGCACGACAACGCACGGCTAGGCAATGCACGGCAAGGCAAGGAAAGGTAACGCAAGGCAAGGCACGGTCAGGCAAGGCAAGGCTAAGGCACGACAAGGCAAGGCTAGACAATGCACGAAAGGCCAGCAAAGAGTAACGGAAGGCAAGGAAGGGAAGGGAAAGCAGGGGAAGACAAGGGTAACGGAAGGAACGGCACGGTAAGGGGAAACAAGGCTAAGGCACGACAACGCAGGGCTAGGCAATCCACGGCAAGGTAAGGAAAGGGTAACGCAAGGCAAGGCACGGTAAGGCGAGGCAAGGGTAATGCACGACAACGGAAGGCTACGCAGTGCACGGATAGGCAAGGAAAGAGTAACGGAAGGAAAGGAAGGCAAGGCAAAGCAAGGCAAGGCAAGTGTAACAAAGGCACGTCACGGCAAGGGGAAACAAGCCTAAGGCACGGCAACGCAAGGCTAAGCAATGCACGGCCAGGCAAGGAAAGGGTAACGCAAGGCAAGGCACTGTCAGGCGAGGCAAGGCTAAGGCACGACAACGCAAGGCTAGGCAATGCACGGAAGGCAAGCAAAGAGTAACGGAAGGCAAGGAATGCAAGGCAAAGCAAGGCAAAGCAAGCAAGTCTATGGCAAGGTGAAACAAGGCTAAGGCACCACAACGCACGGCTAGACAATGCACGGCCAGCCAAGGAAAATGTAACGCAAGGCAAGGCACTCTGAGGCAAGGCAAGGCTAATGCACGACAGCGCAAGGCTAGGCAATGCACGGAAGGCAAGCAAAGAGTAACGGAAACCAAGGAATGCAAGGGAAAGCAAGGCAAGGCAAGGGTAACGGAAGGAACGGCACGGCAAGGGGAAACAAGGCTAAGGCACGGCAACGCACGGCTAGGCAATCCACGGCAAGGTAAGGAAAGGGTAACGCAAGGCAAGGCACTGTCAGGCGAGGCAAAGCTAATGCACGACATCGCAAGGCTAGGCAGTGCACGGCTAGGCAAGGAAAGAGTAATGGAAGGAAAGGAAGGCAAGGAAAAGCATGGCAAGGCAAGTGTAACAACAGGCACGGCACGGCAAGGGGAAACAAGGCTAAGGCACGACAACGCAAGGCTAGGCAATGCACGGAAGGCAAGCAAAGAGTAACGGAAGGCAAGGAATGCAAAGGAAAGCAGGGGAAGGCAAGGGTAACGAAAGGAACGGCACGGTAAGGGGAAACAAGGCTAAGGCACGACAACACAGGGCTAGGCAATGCAGGGCAAGGCAAGGAAAGGGTAACGCAAGGCAAGGCACGGTTTGGGGAGGCAAGGCTAATGCACGACAACGCAAGGCTAGGCAATGCACGGAAGGCAAGCAAAGGGTAACGGAAGGCAAGGAAGGCAAGGGAAAGCAAGGCAAGGCAAGGGTAACGGAAGGAACGGCACGACAAGGGGAAACAAGGCTAAGGCACGGCAACGCACGGCTAGGCAATGCACGGCAAGGCAAGGAAAGGGTAACGCAAGGCAAGGCACGGTGAGGCAAGGCAAGGCTGATGCACGACAACGCACGGCTAGGCAATGCACGGCAAGGCAAGGAAAGGGTAACGCAAGGCAAGGCACGGTGAGGCGAGGCAAGGCTAAGGCACGACAACGCAACGCTAGGCAATGCACGGAAGGCAAGCAAAGAGTAACGGAAGGCAAGGAAGGCAAGGGAAAGCAAGGCAAGGCAAGTGTAACAAAAGGCACGGCACGGCAAGGGGAAACAAGGCTAAGGCACGGCAACGCAAGACTAAGCAATGCACGGCCAGGCAAGGAAAGGGTAACGCAAGGGAAGGCACTGTCAGTCGAGGCAAGGCTAAGGCACGACAACGCAATGCTAGGCAATGCACGGAAGGCAAGCAAAGAGTAAAGGAAACCAAGGAAGGCAAGGGAAACAAGGCTAGGCAAGGGTAACGGAAGGAACGGCACGGCAAGGGGATACAAGGCTAAGGCACGGCAACGCACGGCTAGGCAATGCACGGCAAGGCAAGGAAAGGGTAACGCAAGGCAAGGCACGGTCAGGCAAGGCAAGGCTAAGGCACGACAAGGCAAGGCTAGACAATGCACGAAAGGCAAGCAAAGAGTAACGGAAGGCAAGGAAGGCAAGGGAAAGCAGGGGAAGGCAAGGGTAACGGAAGGAACGGCACGGTAAGGGGAAACAAGGCTAAGGCACGTCAACGCAGGGCTAGGCAATCCACGGCAAGGTAAGGAAAGGGTAACGCAAGGCAAGGCACGGTCAGGCGAGGCAAGGGTAATGCACGACAACGGAAGGCTACGCAGTGCACGGCTAGGCAAGGAAAGAGTAACGGAAGGAAAGGAAGGCAAGGCAAAGCAAGGCAAGGCAAGTGTAACAAAGGCACGTCACGGCAAGTGGAAACAAGGCTAAGGCACGGCAATGCAAGGCTAAGCAATGCACGGCCAGGCAAGGAAAGGGTAACGCAAGGCAAGGCACGGTAAGGCAAGGCGAGGCTAATGCACGACAACGCACGGCTAGGCAATGCACGGAAGGCAAGCAAAGAGTAACGGAACGCAAGGAAGGCAAGGGAATGCAAGGCAAGGCAAGGTTAACGGAAGGAACGGCACGCAAGGGGAAACAAGGCTAAGGCACGGTAACGCACGGCTAGGCAATGCAGGGCAAGGCGAGGAAATGGTAACGCAAGGCAAGGCACGGTTTGGGGATGCAAGGCTAATGCACGACAACGGAAGGATAGGCAGTGCACGGCTAGGCAAGGAAAGAGTAACGGAAGGAAAGGAAGGCAAGGCAAAGAAAGGCAAGGCAAGTGTAACAAAAGGCAAGGCACGGCAAGGGGAAAAAAGGCTAAGGAACGGCAGCGCACGGCTAGGCAATGCACGGCCAGGCAAGGAAAGGGTAACGCAAGACAAGGCACGGTAAGGCAAGACAAGGCTAATGCACGACAACGCACGGCTAGGCAATGCACGGCCAGGCAAGGAAAGGGTAACGCAAGGCAAGGCACGGTGAGGCAAGGCAAGGCTAATGCACGACAACGCACGGCTAGGCAATGCACGGAAGGCAAGCAAAGAGTAACGGAAGGCAAGGAATGCAAGGGAAAGCAAGGCAAGGCAAGGGTAACCGAAGGAACGGCACGGCAAGGGGAAACAAGGCTAAGGCACGACAACGCACGGCTAGGCAATGCACGGCAAGGCAAGGAAAGGGTAACGCAAGGCAAGGCACCGTGAGGCAAGGCAAGGCTGATGCACGACAACGCACGGCTAGGCAATGCACGGCAAGGCAAGGAAAGGGTAACGCAAGGCAAGGCACTGTCAGGCGAGGCAAAGCTAAGGCACGACATCGCAAGGCTAGGCAGTGCACGGCTAGGCAAGGAAAGAGTAATGGAAGGAAAGGAAGGCAAGGAAAAGCATGGCAAGACAAGTGTAACAACAGGCACGGCACGGCAAGGGGAAACAAGGCTAAGGCACGACAACGCAAGGCTAGGCAATGCACGGAAGGCAAGCAAAGAGTAACGGAAGGCAAGGAATGCAAAGGAAAGCAGGGGTAGGCAAGGGTAACGAAAGGAACGGCACGGTAAGGGGAAACAAGGCTAAGGCACGACAACACAGGGCTAGGCAATGCAGGGCAAGGCAAGGAAAGGGTAACGCAAGGCAAGGCACGGTGAGGCGAGGCAAGGCTAATGCACGACAACGAAAGGCTAGGCAATGCACGGAAGGCAAGCAAAGAGTAACGGAAGGCAAGGAAGGCAAGGGAAAGCAAGGCAAGGCAAGGGTAACGGAAGGAACGGCACGACAAGGGGAAACAAGGCTAAGGCACGGCAACGCACGGCTAGGCAATGCACGGCAAGGCAAGGAAAGGGTAACGCAAGGCAAGGCACGGTGAGGCAAGGCAAGGCTGATGCACGACAACGCACGGCTAGGCAATGCACGGCAAGGCAAGGAAAGGGTAACGCAAGGCAAGGCACGGTGAGGCGAGGCAAGGCTAAGGCACGACAACGCAAGGCTAGGCAATGCACGGAAGGCAAGCAAAGAGTAACGGAAGGCAAGGAAGGCAAGGGAAAGCAGGGGAAGGGAAGGGTAACGGAAGGAACGGCTCGGCAAGGGGAAACAAGGCTAAGGCACGGTAACGAAGGGCTAGGCAATGCACGGCAAGGCAAGGAAAGTGTAACGCAAGGCAAGGCACGGTCAGGCGAGGCAAGGGTAATGCACGAAAACGCAAGGCTACGCAGTGCACGGCTAGGCAAGGAAAGAGTAACGGAAGGAAAGGAAGGCAAGGCAAAGCAAGGCAAGGCAAGTGTAACAAAAGGCACGGCACGGCAAGGGGAAACAAGGCTAAGGCACGGCAACGCAAGACTAAGCAATGCACGGCCAGGCAAGGAAAGGGTAACGCAAGGCAAGGCACTGTCAGGCTAGGCAAGGCTAAGGCACGACAACGCAAGGCTAGGCAATGCACGGAAGGAAAGCGAAGAGTAACGGAAGGCAAGGAAAGCAAGGGAAAGCAAGGGAAGGCAAGGGTAACGGAAGGAACGGCACGGCAAGGGGAAACAAGGCTAAGGCACGACAACACAGGGCTAGGCAATGCAGGGTAAGGCAAGGAAAGGGTAACGCAAGGCAAGGCACGGTTTGGGGAGGCAAGTCTAATGCACGACAACGCAAGGCTAGGCAATGCACGGAAAGCAAGCAAAGAGTAACGGAAGGCAAGGAATGCAAGGCAAAGCAAGGCAACGCAAGCAAGGCTATGGCAAGGTGAAAAAAGGCTAAGGCACGACCACGCAAGGCTAGGCAATGCACGGAAGGCAAGCAAAGAGTAACGGAAAGCAAGGAAGGCAAGGCAAAGCAAGGCAACGCAAGCAAGGCTATGGCAATGTGAAAAAAGGCTAAGACACGACAAGGCAAGGCTAGGCAATGCACGGAAGGCAAGCAAAGAGTAACGGAAGGCAAGGAAGGCAAGGGAAAGCAAGGCAAGGCAATGGTAACGGAAAGAACGGCACGGCAAGGGGAAACAAGGCTAAGGCACGACAACGCACTGCTAGGCAATGCACTGCAAGGCAAGGAAAGGGTAACGCAAAGCAAGGCACGGTCAGGCGAGGCAAGGCTAAGGCACGACAACGCAAGTCTAGGCAATGCACGGAAGGCAAGCAAAGAGTAACGGAACGCAAGGAAGGCAAGGGAAAGCAAGGCAAGGCAAGGTTACCGGAAGGTACGGCACGGCAAGGGGAAACAAGGCTAAGGCACGGCAACGCACGGCTAGGCAATGCAGGGCAAGGCAAGGAAATGGTAACGCAAGGCAAGGCACGGTTTGGGGAGGCAAGGCTATTGCACGACAACGCAAGGCTAGGCAGTGCACGGCTAGGCAAGGAAAGAGTAACGGAAGGAAAGGAAGGCAAGGCAAAGCAAGGCAAGGCAAGTGTAACAAAAGGCAAGGCACGGCAACGGGAAACAAGGCTAAGGAACGGCAATGCACGGCTAGGCAATGCACGGCCAGGCAAGGAAAGGGTAACGCAAGGCAAGGCACGGCAAGGCAAGGCAAGGCTAAGGCACGACAACGCACGGCTAGGCAATGCACGGCAAGGCAAGGCACGGTCAGGCGAGGCAAGGCTAAGGCACGACAACGCAAGGCTAGGCAATGCACGGAAGGCAAGCAAAGAGTAACGGAAGGCAAGGAAGGCAAGGGAAAGCAAGGCAAGGCAAGGGTAACGGAAGGAACGGCTCGGCAAGGGGAAACAAGGCTAAGGCACGGCAACGCAGGGCTAGGCAATGCACGGCAAGGCAAGGAAAGGGTAACGCAAGGCAAGGCACTGTCAGGCGAGGCAAAGCTAATGCACGACATCGCAAGGCTAGGCAGTGCACGGCTAGGCAAGGAAAGAGTAACGGAAGGCAAGGAATGCAAAGGAAAGCAGGGGAAGGCAAGGGTAACGAAAGGAACGGCACGGTAAGGGGAAACAACGCTAAGGAACGACAACACAGGGCTAGGCAATGCAGGGCAAGGCAAGGAAAGGGTAACGCAAGGCAAGGCACGATTTGGGGAGGCAAGGCTAATGCACGACAACGCAAGGCTAGGCAATGAACGGAAGGCAAGCAAAGAGTAACGGAAGGCAAGGAAGGCAAGGGAAAGCAAGGCAAGGCAAGGGTAACGGAAGGAACGGCACGGCAAGGGGAAACAAGGCTAAGGCACGGCAACGCACGGCTAGGCAATGCACGGCAAGGCAAGGAAAGGGTAACGCAAGGCAAGGCACGGTGAGGCAAGGCAAGGCTGATGCACGACAACGCACGGCTAGGCAATGCACGGCAAGGCAAGGAAAGGGTAACGCAAGGCAAGGCACGGTGAGGCGAGGCAAGGCTAAGGCACGACAACGCAAGGCTAGGCAATGCACGGAAGGCAAGCAAAGAGTAACGGAAGGGAAGGAAGGCAAGGGAAAGGAGGGGAAGGCAAGGGTAACGGAAGGAACGGCACGGTAAGGGGAAACAAAGCTAAAGCACGACAACGCAGGGCTAGGCAATGCACGGCAAGGCAAGGAAAGGGTAATGCAAGGCAAGGCACGGTCAGGCGAGGCAAGGGTAATGCACGACAACGCAAGCCTACGCAGTGCACGGCTAGGCAAGGAAAGAGTAACGGAAGGAAAGGAAGGCAAGGCAAAGCAAGGCAAGGCAAGTGTAACAAAAGGCACGGCACGGCAAGGGGAAACAAGGCTAAGGCACGGCAACGCAAGGCTAAGCAATGCACGGCCAGGCAAGGAAAGGGTAACGCAAGGCAAGGCACAGTAATGCAAGGCGAGGCTAATGCACGACAACGCACGGCTAGGCAATGCATGGCAAGGCAAGGAAAGGGTAACGCAAGGCAAGGCACGGTTAGGCGAGGCAAGGCTAAGGCACGACAACGCAAGGCTAGGCAATGCTCGGAAGGCAAGCAAAGAGTAACGGAACGCAAGGAAGGCAAGGCAAAGCAAGGCAAGGCAAGTGTAACAAAAGGTAAGGCACGGCAAGGGGAAACAAGGCTAAGGCACGACAACGCAAGGCTACGCAGTGCACGGAAGGCAAGCAAAGAGTAACGGAAGGCAAGGAATGCAAAGGAAAGCAGGGGAAGGCAAGGGTAACGAAAGGAACGGCACGGTAAGGGGAAACAAGGCTAAGGCACGACAACACAGTTCTAGGCAATGCAGGGCAAGGCAAGGAAAGGGTAACGCAAGGCAAGGCACGGTTTGGGGAGGCAAGGCTAATGCACGACAACGGAAGGATAGGCAGTGCACGGCTAGGCAAGGAAAGAGTAACGGAAGGAAAGGAAGGCAAGGCAAAGCAAGGCAAGGCAAGTGTAACAAAAGGCAAGGCACGGCAAGGGGAAAAAAGGCTAAGGAACGGCAACGCACGGCTAGGCAATGCACGGCAAGGCAAGGAAAGGGTAACGCAAGGCAAGGCACGGTAAGGCAAGACAAGGCTAATGCACGACAACGCACGGCTAGGCAATGCACGGCAAGGCAAGGAAAGGGTAACGCAAGGCAAGGCACGGTGAGGCAAGCCAAGGCTAATGCACGACAACGCACGGCTAGGCAATGCACGAAAGGAAAGCAAAGAGTAACGGAAGGCAAGAAAGGCAAGGGAAAGCACGGCAAGGCAAGGGTAACAGAAGGAACGGCACGGCAAGGGGAAACAAGGCTAAGGCACGGCAACGCACGGCTAGGCAATGCAGGCAAGGCAAGGAAAGGGTAACGCAAGGCAAGGCACGGTGAGGCAAGGCAAGGCTGATGCACGACAACGCACGGCTAGGCAATGCACGGCAAGGCAAGGAAAGGGTAACGCAAGGCAAGGCACTGTCAGGCGAGGCAAAGCTAATGCACGACATCGCAAGGCTAGGCAGTGCACGGCTAGGCAAGGAAAGAGTAATGGAAGGAAAGGAAGGCAAGGAAAAGCATGGCAAGACAAGTGTAACAACAGGCACGGCACGGCAAGGGGAAACAAGGCTAAGGCACGACAACGCAAGGCTAGGCAATGCACGGAAGGCAAGCAAAGAGTAACGGAAGGCAAGGAATGCAAAGGAAAGCAGGGGAAGGCAAGGGTAACGACAGGAACGGCACGGTAAGGGGAAACAAGGCTAAGGCACGACAACACAGGGCTAGGCAATGCAGGGCAAGGCAAGGAAAGGGTAACGCAAGGCAAGGCACGGTTTGGGGAGGCAAGGCTAATGCACGACAACGCAAGGCTAGGCAATGCACGGAAGGCAAGCAAAGAGTAACGGAAGGCAAGGAAGGCAAGGGAAAGCAAGGCAAGGCAAGGGTAACGGAAGGAACGGCACGACAAGGGGAAACAAGGCTAAGGCACGGCAACGCACGGCTAGGCAATGCACGGCAAGGCAAGGAAAGGGTAACGCAAGGCAAGGCACGGTGAGGCAAGGCAATGCTGATGCACGACAACGCACGGCTAGGCAATGCACGGGAAGGCAAGGAAAGGGTAACGCAAGGCAATGCACGGTCAGGCGAGGCAAGGCTAAGGCACGACAACGCAAGGCTAGGCAATGCACGGAAGGCAAGCAAAGAGTAACGGAAGGCAAGGAAGGCAAGGGAAAGCAAGGCAAGGTAAGGGTAACGGAAGGAACGGCACGGCAAGGGGAAACAAGGCTAAGGCACGACAACGCAGGGCTAGGCAATGCACGGCAAGCCAAGGAAAGGGTAACGCAAGGCAAGGCACGGTCAGGCGAGGCAAGGGTAATGCACGACAACGCAAGGCTACGCAGTGCACGGCTAGGCAAGGAAAGAGTAACGGAAGGAAAGGAAGGCAAGGCAAAGCAAGGCAAGGCAAGTGTAACAAAAGGCACGGCACGGCAAGGGGAAACAAGGCTAAGGCACGGCAATGCAAGACTAAGCAATGCACGGCCAGGCAAGGAAAGGGTAACGCAAGGCAAGGCACTGTCAGGCGAGGCAAGGCTAAGGCACGACAACGCAAGGCTAGGCAATGCACGGAAGGCAAGCAAAGAGTAACGGAAGGCAAGGAATGCAAGGCAAAGCAAGGCAACGCAAGCAAGTCTATGGCAAGGTGAAACAAGGCTAAGGCACCACAACGCACGGCTAGACAATGCACGGCCAGCCAAGGAAAATGTAACCCAAGGCAAGGCACTCTGAGGCAAGGCAAGGCTAATGCACGACAGCGCAAGGCTAGGCAATGCACGGAAGGCAAGCAAAGAGTAACGGAAGGCAAGGAATGCAAAGGAAAGCAGGGGAAGGCAAGGGTAACGAAAGGAACGGCACGGTAAGGGGAAACAAGGCTAAGGCACGACAACACAGGTCTAGGCAATGCAGGGCAAGGCAAGGAAAGGGTAACGCAAGGCAAGGCACGGTTTGGGGAGGCAAGGCTAATGCACGACAACGCAAGGCTAGGCAATGCACGGAAGGCAAGCAAAGGGTAACGGAAGGCAAGGAAGGCAAGGGAAAGCAAGGCAAGGCAAGGGTAACGGAAGGAACGGCACGACAAGGGGAAACAAGGCTAAGGCACGGCAACGCACGGCTAGGCAATGCACGGCAAGGCAAGGAAAGGGTAACGCAAGGCAAGGCACGGTGAGGCAAGGCAAGGCTGATGCACGACAACGCACGGCTAGGCAATGCACGGCAAGGCAAGGAAAGGGTAACGCAAGGCAAGGCACGGTGAGGCGAGGCAAGGCTAAGGCACGACAACGCAAGGCTAGGCAATGCACGGAAGGCAAGCAAAGAGTAACGGAAGGCAAGGAAGGCAAGGGAAAGCAAGGCAAGGCAAGTGTAACAAAAGGCACGGCACGGCAAGGGGAAACAAGGCTAAGGCACGGCAACGCAAGACTAAGCAATGCACGGCAAGGCAAGGAAAGGGTAACGCAAGGGAAGGCACTGTCAGGCGAGGCAAGGCTAAGGCACGACAACGCAATGCTAGGCAATGCACGGAAGGCAAGCAAAGAGTAAAGGAAACCAAGGAAGGCAAGGGAAAGCAAGGCTAGGCAAGGGTAACGGAAGGAACGGCACAGCAAGGGGATACAAGGCTAAGGCACGGCAACGCACGGCTAGGCAATGCACGGCAAGGCAAGGAGAAGGTAACGCAAGGCAAGGCACCTTGAGGCAAGGCAAGGCTGATGCACGACAACGCACGGCTAGGCAATGCACGGCAAGGCAAGGAAAGGTAACGCAAGGCAAGGCACGGTCAGGCAAGGCAAGGCTAAGGCACGACAACGCAAGGCTAGACAATGCACGAAAGGCAAGCAAAGAGTAACGGAAGGCAAGGAATGCAAGGCAAAGCAAGGCAAAGCAAGCAAGGCTATGGCAAGGTGAAACAAGGCTAAGGCACCACAATGCACGGCTAGGCAAGGCACGGCAAGGCAAGGAAAGGGTAACGCAAGGCAAGGCACGGTGAGGCAAGGCAAGGCTA
Organism: Macrotis lagotis; assembly: GCF_037893015.1. Taxonomy (NCBI): domain Eukaryota; kingdom Metazoa; phylum Chordata; class Mammalia; order Peramelemorphia; family Peramelidae; genus Macrotis; species Macrotis lagotis. The sequence continues at coordinate 198,902 of NW_027421945.1, forward strand.
ATGCACGACAACGCACGGCTAGGCAATGCACGGAAGGCAAGCAAAGAGTAACGGAAACCAAGGAAGGCAAGGGAAAGCAAGGCAAGGCAAGGGTAACGGAAGGAAGGCACGGCAAGGGGAAACAAGGCTAAGGCACGACAACGCACGGCTAGGCAAGGCACGGCAAGGTAAGGAAAGGGTAACGCAAGGCAAGGCACGGTGAGGCAAGGCAAGGCTAATGCACGACAACGCAAGGCTAGGCAGTGCACGGCTAGGCAAGGAAAGAGTAATGGAAGGAAAGGAAGGCAAGGAAAAGCATGGCAAGGCAAGTGTAACAACAGGCACGGCACGGCAAGGGGAAACAAGGCTAAGGCACGACAACGCAAGGCTAGGCAATGCACGGAAGGCAAGCAAAGAGTAACGGAAGGCAAGGAATGCAAAGGAAAGCAGGGGAAGGCAAGGGTAACGACAGGAACGGCACGGTAAGGGGAAACAAGGCTAAGGCACGACAACACAGGGCTAGGCAATGCACGGCAAGGTAAGGAAAGGGTAACGCAAGGCAAGGCACGGTTTGGGGAGGCAAAGCTAATGCACGACAACGCAAGGCTAGGCAATGCACGGAAGGCAAGCAAAGGGAAACGGAAGGCAAGGAAGGCAAGGGAAAGCAAGGCAAGGCAAGGGTAACGGAAGGAACGGCACGACAAGGGGAAACAAGGCTAAGGCACGACAACGCACGGCTAGGCAATGCACGGCAAGGCAAGGAAAGGGTAACGCAAGGCAAGGCACGGTGAGGCAAGGCAAGGCTGATGCACGACAACTCACGGCTAGGCAATGCACGGTAAGGCAAGGAAAGGGTAACGCAAGGCAAGGCACGGTGAGGCGAGGCAAGGCTAAGGCACGACAACGCAACGCTAGGCAATGCACGGAAGGCAAGCAAAGAGTAACAAGGAAGGCAAGGGGCAAGGCAAGGCAAGTGTAACAAAAGGCAAGGCACGGCAAGGGGAAACAAGGCTAAGGCACGGCAACGCAAGACTAAGCAATGCACGGCCAGGCAAGGAAAGTGTAACGCAAGGGAAGGCACTGTCAGTCGAGGCAAGGCTAAGGCACGACAACGCAATGCTAGGCAATGCACGGAAGGCAAGCAAAGAGTAAAGGAAACCAAGGAAGGCAAGGGAAACAAGGCAAGGCAAGGGTAACGGAAGGAACGGCACGGTAAGGGGAAACAAGGCTAAGGCACGACAACGCAGGGCTAGGCAATCCACGGCAAGGCAAGGAAAGGGTAACGCAAGGCAAGGCACGGTCAGGCGAGGCAAGGCTAAGGCACGACAACGCAAGGCTAGGCAATGCACGAAAGGCAAGCAAAGAGTAACGGAAGGCAAGGAAGGCAAGGGAAAGCAGGGGAAGGCAAGGGTAACGGAAGGAACGGCACGGTAAGGGGAAACAAGGCTAAGGCACGACAACGCAGGGCTAGGCAATCCACGGCAAGGTAAGGAAAGGGTAACGCAAGGCAAGGCACGGTCAGGCGAGGCAAGGGTAATGCACGACAACGGAAGGCTACGCAGTGCACGGCTAGGCAAGGAAAGAGTAACGGAAGGAAAGGAAGGCAAGGCAAAGCAAGGCAAGGCAAGTGTAACAAAGGCACGTCACGGCAAGTGGAAACAAGGCTAAGGCACGGCAACGCAAGGCTAAGCAATGCACGGCCAGGCAAGGAAAGGGTAACGCAAGGCAAGGCACCGTAAGGCAAGGCGAGGCTAATGCACGACAACGCACGGCTAGGCAATGCACGGAAGGCAAGCAAAGAGTAACGGAACGCAAGGAAGGCAAGGGAATGCAAGGCAAGGCAAGGTTAACGGAAGGAACGGCACGCAAGGGGAAACAAGGCTAAGGCACGGTAACGCACGGCTAGGCAATGCAGGGCAAGGCGAGGAAATGGTAACGCAAGGCAAGGCACGGTTTGGGGAGGCAAGGCTAATGCACGACAACGGAAGGATAGGCAGTGCACGGCTAGGCAAGGAAAGAGTAACGGAAGGAAAGGAAGGCAAGGCAAAGCAAGGCAAGGCAAGTGTAACAAAAGGCAAGGCACGGCAAGGGGAAAAAAGGCTAAGGAACGGCAGCGCACGGCTAGGCAATGCACGGCCAGGCAAGGAAAGGGTAACGCAAGGCAAGGCACGGTAAGGCAAGACAAGGCTAATGCACGACAACGCACGGCTAGGCAATGCACGGCCAGGCAAGGAAAGGGTAACGCAAGGCAAGGCACGGTGAGGCAAGGCAAGGCAAATGCACGACAACGCACGGCTAGGCAATGCACGGAAGGCAAGCAAAGAGTAACGGAAGGCAAGGAAGGCAAGGGAAAGCAAGGCAAGGCAAGGGTAACGGAAGGAACGGCACGGCATGGGGAAACAAGGCTAAGGCACGGCAACGCACGGCTAGGCAATGCACGGCAAGGCAAGGAAAGGGTAACGCAAGGCAAGGCACGGTGAGGCAAGGCAAGGCTAATGCACGACAACGCACGGCTAGGCAATGCACGGCCAGGGAAGGAAAGGGTAACGCAAGGCAAGGCACTGTCAGGCGAGGCAAAGCTAATGCACGACATCGCAAGGCTAGGCAGTGCACGGCTAGGCAAGGAAAGAGTAATGGAAGGAAAGGAAGGCAAGGAAAAGCATGGCAAGACAAGTGTAACAACAGGCACGGCACGGCAAGGGGAAACAAGGCTAAGGCACGACAACGCAAGGCTAGGCAATGCACGGAAGGCAAGCAAAGAGTAACGGAAGGCAAGGAATGCAAAGGAAAGCAGGGGAAGGCAAGGGTAACGAAAGGAACGGCACGGTAAGGGGAAACAAGGCTAAGGCACGACAACACAGGGCTAGGCAATGCAGGGCAAGGCAAGGAAAGGGTAACGCAAGGCAAGGCACGGTTTGGGGAGGCAAGGCTAATGCACGACAACGCAAGGCTAGGCAATGCACGGAAGGCAAGCAAAGAGTAACGGAAGGCAAGGAAGGCAAGGGAAAGCAAGGCAAGGCAAGGGTAACGGAAGGAACGGCACGACAAGGGGAAACAAGGCTAAGGCACGGCAACGCACGGCTAGGCAATGCACGGCAAGGCAAGGAAAGGGTAACGCAAGGCAAGGCACGGTGAGGCAAGGCAAGGCTGATGCACGACAACGCACGGCTAGGCAATGCACGGCAAGGCAAGGAAAGGGTAACGCAAGGCAAGGCACGGTGAGGCGAGGCAAGGCTAAGGCACGACAACGCAAGGCTAGGCAATGCACGGAAGGCAAGCAAAGAGTAACGGAAGGCAAGGAAGGCAAGGGAAAGCAGGGGAAGGGAAGGGTAACGGAAGGAACGGCTCGGCAAGGGGAAACAAGGCTAAGGCACGGTAACGAAGGGCTAGGCAATGCACGGCAAGGCAAGGAAAGTGTAACGCAAGGCAAGGCACGGTCAGGCGAGGCAAGGGTAATGCACGACAACGCAAGTCTACGCAGTGCACGGCTAGGCAAGGAAAGAGTAACGGAAGGAAAGGAAGGCAAGGCAAAGCAAGGCAAGCTAAGTGTAACAAAAGGCACGGCACGGCAAGGGGAAACAAGGCTAAGGCACGGCAACGCAAGACTAAGCAATGCACGGCCAGGCAAGGAAAGGGTAACGCAAGGCAAGGCACGGTCAGGCTAGGCAAGGCTAAGGCACGACAACGCAAGGCTAGGCAATGCACGGAAGGAAAGCGAAGAGTAACGGAAGGCAAGGAAAGCAAGGGAAAGCAAGGGAAGGCAAGGGTAACGGAAGGAACGGCACGGCAAGGGGAAACAAGGCTAAGGCACGACAACACAGGGCTAGGCAATGCAGGGTAAGGCAAGGAAAGTGTAACGCAAGGCAAGGCACGGTTTGGGGAGGCAAGTCTAATGCACGACAACGCAAGGCTAGGCAATGCACGGAAGGCAAGCAAAGAGTAACGGAAGGCAAGGAATGCAAGGCAAAGCAAGGCAAAGCAAGCAAGGCTATGGCAAGGTGAAAAAAGGCTAAGGCACGACCACGCAAGGCTAGGCAATGCACGGAAGGCAAGCAAAGAGTAACGGAAAGCAAGGAAGGCAAGGCAAAGCAAGGCAACGCAAGCAAGGCTATGGCAATGTGAAAAAAGGCTAAGACACGACAAGGCAAGGCTAGGCAATGCACGGAAGGCAAGCAAAGAGTAACGGAAGGCAAGGAAGGCAAGGGAAAGCAAGGCAAGGCAATGGTAACGGAAAGAACGGCACGGCAAGGGGAAACAAGGCTAAGGCACGACAACGCACTGCTAGGCAATGCACTGCAAGGCAAGGAAAGGGTAACGCAAAGCAAGGCACGGTCAGGCGAGGCAAGGCTAAGGCACGACAACGCAAGTCTAGGCAATGCACGGAAGGCAAGCAAAGAGTAACGGAACGCAAGGAAGGCAAGGGAAAGCAAGGCAAGGCAAGGTTACCGGAAGGTACGGCACGGCAAGGGGAAACAAGGCTAAGGCACGGCAACGCACGGCTAGGCAATGCAGGGCAAGGCAAGGAAATGGTAACGCAAGGCAAGGCACGGTTTGGGGAGGCAAGGCTAATGCACGACAACGCAAGGCTAGGCAGTGCACGGCTAGGCAAGGAAAGAGTAACGGAAGGAAAGGAAGGCAAGGCAAAGCAAGGCAAGGCAAGTGTAACAAAAGGCAAGGCACGGCAACGGGAAACAAGGCTAAGGAACGGCAATGCACGGCTAGGCAATGCACGGCCAGGCAAGGAAAGGGTAACGCAAGGCAAGGCACGGTAAGGCAAGACAAGGCTAATGCACGACGACGCACGGCTAGGCAATGCACGGCAAGGCAAGGAAAGGGTAACGCAAGGCAAGGCACGGTCAGCAGAGGCAAGGCTAATGCACGACAACGCAAGGCTAGGCAATGCACGGAAGGCAAGCAAAGAGTAACGGAAGGCAAGGAAGGCAGGGGAAACCAAGGCAAGGCAAGGGTAACGGAAGGAACGGCTCGGCAAGGGGAAACAAGGCTAAGGCACGGCAACGCAGGGCTAGGCAATGCACGGCAAGGCAAGGAAAGGGTAACGCAAGGCAAGGCACTGTCAGGCGAGGCAAAGCTAATGCACGACATCGCAAGGCTAGGCAGTGCACGGCTAGGCAAGGAAAGAGTAACGGAAGGAAACGAAGGCAAGGCAAAGCATGGCAAGGCAAGTGTAACAACAGGCACGGCACGGCAAGGGGAAACAAGGCTAAGGCACGACAACGCAATGCTAGGCAATGCACGGAAGGCAAGCAAAGAGTAACGGAAGGCAAGGAATGCAAAGGAAAGCAGGGGAAGGCAAGGGTAACGAAAGGAACGGCACGGTAAGGGGAAACAACGCTAAGGCACGACAACACAGGGCTAGGCAATGCAGGGCAAGGCAAGGAAAGGGTAACGCAAGGCAAGGCACGATTTTATGGAGGCAAGGCTAATGCACGACAACGCAAGGCTAGGCAATGAACGGAAGGCAAGCAAAGAGTAACGGAAGGCAAGGAAGGCAAGGGAAAGCAAGGCAAGGCAAGGGTAACGGAAGGAACGGCACGGCAAGGGGAAACAAGGCTAAGGCACGGCAACGCACGGCTAGGCAATGCACGGCAAGGCAAGGAAAGGGTAACGCAAGGCAAGGCACGGTGAGGCAAGGCAAGGCTGATGCATGACAACGCACAGCTAGGCAATGCACGGCAAGGCAAGGAAAGGGTAACGCAAGGCAAGGCACGGTCAGGCGAGGCAAGGCTAAGGCACGACAACGCAAGGCTAGGCAATGCACGGAAGGCAAGCAAAGAGTAACGGAAGGGAAGGAAGGCAAGGGAAAGGAGGGGAAGGCAAGGGTAACGGAAGGAACGGCACGGTAAGGGGAAACAAAGCTAAAGCACGACAACGCAGGGCTAGGCAATGCACGGCAAGGCAAGGAAAGGGTAATGCAAGGCAAGGCACGGTCAGGCGAGGCAAGGGTAATGCACGACAACGCAAGCCTACGCAGTGCACGGCTAGGCAAGGAAAGAGTAACGGAAGGAAAGGAAGGCAAGGCAAAGCAAGGCAAGGCAAGTGTAACAAAAGGCACGGCACGGCAAGGGGAAACAAGGCTAAGGCACGGCAACGCAAGGCTAAGCAATGCACGGCCAGGCAAGGAAAGGGTAACGCAAGGCAAGGCACAGTAATGCAAGGCGAGGCTAATGCACGACAACGCACGGCTAGGCAATGCATGGCAATGCAAGGAAAGGGTAACGCAAGGCAAGGCACGGTTAGGCGAGGCAAGGCTAAGGCACGACAACGCAAGGCTAGGCAATGCACGGAAGGCAAGCAAAGAGTAACGGAAGGCAAGGAAGGCAAGGGAAAGCAAGGCAAGGCAAGGGTAACGGAAGGAACGGCACGGCAAGGGGAAACAAGGCTAAGGCACGGTAACGCACGGCTAGGCAATGCAGGGCAAGGCAAGGAAATGGTAACGCAAGTCAAGGCACGGTTTGGGGAGGCAAGGCTAATGCACGACAACGCAAGGCTAGGCAGTGCACGGCTAGGCAAGGAAAGAGTAACGGAAGGAAAGGAAGGCAAGGCAAAGCAAGGCAAGGCAAGTGTAACAAAAGGTAAGGCACGGCAAGGGGAAACAAGGCTAAGGCACGACAACGCAAGGCTAGGCAATGCACGGAAGGCAAGCAAAGAGTACCGGAAGGCAAGGAATGCAAAGGAAAGCAGGGGAAGGCAAGGGTAACGAAAGGAACGGCACGGTAAGGGGAAACAAGGCTAAGGCACGACAACACAGTTCTAGGCAATGCAGGGCAAGGCAAGGAAAGGGTAACGCAAGGCAAGGCACGGTTTGGGGAGGCAAGGCTAATGCACGACAACGCAAGGCTAGGCAATGCACGGAAGGCAAGCAAAGAGTAACGGAAGGCAAGGAAGGCAAGGGAAAGCAAGGCAAGGCAAGGGTAACGGAAGGAACGGCACGGCAAGGGGAAACAAGGCTAAGGCACGGCAACGCACGGCTAGGCAATGCACGGCAAGGCAAGGAAAGGGTAACGCAAGGCAAGGCACGGTCAGGCGAGGCAAGGCTAAGGCACGACAACGCAAGGCTAGGCAATGCACGGAAGGCAAGCAAAGAGTAACGGAAGGCAAGGAAGGCAAGGGAAAGCAGGGGAAGGCAAGGGTAACGGAAGGAACGGCACGGTAAGGAGAAACAAGGCTAAGGCACGACAACGCAGGGCTAGGCAATGCACGGCAAGGCAAGGAAAGGGTAACGCAAGGCAAGGCACGGTCAGGCGAGGCAAGGGTAATGCACGACAACGCAAGGCTACGCAGTGCACGGCTAGGCAATGAAAGAGTAACGGAAGGAAATAAAGGCAAGGCAAACAAGGCAAGGCAAGTGTAACAAAAGGCACGGCACGGCAAGGGGAAACAAGGCTAAGACACGGCAACGCAAGGCTAAGCAATGAACGGCCAGGCAACGAAAGGGTAACGCAAGGCAAGGCACGGTAAGGCAAGCCGAGGCTAATGCACGACAACGCAAGGCTATGCAATTCACGGCAAGGCAAGGAAAGGGTAACGCAAGGCAAGGCACGGTCAGGCGAGGGAAGGCTAAGGCACGACTACGCAAGGCTAGGCAATGCACGGAAGGCAAGCAAAGAGTAACGGAAGGCAAGGAATGCAAGGGAAAGCAGGGGAAGGCAAGGGTAACGAAAGAAACGGCACGGCAAGGGGAAACAAGGCTAAGGCACGACAACACAGGGCTAGGCAATGCAGGGCAAGGCAAGGAAAGGGTAACGCAAGGCAAGGTACGGTTTGGGGAGGCAAGGCTAATGCACGACAACGCAAGGCTAGGCAATGCACGGAAGGCAAGCAAAGAGTAACGGAAGGCAAGGAATGCAAGGTAAAGCAAGGCAACGCAAGCAAGGCTATGGCAAGGTGAAAAAAGGCTAAGGCACGACCACGCAAGGCTAGGCAATGCACGGAAGGCAAGCAAAGAGTAACGGAAGGCAAGGAAGGCAACGGAAAGCAAGGCAAGGGTAACGGAAGGAACGGCACGGCAAGGGCAAACAAGGCTAAGGCACGACAACGAACGGCTAGGCAATGCAGGGCAAGGCAAGGTAAGGGTAACGCAAGGCAAGGCACGGTCAGGCGAGGCAAGGCTAAGGCACGACAACGCAAGGCTAGGCAATGCACGGAAGGCAAGCAAAGAGTAACGGAACGCAAGGAAGGCAAGGGAAAGCAAGGCAAGGCAAGGGTAAAGGAAGGAACGGCACGGCAAGGGGAAACAAGGCTAAGGCACGACAACGCAAGGCTAGGCAATGCACGGAAGGCAAGCAAAGAGTAACGGAAGGCAAGGAAGGCAAGGAAAAGCAAGGCAACGCAAGCAAGGCTATGGCAAGGTGAAAAAAGGCTAAGGCACGACCACGCAAGGCTAGGCAATGCACGGAAGGCAAGCAAAGAGTAACGGAAGGGAAGGAATGCCATGCAAAGCAAGGCAACGCAAGCAAGGCTATGGCAAGGTGAAAAAAGGCTAAGGCACGACCACGCAAGGCTAGGCAATGCACGGAAGGGAAGCAAAGAGTAACGGAAGGCAAGGAAGGTAAGGCAAAGCAAGGCAACGCAAGCAAGGCTATGGCAAGGTGAAAAAAGGCTAAGACACGACAACGCAAGGCTAGGCAATGCACGGAAGGCAAGCAAAGAGTAACGGAAGGCAAGGAAGGCAAGGGAAAGCAAGGCAAGGGTAACGGAAGGAACGGCACGGCAAGGGCAAACAAGGCTAAGGCACGACAACGAACGGCTAGGCAATGCAGGGCAAGGCAAGGTAAGGGTAACGCAAGGCAAGGCACGGTCAGGCGAGGCAAGGCTAAGGCACGACAACGCAAGGCTAGGCAATGCACGGAAGGCAAGCAAAGAATAACGGAACGCAAGGAAGGCAAGGGAAAGCAAGGCAAGTCAAGGGTAACGGAAGGAACGGCACGGCAAGGGGAAACAAGGCTAAGGCACGACAACACAGGGCTAGGCAATGCAGGGCAAGGCAAGGAAAGGGTAAAGCAAGGCAAGGCACGGTTTCGGGAGGCAAGGCTAATGCACGACAACGCAAGGCTAGGCAATGCACGGAAGGCAAGCAAAGAGTAACGGAACGCAAGGAATGCAAGGCAAAGCAAGGCAACGCAAGCAAGGCTATGGCAAGGTGAAAAAAGGCTAAGGCACGACCACGCAAGGCTAGGCAATGCACGGAAGGCAAACAAAGAGTAACGGAAGGCAAGGAAGGTAAGGCAAAGCAAGGCAACGCAAGCAAGGCTATGGCAAGGTGAAAAAAGGCTAAGACACGACAACGCAAGGCTAGGCAATGCACGGAAGGCAAGCAAAGAGTAACGGAAGGCAAGGAAGGCAAGGGAAAGCAAGGCAAGGGTAACGGAAGGAACGGCACGGTAAGGGGAAACAAGGCTAAGGCACGACAACACACGGCTAGGCAATGCAGGGCAAGGCAAGGAAAGGGTAACGCAAGGCAAGGCACGGTTTGGGGAGGCAAGGCTAATGCACGACAACGCAAGGCTAGGCAATGCACGGAAGGCAAGCAAAGAGTAACGGAAGGCAAGGAAGGCAAGGGAAATCAAGGCAAGGCAAGGGTAACGGAAGGAACGGCACGGCAAGGGGAAACAAGGCTAAGGCACGACAACGCACGGTTAGGCAATGCACGGCAAGGCAAGGAAAGGGTAACGCAAGGCAAGGCACGGTCAGGCAAGGCAAGGCTAATGCACGACAACGCACGGCTAGGCAATGCACGGCAAGGCAAGGAAAGGGTAACGCAAGGCAAGGAAGGCAAGGGAAAGCAAGGCAAGGCAAGGGTAACGGAAGGAACGGCACGGCAAGGGGAAACAAGGCTAAGGCACGACAACGCACGGCTAGGCAATGCACGGCAAGGCAAGGAAAGGGTAACGCAAGGCAAGGCACGGTGAGGCGAGGCAAGGCTAAGGCACGACAACGCAAGGCTAGGCAATGCACGGAAGGCAAGCAAAGAGTAACGGATGGCAAGGAAGGCAAGGGAAAGCAAGGCAAGGCAAGGGTAACGGAAGGAACGGCACGGCAAGGGGAAACAAGGCTAAGGCACGACAACGCACGGCTAGGCAATGCACGGCAAGGCAAGGAAAGGGTAACGCAAGGCAAGGCAAAGCTGATGCACGACAACGCACGGCTAGGCAATGCACGGCAAGGCAAGGAAATGGTAACGCAAGGCAAGGCACGGTGAGGCGAGGCAAGGCTAAGGCACGACAACGCAAGGCTAGGCAATGCACGGAAGGCAAGCAAAGAGTAACGGATGGCAAGGAAGGCAAGGGAAAGCAAGGCAAGGCAAGTGTAACAAAAGGCACGGCACGGCAAGGGGAAACAAGGCTAAGGCACGACAACGCACGGCTAGGCAATGCACGGCAAGGCAAGGAGAAGGTAACGCAAGGCAGGTACCTTGAGGCAAGGCAAGGCTGTGCACGACAACGCACGGCTAGGCAATGCACGGCAAGGCAAGGAAAGGGTAACGCAAGGCAAGGCACGGTCAGGCAAGGCAAGGCTAAGGCACGACAACGCAAGGCTAGACAATGCACGAAAGGCAAGCAAAGAGTAACGGAAGGCAAGGAAGGCAAGGGAAAGCAGGGGATGGCAAGGGTAACGGAAGGAACGGAACGGTAAGGGGAAACAAGGCTAAGGCACGGCAACGCAGGGCTAGGCAATCCACGGCAAGGTAAGGAAACGGTAACGCAAGGCAAGGCACGGTCAAGCGAGGCAAGGGTAATGCACGACAACGCAAGGCTACGCAGTGCACGGCTAGGCAAGGAAAGAGTAACGGAAGGAAAGGAAGGCAACGCAAAGCAAGGCAAGGCAAGTGTAACAAAGGCACGTCATGGCAAGCGGAAACAAGGCTAAGCACGGCAACGCAAGGCTAAGCAATGCACGGCCAGGCAAGGAAAGGGTAACGCAAGGTAAGGCACGGTAAGGCAATGCGAGGCTAATGCACGACAACGCACGGCTAGGCAATGCACGGAAGGCAAGCAAAGAGTAACGGAACGCAAGGAAGGCAAGGGAATGCAAGGCAAGGCAAGGTTAACGGAAGGAACGGCACGGCAAGGGGAAACAAGGCTAAGGTACGGTAACGCACGGCTAGGCAATGCAGGGCAAGGCAAAGAAATGGTAACGCAATGCAAGGCACGGTTTGGGGAGGCAAGGCTATTGCACGACAACGGAAGGATAGGCAGTGCACGGCTAGGCAAGGAAAGAGTAACGGAAGGAAAGGAAGGCAAGGCAAAGCAAGGCAAGGCAAGTGTAACAAAAGGCAAGGCACGGCAAGGGGAAAAAAGGCTATGGAACGGCAACGCACGGCTAGGCAATGCACGGCCAGGCAAGGAAAGGGTAACGCAAGGCAAGGCACGGTAAGGCAAGACAAGGCTAATGCACGACAACGCACGGCTAGGCAATGCACGGCCAGGCAAGGAAAGGGTAACGCAAGGCAAGGCACAGTGAGGCAAGGCAAGGCAAATGCACGACAACGCACGGCTAGGCAATGAACGGAAGGCAAGCAAAGAGTAACGGAAGGCAAGGAAGGCAAGGGAAAGCAAGGCAAGGCAAGGGTAACAGAAGGAACGGCACGGCAAGGGGAAACAAGGCTAAGGCACGGCAACGCACGGCTAGGCAATGCAGGCAAGGCAAGGAAAGGGTAACGCAAGGCAAGGCACGGTGAGGCAAGGCAAGGCTGATGCACGACAACGCACGGCTAGGCAATGCACGGCAAGGCAAGGAAAGGGTAACGCAAGGCAAGGCACTGTCAGGCGAGGCAAAGCTAATGCACGACATCGCAAGGCTAGGCAGTGCACGGCTAGGCAAGGAAAGAGTAATGGAAGGAAAGGAAGGCAAGGAAAAGCATGGCAAGACAAGTGTAACAACAGGCACGGCACGGCAAGGGGAAACAAGGCTAAGGCACGACAACGCAAGGCTAGGCAATGCACGGAAGGCAAGCAAAGAGTAACGGAAGGCAAGGAATGCAAAGGAAAGCAGGGGAAGGCAAGGGTAACGAAAGGAACGGCACGGTAAGGCAAGGCTAAGGCACGAAAACACAGGGCTAGGCAATGCAGGGCAAGGCAAGGAAAGGGTAACGCAAGGCAAGGCACGGTTTGGGGAGGCAAGGCTAATGCACGACAACGCAAGGCTAGGCAATGCACGGAAGGCAAGCAAAGAGTAAAGGAAGGCAAGGAAGGCAAGGGAAAGCAAGGCAAGGCAAGGGTAACGGAAGGAACGGCACGACAAGCGGAAACAAGGCTAAGGCACGGCAACGCACGGCTAGGCAATGCACGGCAAGGCAAGGAAAGGGTAACGCAAGGCAAGGCACGGTGAGGCAAGGCAAGGCTGATGCACGACAACGCACGGCTAGGCAATGCACGGGAAGGCAAGGAAAGGGTAACGCAAGGCAAGGCACGGTCAGGCGAGGCAAGGCTAAGGCACGACAACGCAAGGCTAGGCAATGCACGGAAGGCAAGCAAAGAGTAACGGAAGGCAAGGAAGGCAAGGGAAAGCAGGGGAAGGTAAGGGTAACGGAAGGAACGGCTCGGCAAGGGGAAACAAGGCTAAGGCACGGTAACGAAGGGCTAGGCAATGCACGGCAAGGCAAGGAAAGGGTAACGCAAGGCAAGGCACGGTCAGGCGAGGCAAGGCTAATGCACGACAACGCAAGGCTAGGCAGTGCACGGCTAGGCAAGGAAAGAGTAACGGAAGGAATGGAAGGCAAGGCAAAGCAAGGCAAGGCAAGTGTAACAAAAGGCACGGCACGGCAAGGGGAAACAAGGCTAAGGCACGGCAATGCAAGACTAAGCAATGCACGGCCAGGCAAGGAAAGGGTAACGCAAGGCAAGGCACTGTCAGGCGAGGCAAGGCTAAGGCACGACAACGCAAGGCTAGGCAATGCACGGAAGGCAAGCAAAGAGTAACGGAAGGCAAGGAATGCAAGTCAAAGCAAGGCAAAGCAAGCAAGTCTATGGCAAGGTGAAACAAGGCTAAGGCACCACAACGCACGGCTAGACAATGCACGGCCAGCCAAGGAAAATGTAACGCAAGGCAAGGCACGGTGAGGCAAGGCAAGGCTAATGCACGACAGCGCAAGGCTAGGCAAAGCACGGAAGGCAAGCAAAGAGTAACGGAAGGCAAGGAAGGCAAGGGAAAGCAAGGCAAGGCAAGGGTAACGGAAGGAAAGACACGGCAATGGGAAACAAGGCTAAGGCACGACAACGCACGGTTAGGCAATGCACGGCAAGGCAAGGAAAGGGTAAAGCAAGGGAAGGCACGGTGAGGCAAGGCAAGGCTAATGCACGACAACGCACGGCTAGGCAATGCACGGCAAGGCAAGGAAAGGGTAACGCAAGCAAGGAAGGCAAGGGAAAGCAAGGCAAGGCAAGGGTAACCGAAGGAACGGCACGACAAGGGGAAACAAGGCTAAGACACGACAATGCACGGCTAGGCAAGGCACGGCAAGGCAAGGAAAGGGTAACGCAAGGCAAGGCACGGTCAGGCGAGGCAAGGCTAGGCAATGCACGGAAGGCAAGCAAAGAGTAACGGAAGGCAAGGAAGGCAAGGGAAAGCAAGGCAAGGCAAGGGTAACCGAAGGAACGGCACGACAAGGGGAAACAAGGCTAAGACACGACAATGCACGGCTAGGCAAGGCACGGCAAGGTAAGGAAAGGGTAAAGCAAGGGAAGGCACGGTGAGGCAAGGCAAGGCTAATGCACGACAACGCACGGCTAGGCAATGCACGGCAAGGCAAGGAAAGGGTAACGCAAGGCAAGGCACGGTGAGGCGAGGCAAGGCTAAGGCACGACAACGCAAGGCTAGGTAATGCACGGAAGGCAAGCAAAGAGTAACGGAAGGCAAGGAAGGCAAGGGAAAGCAAGGCAAGGCAAGTGTAACAAAAGGCACGGCACGGCAAGGGGAAACAAGGCTAAGGCACGGCAACGCACGGCTAGGCAATGCACGGCAAGGCAAGGAGAAGGTAACGCAAGGCAAGGCACCTTGAGGCAAGGCAAGGCTGATGCACGACAACGCACGGCTAGGCAATGCACGGCAAGGCAAGGAAAGGGTAACGCAAGGCAAGGCACGGTCAGGCAAGGCAAGGCTAAGGCACGACAACGCAAGGCTAGACAATGCACGAAAGGCAAGCAAAGAGTAACGGAAGGCAAGGAAGGCAAGGGAAAGCAGGGGATGGCAAGGGTAACGGAAGGAACGGAACGGTAAGGGGAAACAAGGCTAAGGCACGGCAACGCAGGGCTAGGCAATCCACGGCAAGGTAAGGAAACGGTAACGCAAGGCAAGGCACGGTCAAGCGAGGCAAGGGTAATGCAAGACAACGCAAGGCTACGCAGTGCACGGCTAGGCAAGGAAAGAGTAACGGAAGGAAAGGAAGGCAACGCAAAGCAAGGCAAGGCAAGTGTAACAAAGGCACGTCATGGCAAGCGGAAACAAGGCTAAGCACGGCAACGCAAGGCTAAGCAATGCACGGCCAGGCAAGGAAAGGGTAACGCAAGGCAAGGCACGGTAAGGCAAGGCGAGGCTAATGCACGACAACGCACGGCTAGGCAATGCACGGAAGGCAAGCAAAGAGTAACGGAACGCAAGGAAGGCAAGGGAATGCAAGGCAAGGCAAGGTTAACGGAAGGAACGGCACGGCAAGGGGAAACAAGGCTAAGGTACGGTAACGCACGGCTAGGCAATGCAGGGCAAGGCAAGGAAATGGTAACGCAATGCAAGGCACGGTTTGGGGAGGCAAGGCTATTGCACGACAACGGAAGGATAGGCAGTGCACGGCTAGGCAAGGAAAGAGTAACGGAAGGAAAGGAAGGCAAGGCAAAGCAAGGCAAGGCAAGTGTAACAAAAGGCAAGGCACGGCAAGGGGAAAAAAGGCTATGGAACGGCAACGCACGGCTAGGCAATGCACGGCCAGGCAAGGAAAGGGTAACGCAAGGCAAGGCACGGTAAGGCAAGACTAGACTAATGCACGACAACGCACGGCTAGGCAATGCACGGCCAGGCAAGGAAAGGGTAACGCAAGGCAAGGCACAGTGAGGCAAGGCAAGGCTAATGCACGACAACGCAAGGCTAGGCAATGCACGGAAGGCAAGCAAAGAGTAACGGAAGGCAAGGAAGGCAAGGGAAAGCAAGTCAAGGCAAGGGTAACAGAAGGAACGGCACGGCAAGGGGAAACAAGGCTAAGGCACGGCAACGCACGGCTAGGCAATGCAGGCAAGGCAAGGAAAGGGTAACGCAAGGCAAGGCACGGTGAGGCAAGGCAAGGCTAAGGCACGACAACGCAAGGCTAGGCAATGCACGGAAGGCAAGCAAAGAGTAACGGAAGGCAAGGAATGCAAGGCAAAGCAAGGCAAAGCAAGCAAGTCTATGGCAAGGTGAAACAAGGCTAAGGCACCACAACGGACGGCTAGACAATGCACGGCCAGCCAAGGAAAATGTAACGCAAGGCAAGGCACTCTGAGGCAAGGCAAGGCTAATGCACGACAGCGCAAGGCTAGGCAATGCACGGAAGGCAAGCAAAGAGTAACGGAAACCAAGGAATGCAAGGGAAAGCAAGGCAAGGCAAGGGTAACGGAAGGAACGGCACGGCAAGGGGAAACAAGGCTAAGGCACGGCAACGCACGGCTAGGCAATCCACGGCATGGTAAGGAAAGGGTAACGCAAGGCAAGGCACTGTCAGGCGAGGCAAAGCTAATGCACGACATCGCAAGGCTAGGCAGTGCACGGCTAGGCAAGTAAAGAGTAATGGAAGGAAAGGAAGGCAAGGAAAAGCATGGCAAGGCAAGTGTAACAACAGGCACGGCACGGCAAGGGGAAACAAGGCTAAGGCACGACAACGCAAGGCTAGGCAATGCACGGAAGGCAAGCAAAGAGTAACGGAAGGCAAGGAATGCAAAGGAAAGCAGGGGAAGGCAAGGGTAACGAAAGGAACGGCACGGTAAGGGGAAACAAGGCTAAGGCACGACAACACAGGGCTAGGCAATGCAGGGCAAGGCAAGGAAAGGGTAACGCAAGGCAAGGCACGGTTTGGGGGGGCAAGGCTAATGCACGACAACGCAAGGCTAGGCAATGCACGGAAGGCAAGCAAAGGGTAACGGAAGGCAAGGAAGGCAAGGGAAAGCAAGGCAAGGCAACGGTAACGGAAGGAACGGCACGACAAGGGGAAACAAGGCTAAGGCACGGCAACGCACGGCTAGGCAATGCACGGCAAGGCAAGGAAAGGGTAACGCAAGGCAAGGCACGGTGAGGCAAGGCAAGGCTGATGCACGACAACGCACGGCTAGGCAATGCACGGCAAGGCAAGGAAAGGGTAACGCAAGGCAAGGCACGGTGAGGCGAGGCAAGGCTAAGGCACGACAACGCAAGGCTAGGCAATGCACGGAAGGCAAGCAAAGAGTAACGGAAGGCAAGGAAGGCAAGGGAAAGCAAGGCAAGGCAAGTGTAACAAAAGGCACAGCACGGCAAGGGGAAACAAGGCTAAGGCACGGCAACGCAAGACTAAGCAATGCACGGCCAGGCAAGGAAAGGGTAACGCAAGGCAAGGCACGGTCAGGCGAGGCAAGGCTAAGGCACGACAACGCAATGCTAGGCAATGCACGGAAGGCAAGCAAAGAGTAACGGAAACCAAGGAAGGCAAGGGAAAGCAAGGCAAGGCAAGGGTAACGGAAGGAACGGCACGGCAAGGGGAAACAAGGCTAAGGCACGACAACGCACGGATAGGCAATGCACGGCAAGGCAAGGAAAGGGTAACGCAAGGCAAGGCACGGTGAGGCAAGGCAAGGCTAATGCACGACAACGCAAGGCTAGGCAATGCACGGCAAGGCAAGGAAAGGGTAACGCAAGGCAAGGCACGGTCAGGCAAGGCAAGGCTAAGGCACGACAACGCAAGGCTAGACAATGCACGAAAGGCAAGCAAAGAGTAACGGAAGGCAAGGAAGGCAAGGGAAAGCAGGGGAAGGCAAGGGTAACGGAAGGAACGGCACGGTAAGGGGAAACAAGGCTAAGGCACGACAACGCAGGGCTAGGCAATCCACGGCAAGGTAAGGAAAGGGTAACGCAAGGCAAGGCACGGTCAGGCGAGGCAAGGGTAATGCACGACAACGGAAGGCTACGCAGTGCACGGCTAGGCAAGGAAAGAGTAACGGAAGGAAAGGAAGGCAAGGCAAAGCAAGGCAAGGCAAGTGTAACAAAAGGCACGGCACGGCAAGGGGAAACAAGGCTAAGGCACGGCAACGCACGGCTAGGCAATGCACGGCCAGGCAAAGAAAGGGTAACGCAAGGCAAGGCACGGTAAGGCAAGGCAAGGCTAATGCACGACAACGCACGGCTAGGCAATGCACGGAAGGCAAGCAAAGAGTAACGGAACGCAAGGCAGGCAAGGGAATGCAAGGCAAGGCAAGGGTAACGGAAGGAACGGCACGGTAAGGGGAAACAAGGCTAAGGCACGACAACGCAGGGCTGGGCAATGCACGGAAGGCAAGCAAAGAGTAACGGAAGGCAAGGAATGCAAGGCAAAGCAAGGCAACGCAAGCAAGGCTATGGCAAGTTGAAAAAAGGCTAAGGCACGACAACGCAAGGCTAGGCAATGCACGGGAGGCAAGCAAAGAGTAACGGAAGGCAAGGAATGCAAGGCAAAGCAAGGCAACGCAAGCAAGGCTATGGCAAGGTGAAAAAAGGCTAAGGCACGACAACGCAAGGCTAGGCAATGCACGGAAGGCAAGCAAAGAGTAACGGAAGGCAAGGAAGGCAAGGGAAAGCAAGGCAAGGGTAACGGAAGGAACGGCACGGCAAGGGCAAACAAGGCTAAGGCACGACAACGAACGGCTAGGCAATGCAGGGCAAGGCAAGGTAAGGGTAACGCAAGGCAAGGCACGGTCAGGCGAGGCAAGGCTAAGGCACGACAACGCAAGGCTAGGCAATGCACGGAAGGCAAGCAAAGAATAACGGAACGCAAGGAAGGCAAGGGAAAGCAAGGCAAGGCAAGGGTAACGGAAGGAACGGCACGGCAAGGGGAAACAAGGCTAAGGCACGACAACCCAGGGCTAGGCAATGCAGGGCAAGGCAAGGAAATGGTAAAGCAAGGCAAGGCACGGTTTGGGGAGGCAAGGCTAATGCACGACAACGCAAGGCTAGGCAATGCAAGGAAGGCAAGCAAAGAGTAACGGAAGGCAAGGAATGCAAGGCAAAGCAAGGCAACGCAAGCAAGGCTATGGCAAGGTGAAAAAAGGCTAAGGCACGACCACGCAAGGCTAGGCAATGCACGGAAGGCAAACAAAGAGTAACGGAAGGCAAGGAAGGTAAGGCAAAGTAAGGCAACGCAAGCAAGGTTATGGCAAGGTGAAAACATGCTAAGACACGACAACGCAAGGCTAGGCAATGCACGGAAGGCAAGCAAAGAGTAACGGAAGGCAAGGAAGGCAAGGGAAAGCAAGGCAAGGGTAACGGAAGGAACGGCACGGTAAGGGGAAACAAGGCTAAGGCACGACAACACAGGGCTAGGCAATGCAGGGCAAGGCAAGGAAAGGGTAACGCAAGGCAAGGCACGGTTTGGGGAGGCAAGGCTAATGCACGACAACGCAAGGCTAGGCAATGCACGGAAGGCAAGCAAAGGGTAACGGAAGGCAAGGAAGGCAAGGGAAAGCAAGGCAAGGCAAGGGTAACGGAAGGAACGGCACGACAAGGGGAAACAAGGCTAAGGCACGGCAACGCACGGTTAGGCAATGCACGGCAAAGCAAGGAAAGGGTAACGCAAGGCAAGGCACGGTCAGGCGAGGCAAGGCTAATGCACGACAACGCACGGCTAGGCAATGCACGGCAAGGCAAGGAAAGGGTAACGCAAGGCAAGGAAGGCAAGGGAAAGCAAGGCAAGGCAAGGGTAACGGAAGGAACGGCACGACAAGGGGAAACAAGGCTAAGGCACGGCATCGCACGGCTAGGCAATGCACGGCAAGGCAAGGAAAGGGTAACGCAAGGCAAGGCACGTTGAGGCGAGGCAAGGCTAATGCACGACAACGCAAGGCTAGGCAATGCACGGAAGGCAAGCAAAGAGTAACGGAAGGCAAGGAAGGCAAGGGAAAGCAAGGCAAGGCAAGGGTAACGGAAGGAACGGCACGACAAGGGGAAACAAGGCTAAGGCACGGCAACGCACGGCTAGGCAATGCACGGCAAGGCAAGGAAAGGGTAACGCAAGGGAAGGCACGGTGAGGCAAGGCAAGGCTAATGCACGACAACGCACGGCTAGGCAATGCACGGAAGGCAAGCAAAGAGTAACGGAAGGCAAGGAAGGCAAGGGAAAGCAAGGTAAGGCAAGTGCAACAAAAGCCACGGCACGGCAAGGGGAAACAAGGCTAAGGCACGGCAACGCAAGACTAAGCAATGCAGGGCCAGGCAAGGAAAGGGTAACGCAAGGCAAGGCACTGTCAGGCGAGGCAAGGCTAAGGCACGACAACGCAATGCTAGGCAATGCACGGAAGGCAAGCAAAATGTAACGGAAACCAAGGAAGGCAAGGGAAAGCAAGGCAAGGCAAGGGTAACGGAAGGAACGGCACGACAAGGGGAAACAAGGCTAAGGCACGGCAACGCACGGCTAGGCAATGCACGGCAAGGCAAGGAGAAGGTAACGCAAGGCAAGGCACCTTGAGGCAAGGCAAGGCTGATGCACGACAACGCACGGCTAGGCAATGCACGGCAAGGCAAGGAAAGGGTAACGCAAGGCAAGGCACGGTCAGGCAAGGCAAGGCTAAGGCACGACAACGCAAGGCTAGACAATGCACGAAAGGCAAGCAAAGAGTAACGGAAGGCAAGGAAGGCAAGGGAAAGCAGGGGATGGCAAGGGTAACGGAAGGAACGGCACGGTAAGGGGAAACAAGGCTAAGGCACGGCAACGCAGGGCTAGGCAATCCACGGCAAGGTAAGGAAAGGGTAACGCAAGGCAAGGCACGGTCAAGCGAGGCAAGGGTAATGCACGACAACGCAAGGCTACGCAGTGCACGGCTAGGCAAGGAAAGAGTAACGGAAGGAAAGGAAGGCAACGCAAAGCAAGGCAAGGCAAGTGTAACAAAGGCACGTCATGGCAAGCGGAAACAAAGCTAAGCACGGCAACGCAAGGCTAAGCAATGCACGGGCAGGCAAGGAAAGGGTAACGCAAGGCAAGGCACGGTAAGGCAAGGCGAGGCTAATGCACGACAACGCACGGCTAGGCAATGCACGGAAGGCAAGCAAAGAGTAACGGAACGCAAGGAAGGCAAGGGAATGCAAGGCAAGGCAAGGTTAACGGAAGGAACGGCACGGCAAGGGGAAACAAGGCTAAGGTACGGTAACGCACGGCTAGGCAATGCAGGGCAAGGCAAGGAAATGGTAACGCAATGCAAGGCACGGTTTGGGGAGGCAAGGCTATTGCACGACAACGGAAGGATAGGCAGTGCACGGCTAGGCAAGGAAAGAGTAACGGAAGGAAAGGAAGGCAAGGCAAAGCAAGGCAGGCAAGTGTAACAAAAGGCAAGGCACGGCAAGGGGAAAAAAGGCTATGGAACGGCAACGCACGGCTAGGCAATGCACGGCCAGGCAAGGAAAGGGTAACGCAAGGCAAGGCACGGTAAGGCAAGACAAGGCTAATGCACGACAACGCACGGCTAGGCAATGCACGGCCAGGCAAGGAAAGGGTAACGCAAGGCAAGGCACAGTGAGGCAAGGCAAGGCAAATGCACGACAACGCACGGCTAGGCAATGAACGGAAGGCAAGCAAAGAGTAACGGAAGGCAAGGAAGGCAAGGGAAAGCAAGGCAAGGCAAGGGTAACAGAAGGAACGGCACGGCAAGGGGAAACAAGGCTAAGGCACGGCAACGCACGGCTAGGCAATGCAGGCAAGGCAAGGAAAGGGTAACGCAAGGCAAGGCACGGTGAGGCAAGGCAAGGCTGATGCACGACAACGCACGGCTAGGCAATGCACGGCAAGGCAAGGAAAGGGTAACGCAAGGGAAGGCTCTGTCAGGCGAGGCAAAGCTAATGCACGACATCGCAAGGCTAGGCAGTGCACGGCTAGGCAAGGAAAGAGTAATGGAAGGAAAGGAAGGCAAGGAAAAGCATGGCAAGACAAGTGTAACAACAGGCACGGCACGGCAAGGGGAAACAAGGCTAAGGCACGACAACGCAAGGCTAGGCAATGCACGGAAGGCAAGCAAAGAGTAACGGAAGGCAAGGAATGCAAAGGAAAGCAGGGGAAGGCAAGGGTAACGAAAGGAACGGCACGGTAAGGGGAAACAAGGCTAAGGCACGACAACACAGGGCTAGGCAATGCAGGGCAAGGCAAGGAAAGGGTAACGCAAGGCAAGGCACGGTTTGGGGAGGCAAGGCTAATGCACGACAACGCAAGGCTAGGCAATGCACGGAAGGCAAGCAAAGAGTAACGGAAGGCAAGGAAGGCAAGGGAAAGCAAGGCAAGGCAAGGGTAACGGAAGGAACGGCACGACAAGGGGAAACAAGGCTAAGGCACGGCAACGCACGGCTAGGCAATGCACGGCAAGGCAAGGAAAGGGTAACGCAAGGCAAGGCACGGTGACGCAAGGCAAGGCTGATGCACGACAACGCACGGCTAGGCAATGCACGGGAAGGCAAGGAAAGGGTAACGCAAGGCAAGGCACGGTCAGGCGAGGCAAGGCTAAGGCACGACAACGCAAGGCTAGGCAATGCACGGAAGGCAAGCAAAGAGTAACGGAAGGCAAGGAAGGCAAGGGAAAGCAGGGGAAGGGAAGGGTAACGGAAGGAACGGCTCGGCAAGGGGAAACAAGGCTAAGGCACGGTAACGAAGGGCTAGGCAATGCACGGCAAGGCAAGGAAAGGGTAACGCAAGGCAAGGCACGGTCAGGCGAGGCAAGGGTAATGCACGAAAACGCAAGGCTACGCAGTGCACGGCTAGGCAAGGAAAGAGTAACGGAAGGAAAGGAAGGCAAGGCAAAGCAAGGCAAGGCAAGTGTAACAAAAGGCACGGCACGGCAAGGGGAAACAAGGCTAAGGCACGGCAACGCAAGGCTAAGCAATGCACGGCCAGGCAATGAAAGGGTAACGCAAGGCAAGGCACGGTCAGGCGAGGCAAGGCTAAGGCACGACAACGCAAGGCTAGGCAATGCACGGAAGGCAAGCAAAGAGTAACGGAAGGCAAGGAATGCAAGGCAAAGCAAGGCAAAGCAAGCAAGTCTATGGCAAGGTGAAACAAGGCTAAGGCACCACAACGCACGGCTAGACAATGCACGGCCAGCCAAGGAAAATGTAACGCAAGGAAAGGCACTCTGAGGCAAGGCAAGGCTAATGCACGACAGCGCAAGGCTAGGCAATGCACGGAAGGCAAGCAAAGAGTAACGGAAACCAAGGAATGCAAGGGAAAGCAAGGCAAGGCAAGGGTAACGGAAGGCACGGCACGGCAAGGGGAAACAAGGCTAAGGCACGGCAACGCACGGCTAGGCAATCCACGGCATGGTAAGGAAAGGGTACCGCAAGGCAAGGCACTGTCAGGCGAGGCAAAGCTAATGCACGACATCGCAAGGCTACGCAGTGCACGGCTAGGCAAGGAAAGAGTAATGGAAGGAAAGGAAGGCAAGGAAAAGCATGGCAAGGCAAGTGTAACAACAGGCACGGCACGGCAAGGGGAAACAAGGCTAAGGCACGACAACGCAAGGCTAGGCAATGCACGGAAGGCAAGCAAAGAGTAACGGAAGGCAAGGAATGCAAAGGAAAGCAGGGGAAGGCAAGGGTAACGAAAGGAACGGCACGGTAAGGGGAAACAAGGCTAAGGCACGACAACACAGGGCTAGGCAATGCAGGGCAAGGCAAGGAAAGGGTAACGCAAGGCAAGGCACGGTTTGGGGGGGCAAGGCTAATGCACGACAACGCAAGGCTAGGCAATGCACGGAAGGCAAGCAAAGGGTAACGGAAGGCAAGGAAGGCAAGGGAAAGCAAGGCAAGGGAACGGTAACGGAAGGAACGGCACGACAAGGGGAAACAAGGCTAAGGCACGGCAACGCACGGCTAGGCAATGCACGGCAAGGCAAGGAAAGGGTAACGCAAGGCAAGGCACGGTGAGGCAAGGCAAGGCTAATGCACGACAACGCACGGCTAGGCAATGCACGGAAGGCAAGCAAAGAGTAACGGAAGGCAAGGAAGGCAAGGGAAAGCAAGGCAAGTCAAGTGTAACAAAAGGCACGGCACGGCAAGGGGAAACAAGGCTAAGGCACGGCAACGCAAGGCTAGGCAAGGCAAGGGAAAGCAAGGCAAGGCAAGGGTAACGGAAGGAAAGACACGGTCAGGCGAGGCAAGGCTAAGGCACGACAACGCAAGGCTAGGCAATGCACGGAAGGCAAGCAAAGAGTAACGGAAGGCAAGGAAGGCAAGGGAAAGCAAGGCAAGGCAAGGGTAACGGAAGGAACGGCACGGCAAGGGGAAACAAGGCTAAGGCACGGCAACGCACGGCTAGGCAATGCACGGCAAGGCAAGGAGAAGGTAACGCAAGGCAAGGCACCTTGAGGCAAGGCAAGGCTGATGCACGACAACGCACGGCTAGGCAATGCACGGCAAGGCAAGGAAAGGGTAACGCAAGGCAAGGCACGGTCAGGCAAGGCAAGGCTAAGGCACGACAACGCAAGGCTAGACAATGCACGAAAGGCAAGCAAAGAGTAACGGAAGGCAAGGAAGGCAAGGGAAAGCAGGGGAAGGCAAGGGTAACGGAAGGAACGGCACGGTAAGGGGAAACAAGGCTAAGGCACGACAACGCAGGGCTAGGCAATCCACCGCAAGGTAAGGAAAGGGTAACGCAAGGCAAGGCACGGTAAGGCAATACAAGGCTAAGGCACGACAATGGAGGGCTAGGCAATGCACGGCAAGGCAAGGAAAGGGTAACGCAAGGCAAGGCACGGTGAGGCAAGGCAAGGCAAATGCACGACAACGCACGGCTAGGCAATGCACGGAAGGCAAGCAAAGAGTAACGGAAGGCAAGGAAGGCAAGGGAAAGCAAGGCAAGGCAAGGGTAACAGAAGGAACGGCACGGCAAGGGGAAACAAGGCTAAGGCACGGCAACGCACGGCTAGGCAATGCAGGCAAGGCAAGGAAAGGGTAACGCAAGGCAAGGCACGGTGAGGCAAGGCAAGGCTGATGCACGACAACGCACGGCTAGGCAATGCACGGCAAGGCAAGGAAAGGGTAACGCAAGGCAAGGCACTGTCAGGCGAGGCAAAGCTAATGCACGACATCGCAAGGCTAGGCAGTGCACGGCTAGGCAAGGAAAGAGTAATGGAAGGAAAGGAAGGCAAGGAAAAGCATGGCAAGACAAGTGTAACAACAGGCACGGCACGGCAAGGGGAAACAAGGCTAAGGCACGACAACGCAAGGCTAGGCAATGCACGGAAGGCAAGCAAAGAGTAACGGAAGGCAAGGAATGCAAAGGAAAGCAGGGGAAGGCAAGGGTAACGAAAGGAACGGCACGGTAAGGGGAAACAAGGCTAAGGCACGACAACACAGGGCTAGGCAATGCAGGGCAAAGCAAGGAAAGGGTAACGCAAGGCAAGGCACGGTTTGGGGAGGCAAGGCTAATGCACGACAACGCAAGGCTAGGCAATGCACGGAAGGCAAGCAAAGAGTAACGGAAGGCAAGGAAGGCAAGGGAAAGCAAGGCAAGGCAAGGGTAACGGAAGGAACGGCACGACAAGGGGAAACAAGGCTAAGGCACTGCAACGCACGGCTAGGCAATGCACGGCAAGGCAATTAAAGGGTAACGCAAGGCAAGGCACGGTGAGGCAAGGCAAGGCTGATGCACGACAACGCACGGCTAGGCAATGCACGGCAAGGCAAGGAAAGGGTAACGCAAGGCAAGGCACGGTGAGGCGAGGCAAGGCTAATGCACGACAACGCAAGGCTAGGCAATGCACGGAAAGCAAGCAAAGAGTAACGGAAGGCAAGGAAGGCAAGGGAAAGCAGGGGAAGGGAAGGGTAACGGAAGGAACGGCTCGGCAAGGGGAAACAAGGCTAAGGCACGGTAACGAAGGGCTAGGCAATGCACGGCAAGGCAAGGAAAGGGTAACGCAAGGCAAGGCACGGTCAGGCGAGGCAAGGGTAATGCACGACAACGCAAGGCTACGCAGTGCACGGCTAGGCAAGGAAAGAGTAACGGAAGGAAAGGAAGGCAAGGCAAAGCAAGGCAAGGCAAGTGTAACAAAAGGCACGGCACGGCAAGGGGAAACAAGGCTAAGGCACGGCAACGCAAGACTAAGCAATGCACGGCCAGGCAAGGAAAGGGGAACGCAAGGCAAGGCACTGTCAGACGAGGCAAGGCTAAGGCACGACAACGCAAGGCTAGGCAATGCACGGATGGCAAGCAAAGAGTAACGGAAGGCAAGGAAAGCAAGGGAAAGCAAGGCTAGGCAAGGGTAACGGAAGGAACGGCACGGCAAGGGGAAAAAAGGCTAAGGCACGGCAACGCAGGGCTAGGCAATGCACGGCAAGGCAAGGAAAGGGTAACGCAAGGCAAGGCACGGTTTGGGGAGGCAAGTCTAATGCACGACAACGCAAGGCTAGGCAATGCACGGAAAGCAAGCAAAGAGTAACGGAAGGCAAGGAATGCAAGGCAAAGCAAGGCAACGCAAGCAAGGCTATGGCAAGGTGAAAAAAGGCTAAGGCACGACCACGCAAGGCTAGGCAATGCACGGAAGGCAAGCAAAGAGTAACGGAAAGCAAGGAAGGCAAGGCAAAGCAAGGCAACGCAAGCAAGGCTATGGCAATGTGAAAAAAGGCTAAGACACGACAAGGCAAGGCTAGGCAATGCACGGAAGGCAAGCAAAGAGTAACGGAAGGCAAGGAAGGCAAGGGAAAGCAAGGCAAGGCAATGGTAACGGAAAGAACGGCACGGCAAGGGGAAACAAGGCTAAGGCACGACAACGCACTGCTAGGTAATGCACTGCAAGGCAAGGAAAGGGTAACGCAAAGCAAGGCACGGTCAGGCGAGGCAAGGCTAAGGCACGACAACGCAAGGCTAGGCAATGCACGGAAGGCAAGCAAAGAGTAACGGAACGCAAGGAAGGCAAGGGAAAGCAAGGCAAGGCAAGGGTAACGGAAGGAACGGCTCGGCAAGGGGAAACAAGGCTAAGGCACGGCAACGCAGGGCTAGGCAATGCACGGCAAGGCAAGGAAAGGGTAACGCAAGGCAAGGCACTGTCAGGCGAGGCAAAGCTAATGCACGACATCGCAAGGCTAGGCAGTGCACGGCTAGGCAAGGAAAGAGTAACGGAAGGAAAGAAAGGCAAGGCAAAGCAAGGCAACGCAAGCAAGGCTATGGCAAGGTGAAAAAAGGCTAAGACACGACAACGCAAGGCTAGGCAATGCACGGAAGGCAAGCAAAGAGTAACGGAAGGCAAGGAAGGCAAGGGAAAGCAAGGCAAGGGTAACGGAAGGAACGGCACGGTAAGGGGAAACAAGGCTAAGGCACGACAACACAGGGCTAGGCAATGCAGGGCAAGGCAAGGAAAGGGTAACGCAAGGCAAGGCACGGTCAGGCGAGGCAAGGCTAAGGCACGACAACGCAAGGCTAGGCAATGCACGGAAGGCAAGCAAAGAGTAACGGAAGGCAAGGACGGCAAGGGAAAGCAAGGCAAGGCAAGGGTAACGGAAGGAACGGCACGGCAAGGGGAAACAAGGCTAAGGCACGACAACGCACGGTTAGGCAATGCACGGCAAGGCAAGGAAAGGGTAACGCAAGGCAAGGCACGGTGAGGCAAGGCAAGGCTAATGCACGACAACGCACGGCTAGGCAATGCACGGCAAGGCAAGGAAAGGGTAACGCAAGGCAAGGAAGGCAAGGGAAAGCAAGGCAAGGCAAGGGTAACGGAAGGAACGGCACGACAAGGGGAAACAAGGCTAAGGCACGGCAACGCACGGCTAGGCAATGCACGGCAAGGCAAGGAAAGGGTAACGCAAGGCAAGGCACGGTGAGGCGAGGCAAGGCTAATGCACGACAACGCAAGGCTAGGCAGTGCACGGAAGGCAAGCAAAGAGTAACGGAAGGCAAGGAAGGCAAGGGAAAGCAAGGCAAGGCAAGGGTAACGGAAGGAACGGCACGACAAGGGGAAACAAGGCTAAGGCACGGCAAAGCACGGCTAGGCAATGCACGGCAAGGCAAGGAAAGGGTAACGCAAGGCAAGGCACGGTCAGGCGAGGCAAGGGTAATGCACGACAACGCAAGGCTACGCAGTGCACGGCTAGGCAAGGAAAGAGTAACGGAAGGAAAGGAAGGCAACGCAAAGCAAGGCAAGGCAAGTGTAACAAAGGCACGTCATGGCAAGCGGAAACAAGGCTAAGCACGGCAACGCAAGGCTAAGCAATGCACGGGCAGGCAAGGAAAGGGTAACGCAAGGCAAGGCACGGTAAGGCAAGGCGAGGCTAATGCACGACAACGCACGGCTAGGCAATGCACGGAAGGCAAGCAAAGAGTAACGGAACGCAAGGAAGGCAAGGGAATGCAAGGCAAGGCAAGGTTAACGGAAGGAACGGCACGGCAAGGGGAAACAAGGCTAAGGTACGGTAACGCACGGCTAGGCAATGCAGGGCAAGGCAAGGAAATGGTAACGCAATGCAAGGCACGGTTTGGGGAGGCAAGGCTATTGCACGACAACGGAAGGATAGGCAGTGCACGGCTAGGCAAGGAAAGAGTAACGGAAGGAAAGGAAGGCAAGGCAAAGCAAGGCAGGCAAGTGTAACAAAAGGCAAGGCACGGCAAGGGGAAAAAAGGCTATGGAACGGCAACGCACGGCTAGGCAATGCACGGCCAGGCAAGGAAAGGGTAACGCAAGGCAAGGCACGGTAAGGCAAGACAAGGCTAATGCACGACAACGCACGGCTAGGCAATGCACGGCCAGGCAAGGAAAGGGTAACGCAAGGCAAGGCACAGTGAGGCAAGGCAAGGCAAATGCACGACAACGCACGGCTAGGCAATGAACGGAAGGCAAGCAAAGAGTAACGGAAGGCAAGGAAGGCAAGGGAAAGCAAGGCAAGGCAAGGGTAACAGAAGGAACGGCACGGCAAGGGGAAACAAGGCTAAGGCACGGCAACGCACGGCTAGGCAATGCAGGCAAGGCAAGGAAAGGGTAACGCAAGGCAAGGCACGGTGAGGCAAGGCAAGGCTGATGCACGACAACGCACGGCTAGGCAATGCACGGCAAGGCAAGGAAAGGGTAACGCAAGGGAAGGCTCTGTCAGGCGAGGCAAAGCTAATGCACGACATCGCAAGTCTAGGCAGTGCACGGCTAGGCAAGGAAAGAGTAATGGAAGGAAAGGAAGGCAAGGAAAAGCATGGCAAGACAAGTGTAACAACAGGCACGGCACGGCAAGGGGAAACAAGGCTAAGGCACGACAACGCAAGGCTAGGCAATGCACGGAAGGCAAGCAAAGAGTAACGGAAGGCAAGGAATGCAAAGGAAAGCAGGGGAAGGCAAGGGTAACGAAAGGAACGGCACGGTAAGGGGAAACAAGGCTAAGGCACGACAACACAGGGCTAGGCAATGCAGGGCAAGGCAAGGAAAGGGTAACGCAAGGCAAGGCACGGTTTGGGGAGGCAAGGCTAATGCACGACAACGCAAGGCTAGGCAATGCACGGAAGGCAAGCAAAGAGTAACGGAAGGCAAGGAAGGCAAGGGAAAGCAAGGCAAGGCAAGGGTAACGGAAGGAACGGCACGACAAGGGGAAACAAGGCTAAGGCACGGCAACGCACGGCTAGGCAATGCACGGCAAGGCAAGGAAAGGGTAACGCAAGGCAAGGCACGGTGACGCAAGGCAAGGCTGATGCACGACAACGCACGGCTAGGCAATGCACGGGAAGGCAAGGAAAGGGTAACGCAAGGCAAGGCACGGTCAGGCGAGGCAAGGCTAAGGCACGACAACGCAAGGCTAGGCAATGCACGGAAGGCAAGCAAAGAGTAACGGAAGGCAAGGAAGGCAAGGGAAAGCAGGGGAAGGGAAGGGTAACGGAAGGAACGGCTCGGCAAGGGGAAACAAGGCTAAGGCACGGTAACGAAGGGCTAGGCAATGCACGGCAAGGCAAGGAAAGGGTAACGCAAGGCAAGGCACGGTCAGGCGAGGCAAGGGTAATGCACGAAAACGCAAGGCTACGCAGTGCACGGCTAGGCAAGGAAAGAGTAACGGAAGGAAAGGAAGGCAAGGCAAAGCAAGGCAAGGCAAGTGTAACAAAAGGCACGGCACGGCAAGGGGAAACAAGGCTAAGGCACGGCAATGCAAGACTAAGCAATGCACGGCCAGGCAAGGAAAGGGTAACGCAAGGCAAGGCACTGTCAGGCGAGGCAAGGCTAAGGCACGACAACGCAAGGCTAGGCAATGCACGGAAGGCAAGCAAAGAGTAACGGAAGGCAAGGAATGCAAGGCAAAGCAAGGCAAAGCAAGCAAGTCTATGGCAAGGTGAAACAAGGCTAAGGCACCACAACGCACGGCTAGACAATGCACGGCCAGCCAAGGAAAATGTAACGCAAGGAAAGGCACTCTGAGGCAAGGCAAGGCTAATGCACGACAGCGCAAGGCTAGGCAATGCACGGAAGGCAAGCAAAGAGTAACGGAAACCAAGGAATGCAAGGGAAAGCAAGGCAAGGCAAGGGTAACGGAAGGCACGGCACGGCAAGGGGAAACAAGGCTAAGGCACGGCAACGCACGGCTAGGCAATCCACGGCATGGTAAGGAAAGGGTAACGCAAGGCAAGGCACTGTCAGGCGAGGCAAAGCTAATGCACGACATCGCATGGCTACGCAGTGCACGGCTAGGCAAGGAAAGAGTAATGGAAGGAAAGGAAGGCAAGGAAAAGCATGGCAAGGCAAGTGTAACAACAGGCACGGCACGGCAAGGGGAAACAAGGCTAAGGCACGACAACGCAAGGCTAGGCAATGCACGGAAGGCAAGCAAAGAGTAACGGAAGGCAAGGAATGCAAAGGAAAGCAGGGGAAGGCAAGGGTAACGAAAGGAACGGCACGGTAAGGGGAAACAAGGCTAAGGCACGACAACACAGGGCTAGGCAATGCAGGGCAAGGCAAGGAAAGGGTAACGCAAGGCAAGGCTCGGTGAGGCAAGGCAAGGCTAATGCACGACAACGCACGGCTAGGCAATGCACGGAAGGCAAGCAAAGAGTAACGGAAGGCAAGGAAGGCAAGGGAAAGCAAGGCAAGTCAAGTGTAACAAAAGCCACGGCACGGCAAGGGGAAACAAGGCTAAGGCACGGCAACGCAAGACTAAGCAATGCACGGCCAGGCAAGGAAAGGGTAACGCAAGGCAAGGCACTGTCAGGCGAGGCAAGGCTAAGGCACGACAACGCAATGCTAGGCAATGCACGGAAGGCAAGCAAAGAGTAAAGGAAACCAAGGAAGGCAAGGGAAAGCAAGGCAAGGCAAGGGTAACGGAAGGAACGGCACGGCAAGGGGAAACAAGGCTAAGGCACGGCAACGCACGGCTAGGCAATGCACGGCAAGGCAAGGAGAAGGTAACGCAAGGCAAGGCACCTTGAGGCAAGGCAAGGCTGATGCACGACAACGCACGGCTAGGCAATGCACGGCAAGGCAAGGAAAGGGTAACGCAAGGCAAGGCACGGTCAGGCAAGGCAAGGCTAAGGCACGACAACGCAAGGCTAGACAATGCACGAAAGGCAAGCAAAGAGTAACGGAAGGCAAGGAAGGCAAGGGAAAGCAGGGGAAGGCAAGGGTAACGGAAGGAACGGCACGGTAAGGGGAAACAAGGCTAAGGCACGACAACGCAGGGCTAGGCAATCCACCGCAAGGTAAGGAAAGGGTAACGCAAGGCAAGGCACGGTAAGGCAATACAAGGCTAATGCACGACAACGCACGGCTAGGCAATGCACGGCCAGGCAAGGAAAGGGTAACGCAAGGCAAGGCACGGTGAGGCAAGGCAAGGCAAATGCACGACAACGCACGGCTAGGCAATGCACGGAAGGCAAGCAAAGAGTAACGGAAGGCAAGGAAGGCAAGGGAAAGCAAGGCAAGGCAAGGGTAACAGAAGGAACGGCACGGCAAGGGGAAACAAGGCTAAGGCACGGCAACGCACGGCTAGGCAATGCAGGCAAGGCAAGGAAAGGGTAACGCAAGGCAAGGCACGGTGAGGCAAGGCAAGGCTGATGCACGACAACGCACGGCTAGGCAATGCACGGCAAGGCAAGGAAAGGGTAACGCAAGGCAAGGCACTGTCAGGCGAGGCAAAGCTAATGCACGACATCGCAAGGCTAGGCAGTGCACGGCTAGGCAAGGAAAGAGTAATGGAAGGAAAGGAAGGCAAGGAAAAGCATGGCAAGACAAGTGTAACAACAGGCACGGCACGGCAAGGGGAAACAAGGCTAAGGCACGACAACGCAAGGCTAGGCAATGCACGGAAGGCAAGCAAAGAGTAACGGAAGGCAAGGAATGCAAAGGAAAGCAGGGGAAGGCAAGGGTAACGAAAGGAACGGCACGGTAAGGGGAAACAAGGCTAAGGCACGACAACACAGGGCTAGGCAATGCAGGGCAAGGCAAGGAAATGGTAACGCAAGGCAAGGCACGGTTTGGGGAGGCAAGGCTAATGCACGACAACGCAAGGCTAGGCAATGCACGGAAGGCAAGCAAAGAGTAACGGAAGGCAAGGAAGGCAAGGGAAAGCAAGGCAAGGCAAGGGTAACGGAAGGAACGGCACGACAAGGGGAAACAAGGCTAAGGCACGGCAACGCACGGCTAGGCAATGCACGGCAAGGCAAGGAAAGGGTAACGCAAGGCAAGGCACGGTGACGCAAGGCAAGGCTTATGCACGACAACGCACGGCTAGGCAATGCACGGCAAGGCAAGGAAAGGGTAACGCAAGGCAAGGCACGGTCAGGCGAGGCAAGGTTAAGGCACGACAACGCAAGGCTAGGCAATGCACGGAAGGCAAGCAAAGAGTAACGGAAGGCAAGGAAGGCAAGGGAAAGCAGGGGAAGGGAAGGGTAACGGAAGGAACGGCTCGGCAAGGGGAAACAAGGCTAAGGCACGGTAACGAAGGGCTAGGCAATGCACGGCAAGGCAAGGAAAGGGTAACGCAAGGCAAGGCACGGTCAGGCGAGGCAAGGGTAATGCACGAAAACGCAAGGCTACGCAGTGCACGGCTAGGCAAGGAAAGAGTAACGGAAGGAAAGGAAGGCAAGGCAAAGCAAGGCAAGGCAAGTGTAACAAAAGGCACGGCACGGCAAGGGGAAACAAGGCTAAGGCACGGCAATGCAAGACTAAGCAATGCACGGCCAGGCAAGGAAAGGGTAACGCAAGGCAAGGCACTGTCAGGCGAGGCAAGGCTAAGGCACGACAACGCAAGGCTAGGCAATGCACGGAAGGCAAGCAAAGAGTAACGGAAGGCAAGGAATGCAAGGCAAAGCAAGGCAAAGCAAGCAAGTCTATGGCAAGGTGAAACAAGGCTAAGGCACCACAACGCACGGCTAGACAATGCACGGCCAGCCAAGGAAAATGTAACGCAAGGAAAGGCACTCTGAGGCAAGGCAAGGCTAATGCACGACAGCGCAAGGCTAGGCAATGCACGGAAGGCAAGCAAAGAGTAACGGAAACCAAGGAATGCAAGGGAAAGCAAGGCAAGGCAAGGGTAACGGAAGGCACGGCACGGCAAGGGGAAACAAGGCTAAGGCACGGCAACGCACGGCTAGGCAATCCACGGCATCGTAAGGAAAGGGTAACGCAAGGCAAGGCACTGTCAGGCGAGGCAAAGCTAATGCACGACATCGCAAGGCTACGCAGTGCACGGCTAGGCAAGGAAAGAGTAATGGAAGGAAAGGAAGGCAAGGAAAAGCATGGCAAGGCAAGTGTAACAACAGGCACGGCACGGCAAGGGGAAACAAGGCTAAGGCACGACAACGCAAGGCTAGGCAATGCACGGAAGGCAAGCAAAGAGTAACGGAAGGCAAGGAATGCAAAGGAAAGCAGGGGAAGGCAAGGGTAACGGAAAGGAACGGCACGGTAAGGGGAAACAAGGCTAAGGCACGACAACACAGGGCTAGGCAATGCAGGGCAAGGCAAGGAAAGGGTAACGCAAGGCAAGGCACGGTTTGGGGGGGCAAGGCTAATGCACGACAACGCAAGGCTAGGCAATGCACGGAAGGCAAGCAAAGGGTAACGGAAGGCAAGGAAGGCAAGGGAAAGCAAGGCAAGGCAAGGGTAACGGAAGGAACGGCACGGCAAGGGGAAACAAGGCTAAGGCACGACAACGCACGGCTAGGCAATGCACGGCAATGCAAGGAAAGGGTAACGCAAGGCAAGGCTCGGTGAGGCAAGGCAAGGCTGATGCACGACAACGCACGGCTAGGCAATGCACGGAAGGCAAGCAAAGAGTAACGGAAGGCAAGGAAGGCAAGGGAAAGCAAGGCAAGTCAAGTGCAAAAGCCACGGCACGGCAAGGGGAAACAAGGCTAAGGCACGGCAACGCAAGACTAAGCAATGCAAGGCAAGGAAAGGGTAACGCAAGGGAAGGCACTGTCAGGCGAGGCAAGGCTAAGGCACGACAACGCAATGCTAGGCAATGCACGGAAGGCAAGCAAAGAGTAAAGGAAACCAAGGAAGGCAAGGGAAAGCAAGGCAAGGCTAACGGAAGGAACGGCACGGCAAGGGGAAACAAGGCTACGGCACGGCAACGCACGGCTAGGCAATGCACGGCAAGGCAAGGAGAAGGTAACGCAAGGCAAGGCAAGGCAAGGCAAGGCTGATGCACGACAACGCACGGCTAGGCAATGCACGGCAAGGCAAGGAAAGGGTAACGCAAGGCAAGGCACGGTCAGGCAAGGCAAGGCTAAGGCACGACAACGCAAGGCTAGACAATGCACGAAAGGCAAGCAAAGAGTAACGGAAGGCAAGGAAGGCAAGGGAAAGCAGGGGAAGGCAAGGGTAACGGAAGGAACGGCACGGTAAGGGGAAACAAGGCTAAGGCACGACAACGCAGGGCTAGGCAATCCACCGCAAGGTAAGGAAAGGGTAACGCAAGGCAAGGCACGGTAAGGCAAGACAAGGCTAATGCACGACAACGCACGGCTAGGCAATGCACGGCCAGGCAAGGAAAGGGTAACGCAAGGCAAGGCACGGTGAGGCAAGGCAAGGCAAATGCACGACAACGCACGGCTAGGCAATGCACGGAAGGCAAGCAAAGAGTAACGGAAGGCAAGGAAGGCAAGGGAAAGCAAGGCAAGGCAAGGGTAACAGAAGGAACGGCACGGCAAGGGGAAACAAGGCTAAGGCACGGCAACGCACGGCTAGGCAATGCAGGCAAGGCAAGGAAAGGGTAACGCAAGGCAAGGCACGGTGAGGCAAGGCAAGGCTGATGCACGACAACGCACGGCTAGGCAATGCACGGCAAGGCAAGGAAAGGGTAACGCAAGGCAAGGCACTGTCAGGCGAGGCAAAGCTAATGCACGACATCGCAAGGCTAGGCAGTGCACGGCTAGGCAAGGAAAGAGTAATGGAAAGAAAGGAAGGCAAGGAAAAGCATGGCAAGACAAGTGTAACAACAGGCACGGCACGGCAAGGGGAAACAAGGCTAAGGCACGACAACGCAAGGCTAGGCAATGCACGGAAGGCAAGCAAAGAGTAACGGAAGGCAAGGAATGCAAAGGAAAGCAGGGGAAGGCAAGGGTAACGAAAGGAACGGCACGGTAAGGGGAAACAAGGCTAAGGCACGACAACACAGGGCTAGGCAATGCAGGGCAAAGCAAGGAAAGGGTAACGCAAGGCAAGGCACGGTTTGGGGAGGCAAGGCTAATGCACGACAACGCAAGGCTAGGCAATGCACGGAAGGCAAGCAAAGAGTAACGGAAGGCAAGGAAGGCAAGGGAAAGCAAGGCAAGGCAAGGGTAACGGAAGGAACGGCACGACAAGGGGAAACAAGGCTAAGGCACTGCAACGCACGGCTAGGCAATGCACGGCAAGGCAATTAAAGGGTAACGCAAGGCAAGGCACGGTGAGGCAAGGCAAGGCTGATGCACGACAACGCACGGCTAGGCAATGCACGGCAAGGCAAGGAAAGGGTAACGCAAGGCAAGGCACGGTGAGGCGAGGCAAGGCTAAGGCACGACAACGCAAGGCTAGGCAATGCACGGAAGGCAAGCAAAGAGTAACGGAAGGCAAGGAAGGCAAGGGAAAGCAGGGGAAGGGAAGGGTAACGGAAGGAACGGCTCGGCAAGGGGAAACAAGGCTAAGGCACGGTAACGAAGGGCTAGGCAATGCACGGCAAGGCAAGGAAAGGGTAACGCAAGGCAAGGCACGGTCAGGCGAGGCAAGGGTAATGCACGAAAACGCAAGGCTACGCAGTGCACGGCTAGGCAAGGAAAGAGTAACGGAAGGAAAGGAAGGCAAGGCAAAGCAAGGCAAGGCAAGTGTAACAAAAGGCACGGCACGGCAAGGGGAAACAAGGCTAAGGCACGGCAACGCAAGACTAAGCAATGCACGGCCAGGCAAGGAAAGGGTAACGCAAGGCAAGGCACTGTCAGGCGAGGCAAGGCTAAGGCACGACAACGCAAGGCTAGGCAATGCACGGAAGGAAAGCGAAGAGTAACGGAAGGCAAGGAAAGCAAGGGAAAGCAAGGGAAGGCAAGGGTAACGGAAGGAACGGCACGGCAAGGGGAAAAAAGGCTAAGGCACGACAACACAGGGCTAGGCAATGCAGGGTAAGGCAAGGAAAGGGTAACGCAAGGCAAGGCACGGTTTGGGGAGGCAAGTCTAATGCACGACAACGCAAGGCTAGGCAATGCACGGAAAGCAAGCAAAGAGTAACGGAAGGCAAGGAATGCAAGGCAAAGCAAGGCAACGCAAGCAAGGCTATGGCAAGGTGAAAAAAGGCTAAGGCACGACCACGCAAGGCTAGGCAATGCACGGAAGGTAAGCAAAGAGTATCGGAAAGCAAGGAAGGCAAGGCAAAGCAAGGCAACGCAAGCAAGGCTATGGCAATGTGAAAAAAGGCTAAGACACGACAAGGCAAGGCTAGGCAATGCAAGGAAGGCAAGCAAAGAGTAACGGAAGGCAAGGAAGGCAAGGGAAAGCAAGGCAAGGCAATGGTAACGGAAAGAACGGCACGGCAAGGGGAAACAAGGCTAAGGCACGACAACGCACTGCTAGGCAATGCACTGCAAGGGAAGGAAATGGTAACGCAAGGCAAGGCACGGTCAGGCGAGGCAAGGCTAAGGCACGACAACGCAAGTCTAGGCAATGCACGGAAGGCAAGCAAAGAGTAACGGAACGCAAGGAAGGCAAGGGAAAGCAAGGGAAGGCAAGGGTAACGGAAGGAACGGCTCGGCAAGGGGAAACAAGGCTAAGGCACGGCAACGCAGGGCTAGGCAATGCACGGCAAGGCAAGGAAAGGGTAACGCAAGGCAAGGCACTGTCAGGCGAGGCAAAGCTAATGCACGACATCGCAAGGCTAGGCAGTGCACGGCTAGGCAAGGAAAGAGTAACGGAAGGAAAGGAAGGCAAGGCAAAGCATGGCAAGGCAAGTGTAACAAAAGGCACGGCACGGCAAGGGGAAACAAGGCTAAGGCACGACAACGCAATGCTAGGCAATGCACGGAAGGCAAGCAAAGAGTAACGGAAGGCAAGGAATGCAAAGGAAAGCAGGGGAAGGCAAGGGTAACGAAAGGAACGGCACGGTAAGGGGAAACAACGATAAGGCACGACAACACAGGGCTAGGCAATGCAGGGCAAGGCAAGGAAAGGGTAACGCAAGGCAAGGCACGATTTGGGGAGGCAAGGCTAATGTACGACAACGCAAGGCTAGGCAATGAACGGAAGGCAAGCAAAGAGTAACGGAAGGCAAGGAAGGCAAGGGAAAGCAAGGCAAGGCAAGGGTAACGGAAGGAACGGCACGGCAAGGGGAAACAAGGCTAAGGCACGGCAACGCACGGCTAGGCAATGCACGGCAAGGCAAGGAAAGGGTAACGCAAGGCAAGGCACGGTGAGGCAAGGCAAGGCTGATGCACGACAACGCACGGCTAGGCAATGCACAGCAAGGCAAGGAAAGGGTAACGCAAGGCAAGGCACGGTCAGGCGAGGCAAGGCTAATGCACGACAACGCAAGGCTAGGCAATGCACGGAAGGCAAGCAAAGAGTAACGGAAGGCAAGGAAGGCAGGGGAAAGCAAGGCAAGGCAAGGGTAACGGAAGGAACGGCTCGGCAAGGGGAAACAAGGCTAAGGCACGGCAACGCAGGGCTAGGCAATGCACGGCAAGGCAAGGAAAGGGTAACGCAAGGCAAGGCACTGTCAGGCGAGGCAAAGCTAATGCACGACATCGCAAGGCTAGGCAGTGCACGGCTAGGCAAGGAAAGAGTAACGGAAGGAAAGGAAGGCAAGGCAAAGCATGGCAAGGCAAGTGTAACAACAGGCATGGCACGGCAAGGGGAAACAAGGCTAAGGCACGACAACGCAATGCTAGGCAATGCACGGAAGTCAAGCAAAGAGTAACGGAAGGCAAGGAATGCAAAGGAAAGCAGGGGAAGGCAAGGGTAACGAAAGGAACGGCACGGTAAGGGGAAACAACGCTAAGGCACGACAACACAGGGCTAGGCAATGCAGGGCAAGGCAAGGAAAGGGTAACGCAAGGCAAGGCACGGTGAGGCAAGGCAAGGCTGATGCACGACAACGCACGGCTAGGCAATGCACGGCAAGGCAAGGAAAGGGTAACGCAAGGCAAAGCACGGTCAGGCGTGGCAAGGCTAATGCACGACAACGCAAGGCTAGGCAATGCACGGAAGGCAAGCAAAGAGTAACGGAAGGCAAGGAAGGCAAGGGAAAGCAGGGGAAGGCAAGGGTAACGGAAGGAACGGCACGGTAAGGGGAAACAAAGCTAAAGCACGACAACGCAGGGCTAGGCAATGCACGGCAAGGCAAGGAAAGGGTAATGCAAGGCAAGGCACGGTCAGGCGAGGCAAGGGTAATGCACGACAACGCAAGCCTACGCAGTGCACGGCTAGGCAAGGAAAGAGTAACGGAAGGAAAGGAAGGCAAGGCAAAGCAAGGCAAGGCAAGTGTAACAAAAGGCACGGCACGGCAAGGGGAAACAAGGCTAAGGCACGGCAACGCAAGGCTAAGCAATGCACGGCCAGGCAAGGAAAGGGTAACGCAAGGCAAGGCCCAGTAATGCAAGGTGAGGCTAATGCACGACAACGCACGGCTAGGCAATGCACGGAAGGCAAGCAAAGAGTAACGGAACGCAAGGAAGGCAAGGGAATGCATGGCAAGGCAAGGTTAACGGAAGGAACGGCACGGTAAGGGGAAACAAGGCTAAGGCACGACAACGCAGGGCTAGGCAATGCACGGCAAGGCAAGGAAAGGGTAACGCAAGGCAAGGCACGGTCAGGCGAGGCAAGGGTAATGCACGACAACGCAAGGCTACGCAGTGCACGGCTAGGCAAGGAAAGAGTAACGGAAGGAAATAAAGGCAAGGCAAACAAGGCAAGGCAAGTGTAACAAAAGGCACGGCACGGCAAGGGGAAACAAGGCTAAGGCACGGCAACGCAAGGCTAAGCAATGCACGGCCAGGCAAGGAAAGGGTAACGCAAGGCAAGGCACGGTAAGGCAAGGCGAGGCTAATGCACGACAACGCACGGCTAGGCAATGCACGGAAGGCAAGCAAAGAGTAACGGAACGCAAGGAAGGCAAGGGAATGCATGGCAAGGCAAGGTTAACGGAAGGAACGGCACGGCAAGGGGAAACAAGGCTAAGGCACGGTAACGCACGGCTAGGCAATGCAGGGCAAGGCAAGGAAATGGTAACGCAAGGCAAGGCACGGTTTGGGGAGGCAAGGCTAATGCACGACAACGGAAGGATAGGCAGTGCACGGCTAGGCAAGGAAAGAGTAACGGAAGGAAAGGAAGGCAAGGCAAAGCAAGGCAAGGCAAGTGTAACAAAAGGCAAGGCACGGCAAGGGGAAAAAAGGCTAAGGAACGGCAGCACACGGCTAGGCAATGCACGGCCAGGCAAGGAAAGGGTAACGCAAGGCAAGGCACGGTAAGGCAAGACAAGGCTAATGCACGACAACGCACGGCTAGGCAATGCACGGCCAGGCAAGGAAAGGGTAACGCAAGGCAAGGCACAGTGAGGCAAGGCAAGGCAAATGCACGACAACGCACGGCTAGGCAATGCACGGAAGGCAAGCAAAGAGTAACGGAAGGCAAGGAAGGCAAGGGAAAGCAAGGCAAGGCAAGGGTAACAGAAGGAACGGCACGGCAAGGGGAAACAAGGCTAAGGCACGGCAACGCACGGCTAGGCAATGCAGGCAAGGCAAGGAAAGGGTAACGCAAGGCAAGGCACGGTGAGGCAAGGCAAGGCTGATGCACGACAACGCACGGCTAGGCAATGCACGGCAAGGCAAGGAAAGGGTAACGCAAGGCAAGGCACTGTCAGGCGAGGCAAAGCTAATGCACGACATCGCAAGGCTAGGCAGTGCACGGCTAGGCAAGGAAAGAGTAATGGAAGGAAAGGAAGGCAAGGAAAAGCATGGCAAGACAAGTGTAACAACAGGCACGGCACGGCAAGGGGAAACAAGGCTAAGGCACGACAACGCAAGGCTAGGCAATGCACGGAAGGCAAGCAAAGAGTAACGGAAGGCAAGGAATGCAAAGGAAAGCAGGGGAAGGCAAGGGTAACGAAAGGAACGGCACGGTAAGGGGAAACAAGGCTAAGGCACGACAACACAGGGCTAGGCAATGCAGGGCAAGGCAAGG
The DNA here is from genome assembly GCF_037893015.1 of Macrotis lagotis. Lineage (NCBI taxonomy): Eukaryota > Metazoa > Chordata > Mammalia > Peramelemorphia > Peramelidae > Macrotis > Macrotis lagotis. The sequence continues at coordinate 238,654 of NW_027421945.1, forward strand.
AAAGGGTAACGCAAGGCAAGGCACGGTCAGGCGAGGCAAGGCTAAGGCACGACAACGCAAGGCTAGGCAATGCACGGAAGGCAAGCAAAGAGTAACGGAAGGCAAGGAAGGCAAGGGAAAGCAGGGGAAGGGAAGGGTAACGGAAGGAACGGCTCGGCAAGGGGAAACAAGGCTAAGGCACGGTAACGAAGGGCTAGGCAATGCACGGCAAGGCAAGGAAAGGGTAACGCAAGGCAAGGCACGGTCAGGCGAGGCAAGGGTAATGCACGAAAACGCAAGGCTAGGCAATGCACGGCTAGGCAAGGAAAGAGTAACGGAAGGAAAGGAAGGCAAGGCAAAACAAGGCAAGGCAAGTGTAACAAAAGGCACGGCACGGCAAGGGGAAACAAGGCTAAGGCACGGCAATGCAAGACTAAGCAATGCACGGCCAGGCAAGGAAAGGGTAACGCAAGGCAAGGCACTGTCAGGCGAGGCAAGGCTAAGGCACGACAACGCAAGGCTAGGCAATGCACGGAAGGCAAGCAAAGAGTAACGGAAGGCAAGGAATGCAAGGCAAAGCAAGGCAAAGCAAGCAAGTCTATGGCAAGGTGAAACAAGGCTAAGGCACCACAACGCACGGCTAGACAATGCACGGCCAGCCAAGGAAAATGTAACGCAAGGAAAGGCACTCTGAGGCAAGGCAAGGCTAATGCACGACAGCGCAAGGCTAGGCAATGCACGGAAGGCAAGCAAAGAGTAACGGAAACCAAGGAATGCAAGGGAAAGCAAGGCAAGGCAAGGGTAACGGAAGGCACGGCACGGCAAGGGGAAACAAGGCTAAGGCACGGCAACGCACGGCTAGGCAATCCACGGCATGGTAAGGAAAGGGTAACGCAAGGCAAGGCACTGTCAGGCGAGGCAAAGCTAATGCACGACATCGCAAGGCTACGCAGTGCACGGCTAGGCAAGGAAAGAGTAATGGAAGGAAAGGAAGGCAAGGAAAAGCATGGCAAGGCAAGTGTAACAACAGGCACGGCACGGCAAGGGGAAACAAGGCTAAGGCACGACAACGCAAGGCTAGGCAATGCACGAAAGGCAAGCAAAGAGTAACGGAAGGCAAGGAAGGCAAGGGAAAGCAGGGGAAGGCAAGGGTAACGGAAGGAACGGCACGGTAAGGGGAAACAAGGCTAAGGCACGACAACACAGGGCTAGGCAATGCAGGGCAAGGCAAGGAAAGGGTAACGCAAGGCAAGGCACGGTTTGGGGGGTTAACGCAAGGCTAAGGCACGACAACGCAAGGCTAGGCAATGCACGAAAGGCAAGCAAAGAGTAACGGAAGGCAAGGAAGGCAAGGGAAAGCAGGGGAAGGCAAGGGTAACGGAAGGAACGGCACGGTAAGGGGAAACAAGGCTAAGGCACGACAACGCAGGGCTAGGCAATCCACCGCAAGGTAAGGAAAGGGTAACGCAAGGCAAGGCACGGTAAGGCAAGACAAGGCTAATGCACGACAACGCACGGCTAGGCAATGCACGGCCAGGCAAGGAAAGGGTAACGCAAGGCAAGGCACGGTGAGGCAAGGCAAGGCAAATGCACGACAACGCACGGCTAGGCAATGCACGGAAGGCAAGCAAAGAGTAACGGAAGGCAAGGAAGGCAAGGGAAAGCAAGGCAAGGCAAGGGTAACAGAAGGAACGGCACGGCAAGGGGAAACAAGGCTAAGGCACGGCAACGCACGGCTAGGCAATGCAGGCAAGGCAAGGAAAGGGTAACGCAAGGCAAGGCACGGTGAGGCAAGGCAAGGCTGATGCACGACAACGCACGGCTAGGCAATGCACGGCAAGGCAAGGAAAGGGTAACGCAAGGCAAGGCACTGTCAGGCGAGGCAAAGCTAATGCACGACATCGCAAGGCTAGGCAGTGCACGGCTAGGCAAGGAAAGAGTAATGGAAGGAAAGGAAGGCAAGGAAAAGCATGGCAAGACAAGTGTAACAACAGGCACGGCACGGCAAGGGGAAACAAGGCTAAGGCACGACAACGCAAGGCTAGGCAATGCACGGAAGGCAAGCAAAGAGTAACGGAAGGCAAGGAATGCAAAGGAAAGCAGGGGAAGGCAAGGGTAACGAAAGGAACGGCACGGTAAGGGGAAACAAGGCTAAGGCACGACAACACAGGGCTAGGCAATGCAGGGCAAAGCAAGGAAAGGGTAACGCAAGGCAAGGCACGGTTTGGGGAGGCAAGGCTAATGCACGACAACGCAAGGCTAGGCAATGCACGGAAGGCAAGCAAAGAGTAACGGAAGGCAAGGAAGGCAAGGGAAAGCAAGGCAAGGCAAGGGTAACGGAAGGAACGGCACGACAAGGGGAAACAAGGCTAAGGCACTGCAACGCACGGCTAGGCAATGCACGGCAAGGCAATTAAAGGGTAACGCAAGGCAAGGCACGGTGAGGCAAGGCAAGGCTGATGCACGACAACGCACGGCTAGGCAATGCACGGCAAGGCAAGGAAAGGGTAACGCAAGGCAAGGCACGGTGAGGCGAGGCAAGGCTAAGGCACGACAACGCAAGGCTAGGCAATGCACGGAAGGCAAGCAAAGAGTAACGGAAGGCAAGGAAGGCAAGGGAAAGCAGGGGAAGGGAAGGGTAACGGAAGGAACGGCTCGGCAAGGGGAAACAAGGCTAAGGCACGGTAACGAAGGGCTAGGCAATGCACGGCAAGGCAAGGAAAGGGTAACGCAAGGCAAGGCACGGTCAGGCGAGGCAAGGGTAATGCACGAAAACGCAAGGCTACGCAGTGCACGGCTAGGCAAGGAAAGAGTAACGGAAGGAAAGGAAGGCAAGGCAAAGCAAGGCAAGGCAAGTGTAACCAAAGGCACGGCACGGCAAGGGGAAACAAGGCTAAGGCACGGCAACGCAAGGCTAGGCAATGCACGGCAAGGCAAGGAAAGGGTAACGCAAGGCAAGGCACGGTCAGGCGAGGCAAGGCTAAGGCACGACAACGCAAGGCTAGGCAATGCACGGAAGGAAAGCGAAGAGTAACGGAAGGCAAGGAAAGCAAGGGAAAGCAAGGGAAGGCAAGGGTAACGGAAGGAACGGCACGGCAAGGGGAAACAAGGCTAAGGCACGACAACACAGGGCTAGGCAATGCAGGGTAAGGCAAGGAAAGGGTAACGCAAGGCAAGGCACGGTTTTGGGAGGCAAGTCTAATGCACGACAACGCAAGGCTAGGCAATGCACGGAAAGCAAGCAAAGAGTAACGGAAGGCAAGGAATGCAAGGCAAAGCAAGGCAACGCAAGCAAGGCTATGGCAAGGTGAAAAAAGGCTAAGGCACGACCACGCAAGGCTAGGCAATGCACGGAAGGCAAGCAAAGAGTAACGGAAAGCAAGGAAGGCAAGGCAAAGCAAGGCAACGCAAGCAAGGCTATGGCAATGTGAAAAAAGGCTAAGACACGACAATGCAAGTCTAGGCAATGCACGGAAGGCAAGCAAAGAGTAACGGAAGGCAAGGAAGGCAGGGGAAACCAAGGCAAGGCAAGGGTAACGGAAGGAACGGCTCGGCAAGGGGAAACAAGGCTAAGGCACGGCAACGCAGGGCTAGGCAATGCACGGCAAGGCAAGGAAAGGGTAACGCAAGGCAAGGCACTGTCAGGCGAGGCAAAGCTAATGCACGACATCGCAAGGCTAGGCAGTGCACGGCTAGGCAAGGAAAGAGTAACGGAAGGAAAGGAAGGCAAGGCAAAGCAAGGCAAGGCAAGAGTAACGGAAGGAACGGCACGGCAAGGGGAAACAAGGCTAAGGCACGACAACGCAAGGCTAGGCAATGCACGGCAAGGCAAGGAAAGGGTAACGCAAGGCAAGGAATGCAAAGGAAAGCAGGGGAAGGCAAGGGTAACGAAAGGAACGGCACGGTAAGGGGAAACAACGCTAAGGCACGACAACACAGGGCTAGGCAATGCAGGGCAAGGCAAGGAAAGGGTAACGCAAGGCAAGGCACGGTGAGGCAAGGCAAGGCTGATGCACGACAACGCACGGCTAGGCAATGCACGGCAAGGCAAGGAAAGGGTAACGCAAGGCAAGGCACGGTGAGGCGAGGCAAGGCTAAGGCACGACAACGCAAGGCTAGGCAATGCACGGAAGGCAAGCAAAGAGTAACGGAAGGGAAGGAAGGCAAGGGAAAGGAGGGGAAGGCAAGGGTAACGGAAGGAACGGCACGGTAAGGGGAAACAAAGCTAAAGCACGACAACGCAGGGCTAGGCAATGCACGGCAAGGCAAGGAAAGGGTAATGCAAGGCAAGGCACGGTCAGGCGAGGCAAGGGTAATGCACGACAACGCAAGCCTACGCAGTGCACGGCTAGGCAAGGAAAGAGTAACGGAAGGAAAGGAAGGCAAGGCAAAGCAAGGCAAGGCAAGTGTAACAAAAGGCACGGCACGGCAAGGGGAAACAAGGCTAAGGCACGGCAACGCAAGGCTAAGCAATGCACGGCCAGGCAAGGAAAGGGTAACGCAAGGCAAGGCCCAGTAATGCAAGGTGAGGCTAATGCACGACAACGCACGGCTAGGCAATGCACGGCAATGGAAGGAAAGGGTAACGCAAGGCAAGGCACGGTCAGGCAAGGCAAGGCTAAGGCACAACAACGCAAGGCTAGGCAATGCACGGAAGGCAAGCAAAGAGTAACGGAAGGCAAGGAAGGCAAGGGAAAGCAAGGCAAGGCAAGGGTAACGGAAGGAACGGCACGGCAAGGGGAAACAAGGCTAAGGCACGACAACGCACGGCTAGGCAATGCAGGGCAAGGCAAGGAAAGGGTAACGCAAGGCAAGGCACGGTTTGGGGAGGCAAGGCTAATGCACGACAACGCAAGGCTAGGCAGTGCACGGCAAGGCAAGGAAAGAGTAACGGAAGGAAAGGAAGGCAAGGCAAAGCAAGGCAAGGCAAGTGTAACAAAAAGGCTAAGGCACGACAACGCAAGGCTAGGCAATGCACGGAAGGCAAGCAAAGAGTAACGGAAGGCAAGGAAGGCAAGGGAAAGCAAGGCAAGGCAAGGGTAACGGAAGGAACGGCACGGCAAGGGGAAACAAGGCTAAGGCACGACAACGCACGGCTAGGCAATGCACGGCAAGGCAAGGAAAGGGTAACGGAAGGCAAGGCACGGTGAGGCAAGGCAAGGCTGATGCATGACAACGCACAGCTAGGCAATGCACGGCAAGGCAAGGAAAGGGTAACGCAAGGCAAGGCACGGTCAGGCGAGGCAAGGCTAAGACACGACAACGCAAGGCTAGGCAATGCACGGAAGGCAAGCAAAGAGTAACGGAAGGCAAGGAATTCAAGGGAAAGCAGGGGAAGGCAAGGGTAACGGAAGGAACGGCACGGTAAGGGGAAACAAGGCTAAGGCACGACAACGCAGGGCTAGGCAATGCACGGCAAGGCAAGGAAAGGGTAACGCAAGGCAAGGCACGGTCAGGCGAGGCAAGGGTAATGCACGACAACGCAAGGCTACGCAGTGCACGGCTAGGCAAGGAAAGAGTAACGGAAGGAAAGGAAGGCAAGGCAAAGCAAGGCAAGGCAAGTGTAACAAAAGGCACGGCACGGGAAGGGGAAACAAGGCTAAGGCACGGCAACGCACGGCTAGGCAATGCACGGCAAGGCAAGGAAAGGGTAACGCAAGGCAAGGCACGGTAAGGCAAGGCGAGGCTAATGCACGACAACGCACGGCTAGGCAATGCACGGAAGGCAAGCAAAGAGTAACGGAACGCAAGGAAGGCAAGGGAATGCATGGCAAGGCAAGGTTAACGGAAGGAACGGCACGGCAAGGGGAAACAAGGCTAAGGCACGGTAACGCACGGCTAGGCAATGCAGGGCAAGGCAAGGAAATGGTAACGCAAGGCAAGGCACGGTTTGGGGAGGCAAGGCTAATGCACGACAACGGAAGGATAGGCAGTGCACGGCTAGGCAAGGAAAGAGTAACGGAAGGAAAGGAAGGCAAGGCAAAGCAAGGCAAGGCAAGTGTAACAAAAGGCAAGGCACGGCAAGGGGAAAAAAGGCTAAGGAACGGCAGCACACGGCTAGGCAATGCACGGCCAGGCAAGGAAAGGGTAACGCAAGGCAAGGCACGGTAAGGCAAGACAAGGCTAATGCACGACAACGCACGGCTAGGCAATGCACGGCCAGGCAAGGAAAGGGTAACGCAAGGCAAGGCACAGTGAGGCAAGGCAAGGCAAATGCACGACAACGCACGGCTAGGCAATGCACGGAAGGCAAGCAAAGAGTAACGGAAGGCAAGGAAGGCAAGGGAAAGCAAGGCAAGGCAAGGGTAACAGAAGGAACGGCACGGCAAGGGGAAACAAGGCTAAGGCACGGCAACGCACGGCTAGGCAATGCAGGCAAGGCAAGGAAAGGGTAACGCAAGGCAAGGCACGGTGAGGCAAGGCAAGGCTGATGCACGACAACGCACGGCTAGGCAATGCACGGCAAGGCAAGGAAAGGGTAACGCAAGGCAAGGCACTGTCAGGCGAGGCAAAGCTAATGCACGACATCGCAAGGCTAGGCAGTGCACGGCTAGGCAAGGAAAGAGTAATGGAAGGAAAGGAAGGCAAGGAAAAGCATGGCAAGACAAGTGTAACAACAGGCACGGCACGGCAAGGGGAAACAAGGCTAAGGCACGACAACGCAAGGCTAGGCAATGCACGGAAGGCAAGCAAAGAGTAACGGAAGGCAAGGAATGCAAAGGAAAGCAGGGGAAGGCAAGGGTAACGAAAGGAACGGCACGGTAAGGGGAAACAAGGCTAAGGCACGACAACACAGGGCTAGGCAATGCAGGGCAAGGCAAGGAAAGGGTAACGCAAGGCAAGGCACGGTTTGGGGAGGCAAGGCTAATGCAAGACAACGCAAGGCTAGGCAATGCACGGAAGGCAAGCAAAGAGTAACGGAAGGCAAGGAAGGCAAGGGAAAGCAAGGCAAGGCAAGGGTAACGGAAGGAACGGCACGACAAGGGGAAACAAGGCTAAGGCACGGCAACGCACGGCTATGCAATGCACGGCAAGGCAAGGAAAGGGTAACGCAAGGCAAGGCACGGTGAGGCAAGGCAAGGCTGATGCACGACAACGCACGGCTTGGCAATGCACGGCAAGGCAAGGAAAGGGTAACGCAAGGCAAGGCACGGTGAGGCGAGGCAAGGCTAAGGCACGACAACGCAAGGCTAGGCAATGCACGGAAGGCAAGCAAAGAGTAACGGAAGGCAAGGAAGGCAAGGGAAAGCAGGGGAAGGGAAGGGTAACGGAAGGAACGGCTCGGCAAGGGGAAACAAGGCTAAGGCACGGTAACGAAGGGCTAGGCAATGCACGGCAAGGCAAGGAAAGGGTAACGCAAGGCAAGGCACGGTCAGGCGAGGCAAGGGTAATGCACGAAAACGCAAGGCTACGCAGTGCACGGCTAGGCAAGGAAAGAGTAACGGAAGGAAAGGAAGGCAAGGCAAAGCAAGGCAAGGCAAGTGTAACAAAAGGCACGGCACGGCAAGGGGAAACAAGGCTAAGGCACGGCAACGCAAGACTAAGCAATGCACGTCCAGGCAAGGAAAGGGTAACGCAAGGCAAGGCACTGTCAGGCGAGGCAAGGCTAAGGCACGACAACGCAAGGCTAGGCAATGCACGGAAGGAAAGCGAAGAGTAACGGAAGGCAAGGAAAGCAAGGGAAAGCAAGGGAAGGCAAGGGTAACGGAAGGAACGGCACGGCAAGGGGAAACAAGGCTAAGGCACGACAACTCAGGGCTAGGCAATGCAGGGTAAGGCAAGGAAAGGGTAACGCAAGGCAAGGCACGGTTTGGGGAGGCAAGTCTAATGCACGACAACGCAAGGCTAGGCAATGCACGGAAAGCAAGCAAAGAGTAACGGAAGGCAAGGAATGCAAGGCAAAGCAAGGCAACGCAAGCAAGGCTATGGCAAGGTGAAAAAAGGCTAAGGCACGACCACGCAAGGCTAGGCAATGCACGGAAGGCAAGCAAAGAGTAACGGAAAGCAAGGAAGGCAAGGCAAAGCAAGGCAACGCAAGCAAGGCTATGGCAATGTGATAAAAGGCTAAGACACGACAAGGCAAGGCTAGGCAATGCACGGAAGGCAAGCAAAGAGTAACGGAAGGCAAGGAAGGCAAGGGAAAGCAAGGCAAGGCAATGGTAACGGAAAGAACGGCACGGCAAGGGGAAACAAGGCTAAGGCACGACAACGCACTGCTAGGCAATGCACTGCATGGCAACAAAGGGTAACGCAAAGCAAGGCACGGTCAGGCGAGGCAAGGCTAAGGCACGACAACGCAAGTCTAGGCAATGCACGGAAGGCAAGCAAAGAGTAACGGAACGCAAGGAAGGCAAGGGAAAGCAAGGCAAGGCAAGGTTACCGGAAGGTACGGCACGGCAAGGGGAAACAAGGCTAAGGCACGGCAACGCACGGCTAGGCAATGCAGGGCAAGGCAAGGAAATGGTAACGCAAGGCAAGGCACGGTTTGGGGAGGCAAGGCTAATGCACGACAACGCAAGGCTAGGCAGTGCACGGCTAGGCAAGGAAAGAGTAACGGAAGGAAAGGAAGGCAAGGCAAAGCAAGGCAAGGCAAGTGTAACAAAAGGCAAGGCACGGCAACGGGAAACAAGGCTAAGGAACGGCAATGCACGGCTAGGCAATGCACGGCCAGGCAAGGAAAGGGTAACGCAAGGCAAGGCACGGTAAGGCAAGACAAGGCTAATGCACGACGACGCACGGCTAGGCAATGCACGGCAAGGCAAGGAAAGGGTAACGCAAGGCAAGGCACGGTCAGGAGAGGCAAGGCTAATGCACGACAACGCAAGGCTAGGCAATGCACGGAAGGCAAGCAAAGAGTAACGGAAGGCAAGGAATGCAAAGGAAAGCAGGGGAAGGCAAGGGTAACGAAAGGAACGGCACGGTAAGGGGAAACAACGCTAAGGCACGACAACACAGGGCTAGGCAATGCAGGGCAAGGCAAGTAAAGGGTAACGCAAGGCAAGGCACGATTTGGGGAGGCAAGGCTAATGCACGACAACGCAAGGCTAGGCAATGCACGGAAGGCAAGCAAAGAGTAACGGAAGGCAAGGAAGGCAAGGGAAAGCAGGGGAAGGCAAGGGTAACGGAAGGAACGGCACGGTAAGGGGAAACAAGGCTAAGGCACGACAACGCAGGGCTAGGCAATGCACGGCAAGGCAACAAAGGGTAACGCAAAGCAAGGCACGGTAAGGCAAGGCGAGGCTAATGCACGACAACGCACGGCTAGGCAATGCACGGAAGGCAAGCAAAGAGTAACGGAACGCAAGGAAGGCAAGGGAATGCATGGCAAGGCAAGGTTAACGGAAGGAACGGCACGGCAAGGGGAAACAAGGCTAAGGCACGGTAACGCACGGCTAGGCAATGCAGGGCAAGGCAAGGAAATGGTAACGCAAGGCAAGGCACGGTTTGGGGAGGCAAGGCTAATGCACGACAACGGAAGGATAGGCAGTGCACGGCTAGTCAAGGAAAGAGTAACGGAAGGAAAGGAAGGCAAGGCAAAGCAAGGCAAGGCAAGTGTAACAAAAGGCAAGGCACGGCAAGGGGAAAAAAGGCTAAGGAACGGCAGCGCACGGCTAGGCAATGCACGGCCAGGCAAGGAAAGGGTAACGCAAGGCAAGGCACGGTAAGGCAAGACAAGGCTAATGCACGACAACGCACGGCTAGGCAATGCACGGCCAGGCAAGGAAAGGGTAACGCAAAGCAAGGCACAGTGAGGCAAGGCAAGGCAAATGCACGACAACGCACGGCTAGGCAATGCACGGAAGGCAAGCAAAGAGTAACGGAAGGCAAGGAAGGCAAGGGAAAGCAAGGCAAGGCAAGGGTAACAGAAGGATCGGCACGGCAAGGGGAAACAAGGCTAAGGCACGGCAACGCACGGCTAGGCAATGCAGGCAAGGCAAGGAAAGGGTAACGCAAGGCAAGGCACGGTGAGGCAAGGCAAGGCTGATGCACGACAACGCACGCCTAGGCAATGCACGGCAAGGCAAGGAAAGGGTAACGCAAGGCAAGGCACTGTCAGGCGAGGCAAAGCTAATGCACGACATCGCAAGGCTAGGCAGTGCACGGCTAGGCAAGGAAAGAGTAATGGAAGGAAAGGAAGGCAAGGAAAAGCATGGCAAGACAAGTGTAACAACAGGCACGGCACGGCAAGGGGAAACAAGGCTAAGGCACGACAACGCAATGCTAGGCAATGCACGGAAGGCAAGCAAAGAGTAACGGAAGGCAAGGAATGCAAAGGAAAGCAGGGGAAGGCAAGGGTAACGAAAGGAACGGCACGGTAAGGGGAAACAACGCTAAGGCACGACAACACAGGGCTAGGCAATGTAGGGCAAGGCAAGTAAAGGGTAACGCAAGGCAAGGCACGATTTGGGGAGGCAAGGCTAATGCACGACAACGCAAGGCTAGGCAATGAACGGAAGGCAAGCAAAGAGTAACGGAAGGCAAGGAAGGCAAGGGAAAGCAAGACAAGGCAAGGGTAACGGAAGGAACGGCACGGCAAGGGGAAACAAGGCTAAGGCACGGCAACGCACGGCTAGGCAATGCACGGCAAGGCAAGGAAAGGGTAACGCAAGGCAAGGCACGGTGAGGCGAGGCAAGGCTAAGGCACGACAACGCAAGGCTAGGCAATGCACGGAAGGCAAGCAAAGAGTAACGGAAGGCAAGGAAGGCAAGGGAAAGGAGGGGAAGGCAAGGGTAACGGAAGGAACGGCACGGTAAGGGGAAACAAAGCTAAAGCACGACAACGCAGGGCTAGGCAATGCACGGCAAGGCAAGGAAAGGGTAATGCAAGGCAAGGCACGGTCAGGCGAGGCAAGGGTAATGCACGACAACGCAAGCCTACGCAGTGCACGGCTAGGCAAGGAAAGAGTAACGGAAGGAAAGGAAGGCAAGGCAAAGCAAGGCAAGGCAAGTGTAACAAAAGGCACGGCACGGCAAGGGGAAACAAGGCTAAGGCACGGCAACGCAATGCTAAGCAATGCACGGCCAGGCAAGGAAAGGGTAACGCAAGGCAAGGCACAGTAATGCAAGGCGAGGCTAATGCACGACAACGCATGGCTAGGCAATGCATGGCAATGCAAGGAAAGGGTAACGCAAGGCAAGGCACGGTTAGGCGAGGCAAGGCTAAGGCACGACAACGCAAGGCTAGGCAATGCTCGGAAGGCAAGCAAAGAGTAACGGAACGCAAGGAAGGCAAGGGAAAGCAAGGCAAGGCAAGGTTAACGGAAGGAACGGCACGGCAAGGGGAAACAAGGCTAAGGCACGACAACACAGGGCTAGGCAATGCAGGGCAAGGCAAGGAAAGGGTAACGCAAGGCAAGGCACGGTTTGGGGAGGCAAGGCTAATGCACGACAACGCAAGGCTAGGCAATGCACGGAAGGCAAGCAAAGAGTAACGGAAGGCAAGTAAGGCAAGGGAAAGCAAGGCAAGGCAAGGGTAACGGAAGGAACGGCACGACAAGGGGAAACAAGGCTAAGGCACGGCAACGCACGGCTAGGCAATGCACGGCAAGGCAAGGAAAGGGTAACGCAAGGCAAGGCACGGTGAGGCAAGGCAAGGCTGATGCACGACAACGCACGGCTAGGCAATGCACGGCAAGGCAACGAAAGGGTAACGCAAGGCAAGGCACGGTGAGGCGAGGCAAGGCTAAGGCAACGACAACGCACGGTCAGGCTAGGCAATGCACGGCTAGGCAAGGAAAGAGTAACGGAAGGAAAGGAAGGCAACGGAAACAAGGCAACGGCAAAGGCAAGGTCAGGCGAGGCAAGGCTAAGGCACGACAACGCAAGGCTAGGCAAACGCGAAGAGTAACGGAAGGCAAGGAAAGCAAGGGAAAGCAAGGGAAGTCAAGGGTAACGGAAGGAACGGCACGGCAAGGGGAAACAAGGCTAAGGCACGACAACACAGGGCTAGGCAATGCAGGCAAGGCAATGCACGGAAGGAAGCAAGGGTAACGGAAGGAACGGCAAGGCAAGGAAAGGGGAAAGGCTGATGCACCACAACGCACGGCTAGGCAATGCACGGCAAGGGGAAGGGAAGGGTAAGGGAAGGAACGGCTCGGCAAGGGGAAACAAGGCTAAGGCACGGTAACGAAGGGCTAGGCAATGCACGGCAAGGCAAGGAAAGGGTAACGCAAGGCAAGGCACGGTCAGGCGAGGCAAGGGTAATGCACGAAAACGCAAGGCTACGCAGTGCACGGCTAGGCAAGGAAAGAGTAACGGAAGGAAAGGAAGGCAAGGCAAAGCAAGGCAAGGCAAGTGTAACAAAAGGCACGGCACGGCAAGGGGAAACAAGGCTAAGGCACGGCAACGCAATACTAAGCAATGCACGTCCAGGCAAGGAAAGGGTAACGCAAGGCAAGGCACTGTCAGGCGAGGCAAGGCTAAGGCACGACAACGCAAGGCTAGGCAATGCACGGAAGGAAAGCGAAGAGTAACGGAAGGCAAGGAAAGCAAGGGAAAGCAAGGGAAGGCAAGGGTAACGGAAGGAACGGCACGGCAAGGGGAAACAAGGCTAAGGCACGACAACACAGGGCTAGGCAATGCAGGGTAAGGCAAGGAAAGGGTAACGCAAGGCAAGGCACGGTTTGGGGAGGCAAGTCTAATGCACGACAACGCAAGGCTAGGCAATGCACGGAAAGCAAGCAAAGAGTAACGGAAGGCAAGGAATGCAAGGCAAAGCAAGGCAACGCAAGCAAGGCTATGGCAAGGTGAAAAAAGGCTAAGGCACGACCACGCAAGGCTAGGCAATGCACGGAAGGCAAGCAAAGAGTAACGGAAAGCAAGGAAGGCAAGGCAAAGCAAGGCAACGCAAGCAAGGCTATGGCAATGTGATAAAAGGCTAAGACACGACAAGGCAAGGCTAGGCAATGCACGGAAGGCAAGCAAAGAGTAACGGAAGGCAAGGAAGGCAAGGGAAAGCAAGGCAAGGCAATGGTAACGGAAAGAACGGCACGGCAAGGGGAAACAAGGCTAAGGCACGACAACGCACTGCTAGGCAATGCACTGCATGGCAAGGAAAGGGTAACGCAAAGCAAGGCACGGTCAGGCGAGGCAAGGCTAAGGCACGACAACGCAAGTCTAGGCAATGCACGGAAGGCAAGCAAAGAGTAACGGAACGCAAGAAAGGCAAGGGAAAGCAAGGCAAGGCAAGGTTACCGGAAGGTACGGCACGGCAAGGGGAAACAAGGCTAAGGCACGGCAACGCACGGCTACGCAATGCAGGGCAAGGCAAGGAAATGGTAACGCAAGGCAAGGCACGGTTTGGGGAGGCAAAGCTAATGCACGACAACGCAAGGCTAGGCAGTGCACGGCTAGGCAAGGAAAGAGTAACGGAAGGAAAGGAAGGCAAGGCAAAGCAAGGCAAGGCAAGTGTAACAAAATGCAAGGCACGGCAACGGGAAACAAGGCTAAGGAACGGCAATGCACGGCTAGGCAATGCACGGCCAGGCAAGGAAAGGGTAACGCAAGGCAAGGCACGGTAAGGCAAGACAAGGCTAATGCACGACGACGCACGGCTAGGCAATGCACGGCAAGGCAAGGAAAGGGTAACGCAAGGCAAGGCACGGTCAGGAGAGGCAAGGCTAATGCACGACAACGCAAGGCTAGGCAATGCACGGAAGGCAAGCAAAGAGTAACGGAAGGCAAGGAAGGCAGGGGAAACCAAGGCAAGGCAAGGGTAACGGAAGGAACGGCTCGGCAAGGGGAAACAAGGCTAAGGCACGGCAACGCAGGGCTAGGCAATGCACGGCAAGGCAAGGAAAGGGTAACGCAAGGCAAGGCACTGTCAGGCGAGGCAAAGCTAATGCACGACATCGCAAGGCTAGGCAGTGCACGGCTAGGCAAGGAAAGAGTAACGGAAGGAAAGGAAGGCAAGGCAAAGCATGGCAAGGCAAGTGTAACAACAGGCACGTCACGGCAAGGGGAAACAAGGCTAAGGCACGACAACGCAATGCTAGGCAATGCACGGAAGGCAAGCAAAGAGTAACGGAAGGCAAGGAATGCAAAGGAAAGCAGGGGAAGGCAAGGGTAACGAAAGGAACGGCACGGTAAGGGGAAACAACGCTAAGGCACGACAACACAGGGCTAGGCAATGCAGGGCAAGGCAAGTAAAGGGTAACGCAAGGCAAGGCACGATTTGGGGAGGCAAGGCTAATGCACGACAACGCAAGGCTAGGCAATGAACGGAAGGCAAGCAAAGAGTAACGGAAGGCAAGGAAGGCAAGGGAAAGCAAGACAAGGCAAGGGTAACGGAAGGAACGGCACGGCAAGGGGAAACAAGGCTAAGGCACGGCAACGCACGGCTAGGCAATGCACGGCAAGGCAAGGAAAGGGTAACGCAAGGCAAGGCACGGTCAGGCGAGGCAAGGGTAATGCACGACAACGCAAGCCTACGCAGTGCACGGCTAGGCAAGGAAAGAGTAACGGAAGGAAAGGAAGGCAAGGGAAAAGGAAGGCAAGGCAAGTGTAACAAAAGGCACGGCACGGCAAGGGGAAACAAGGCTAAGGCACGGCAACGCAATGCTAAGCAATGCACGGCCAGGCAAGGAAAGGGTAACGCAAGGCAAGGCACAGTAATGCAAGGCGAGGCTAATGCACGACAACGCATGGCTAGGCAATGCATGGCAATGCAAGGAAAGGGTAACGCAAGGCAAGGCACGGTTAGGCGAGGCAAGGCTAAGGCACGACAACGCAAGGCTAGGCAATGCACGGAAGGCAAGCAAAGAGTAACGGAACGCAAGGAAGGCAAGGGAAAGCAAGGCAAGGCAAGGTTAACGGAAGGAACGGCACGGCAAGGGGAAACAAGGCTAAGGCACGACAACACAGGGCTAGGCAATGCAGGGCAAGGCAAGGAAAGGGTAACGCAAGGCAAGGCACGGTTTGGGGAGGCAAACCTAATGCACGACAACGCAAGGCTAGGCAATGCACGGCAAGGCAAGAAAAGAGTAACGAAAGGCAAGGAAGGCAAGGCAAAGCAAGGCAAGCCAAGGGTAACGGAAGGAACGGCACGACAAGGGGAAACAAGGCTAAGGCACGGCAACGCACGGCTAGGCAATGCACGGCAAGGCAAGGAAAGGGTAACGCAAGGCAAGGCACGGTGAGGCAAGGCAAGGCTGATGCACGACAACGCACGGCTAGGCAATGCACGGCAAGGCAACGAAAGGGTAACGCAAGGCAAGGCACGGTGAGGCGAGGCAAGGCTAAGGCACGACAACGCAAGGCTAGGCAATGCACGGAAGGCAAGCAAAGAGTAACGGAAGGCAAGGAAGGCAAGGGAAAGCAGAGGAAGGGAAGGGTAAGGGAAGGAACGGCTCGGCAAGGGGAAACAAGGCTAAGGCACGGTAACGAAGGGCTAGGCAATGCACGGCAAGGCAAGGAAAGGGTAATGCAAGGCAAGGCACGGTCAGGCGAGGCAAGGGTAATGCACGAAAACGCAAGGCTACGCAGTGCACGGCTAGGCAAGGAAAGAGTAACGGAAGGAAAGGAAGGCAAGGCAAAGCAAGGCAAGGCAAGTGTAACAAAAGGCACGGCACGGCAAGGGGAAACAAGGCTAAGGCACGGCAACGCAAGACTAAGCAATGCACGGCCAGGCAAGGAAAGGGTAACGCAAGGCAAGGCACTGTCAGGCGAGGCAAGGCTAAGGCACGACAACGCAAGGCTAGGCAATGCACGGAAGGAAAGCGAAGAGTAACGGAAGGCAAGGAAAGCAAGGGAAAGCAAGGGAAGTCAAGGGTAACGGAAGGAACGGCACGGCAAGGGGAAACAAGGCTAAGGCACGACAACACAGGGCTAGGCAATGCAGGGTAAGGCAAGGAAAGGGTAACGCAAGGCAAGGCACGGTTTGGGGAGGCAAGTCTAATGCACGACAACGCAAGGCTAGGCAATGCACGGAAAGCAAGCAAAGAGTAACGGAAGGCAAGGAATGCAAGGCAAAGCAAGGCAACGCAAGCAAGGCTATGGCAAGGTGAAAAAAGGCTAAGGCACGACCACGCAAGTCTAGGCAATGCACGGAAGGCAAGCAAAGAGTAACGGAAAGCAAGGAAGGCAAGGCAAAGCAAGGCAACGCAAGCAAGTCTATGGCAATGTGATAAAAGGCTAAGACACGACAAGGCAAGGCTAGGCAATGCACGGAAGGCAAGCAAAGAGTAACGGAAGGCAAGGAAGGCAAGGGAAAGCAAGGCAAGGCAATGGTAACGGAAAGACCGGCACGGCAAGGGGAAACAAGGCTAAGGCACGACAACGCACTGCTAGGCAATGCACTGCAAGGCAAGGAAAGGGTAACGCAAAGCAAGGCACGGTCAGGCGAGGCAAGGCTAAGGCACGACAACGCAAGTCTAGGCAATGCACGGAAGGCAAGCAAAGAGTAACGGAACGCAAGGAAGGCAAGGGAAAGCAAGGCAAGGCAAGGTTACCGGAAGGTACGGCACGGCAAGGGGAAACAAGGCTAAGGCACGGCAACGCACGGCTAGGCAATGCAGGGCAAGGCAAGGAAATGGTAACGCAAGGCAAGGCACGGTTTGGGGAGGCAAGGCTAATGCACGACAACGCAAGGCTAGGCAGTGCACGGCTAGGCAAGGAAAGAGTAACGGAAGGAAAGGAAGGCAAGGCAAAGCAAGGCAAGGCAAGTGTAACAAAAGGCAAGGCACGGCAACGGGAAACAAGGCTAAGGAACGGCAATGCACGGCTAGGCAATGCACGGCCAGGCAAGGAAAGGGTAACGCAAGGGAAGGCACGGTAAGGCAAGACAAGGCTAAGGCACGACAACGCAGGGCTAGGCAATGCACGGCAAGGCAAGGAAAGGGTAACGCAGGGGAAGGCACGGTCAGGAGAGGCAAGGATAAGGCACGACAACGCAAGGCTAGGCAATGCAGGGAAGGCAAGCAAAGAGTAACGGAAGGCAAGGAATGCAAAGGAAAGCAGGGGAAGGCAAGGGTAACGAAAGGAACGGCACGGTAAGGGGAAACAACGCTAAGGCACGACAACACAGGGCTAGGCAATGCAGGGCAAGGCAAGTAAAGGGTAACGCAAGGCAAGGCACGATTTGGGGAGGCAAGGCTAATGCACGACAACGCAAGGCTAGGCAATGCACGGAAGGCAAGCAAAGAGTAACGGAAGGCAAGGAAGGCAAGGGAAAGCAGGGGAAGGCAAGGGTAACGGAAGGAACGGCACGGTAAGGGGAAACAAGGCTAAGGCACGACAACGCAGGGCTAGGCAATGCACGGCAAGGCAACAAAGGGTAACGCAAAGCAAGGCACGGTAAGGCAAGGCGAGGCTAATGCACGACAACGCACGGCTAGGCAATGCACGGAAGGCAAGCAAAGAGTAACGGAACGCAAGGAAGGCAAGGGAATGCATGGCAAGGCAAGGTTAACGGAAGGAACGGCACGGCAAGGGGAAACAAGGCTAAGGCACGGTAACGCACGGCTAGGCAATGCAGGGCAAGGCAAGGAAATGGTAACGCAAGGCAAGGCACGGTTTGGGGAGGCAAGGCTAATGCACGACAACGGAAGGATAGGCAGTGCACGGCTAGTCAAGGAAAGAGTAACGGAAGGAAAGGAAGGCAAGGCAAAGCAAGGCAAGGCAAGTGTAACAAAAGGCAAGGCACGGCAAGGGGAAAAAAGGCTAAGGAACGGCAGCGCACGGCTAGGCAATGCACGGCCAGGCAAGGAAAGGGTAACGCAAGGCAAGGCACGGTAAGGCAAGACAAGGCTAATGCACGACAACGCACGGCTAGGCAATGCACGGCCAGGCAAGGAAAGGGTAACGCAAAGCAAGGCACAGTGAGGCAAGGCAAGGCAAATGCACGACAACGCAAGGCTAGGCAATGCACGGAAGGCAAGCAAAGAGTAACGGAAGGCAAGGAAGGCAAGGGAAAGCAAGGCAAGGCAAGGGTAACAGAAGGATCGGCACGGCAAGGGGAAACAAGGCTAAGGCACGGCAACGCACGGCTAGGCAATGCAGGCAAGGCAAGGAAAGGGTAACGCAAGGCAAGGCACGGTGAGGCAAGGCAAGGCTGATGCACGACAACGCACGGCTAGGCAATGCACGGCAAGGCAAGGAAAGGGTAACGCAAGGCAAGGCACTGTCAGGCGAGGCAAAGCTAATGCACGACATCGCAAGGCTAGGCAGTGCACGGCTAGGCAAGGAAAGAGTAATGGAAGGAAAGGAAGGCAAGGAAAAGCATGGCAAGACAAGTGTAACAACAGGCACGGCACGGCAAGGGGAAACAAGGCTAAGGCACGACAACGCAAGGCTAGGCAATGCACGGAAGGCAAGCAAAGAGTAACGGAAGGCAAGGAATGCAAAGGAAAGCAGGGGAAGGCAAGGGTAACGAAAGAAACGGCACGGCAAGGGGAAACAAGGCTAAGGCACGGCAACGCACGGCTAGGCAATGCACGGCAAGGCAAGGAAAGGGTAACGCAAGGCAAGGCACGGTTTGGGGAGGCAAGGCTAATGCACGACAACGCAAGGCTAGGCAATGCACGGAAGGCAAGCAAAGAGTAACGGAAGGCAAGGAAGGCAAGGGAAAGCAAGGCAAGGCAAGGGTAACGGAAGGAACGGCACGACAAGGGGAAACAAGGCTAAGGCACGGCAACGCACGGCTAGGCAATGCACGGCAAGGCAAGGAAAGGGTAACGCAAGGCAAGGCACGGTGAGGCAAGGCAAGGCTGATGCACGACAACGCACGGCTAGGCAATGCACGGCAAGGCAAGGAAAGGGTAACGCAAGGCAAGGCACGGTGAGGCGAGGCAAGGCTAAGGCACGACAACGCAAGGCTAGGCAATGCACGGAAGGCAAGCAAAGAGTAACGGAAGGCAAGGAAGGCAAGGGAAAGCAGGGGAAGGGAAGGGTAACGGAAGGAACGGCTCGGCAAGGGGAAACAAGGCTAAGGCACGGTAACGAAGGGCTAGGCAATGCACGGCAAGGCAAGGAAAGGGTAACGCAAGGCAAGGCACGGTCAGGCGAGGCAAGGGTAATGCACGAAAACGCAAGGCTACGCAGTGCACGGCTAGGCAAGGAAAGAGTAACGGAAGGAAAGGAAGGCAAGGCAAAGCAAGGCAAGGCAAGTGTAACAAAAGGCACGGCACGGCAAGGGGAAACAAGGCTAAGGCACGGCAACGCAAGACTAAGCAATGCACGTCCAGGCAAGGAAAGGGTAACGCAAGGCAAGGCACTGTCAGGCGAGGCAAGGCTAAGGCACGACAACGCAAGGCTAGGCAATGCACGGAAGGAAAGCGAAGAGTAACGGAAGGCAAGGAAGGCAAGGGAAACCAAGGCAAGGCAAGGGTAACGGAAGGAACGGCTCGGCAAGGGGAAACAAGGCTAAGGCACGACAACACAGGGCTAGGCAATGCAGGGTAAGGCAAGGAAAGGGTAACGCAAGGCAAGCACGGTTTGGGGAGGCAAGTCTAATGCACGACAACGCAAGGCTAGGCAATGCACGGAAAGCAAGCAAAGAGTAACGGAAGGCAAGGAATGCAAGGCAAAGCAAGGCAACGCAAGCAAGGCTATGGCAAGGTGAAAAAAGGCTAAGGCACGACCACGCAAGGCTAGGCAATGCACGGAAGGCAAGCAAAGAGTAACGGAAAGCAAGGAAGGCAAGGCAAAGCAAGGCAACGCAAGCAAGTCTATGGCAATGTGATAAAAGGCTAAGACACGACAAGGCAAGGCTAGGCAATGCACGGAAGGCAAGCAAAGAGTAACGGAAGGCAAGGAAGGCAAGGGAAAGCAAGGCAAGGCAATGGTAACGGAAAGAACGGCACGGCAAGGGGAAACAAGGCTAAGGCACGACAACGCACTGCTAGGCAATGCACTGCATGGCAAGGAAAGGGTAACGCAAAGCAAGGCACGGTCAGGCGAGGCAAGGCTAAGGCACGACAACGCAAGTCTAGGCAATGCACGGAAGGCAAGCAAAGAGTAACGGAACGCAAGGAAGGCAAGTGAAAGCAAGGCAAGGCAAGGTTACCGGAAGGTACGGCACGGCAAGGGGAAACAAGGCTAAGGCACGGCAACGCACGGCTAGGCAATGCAGGGCAAGGCAAGGAAATGGTAACGCAAGGCAAGGCACGGTTTGGGGAGGCAAGGCTAATGCACGACAACGCAAGGCTAGGCAGTGCACGGCTAGGCAAGGAAAGAGTAACGGAAGGAAAGGAAGGCAAGGCAAAGCAAGGCAAGGCAAGTGTAACAAAAGGCAAGGCACGGCAACGGGAAACAAGGCTAAGGAACGGCAATGCACGGCTAGGCAATGCACGGCCAGGCAAGGAAAGGGTAACGCAAGGCAAGGCACGGTAAGGCAAGACAAGGCTAATGCACGACGACGCACGGCTAGGCAATGCACGGCAAGGCAAGGAAAGGGTAACGCAAGGCAAGGCACGGTCAGGAGAGGCAAGGCTAATGCACGACAACGCAAGGCTAGGCAATGCACGGAAGGCAAGCAAAGAGTAACGGAAGGCAAGGAAGGCAGGGGAAACCAAGGCAAGGCAAGGGTAACGGAAGGAACGGCTCGGCAAGGGGAAACAAGGCTAAGGCACGGCAACGCAGGGCTAGGCAATGCACGGCAAGGCAAGGAAAGGGTAACGCAAGGCAAGGCACTGTCAGGCGAGGCAAAGCTAATGCACGACATCGCAAGGCTAGGCAGTGCACGGCTAGGCAAGGAAAGAGTAACGGAAGGAAAGGAAGGCAAGGCAAAGCATGGCAAGGCAAGTGTAACAACAGGCACGTCACGGCAAGGGGAAACAAGGCTAAGGCACGACAACGCAATGCTAGGCAATGCACGGAAGGCAAGCAAAGAGTAACGGAAGGCAAGGAATGCAAAGGAAAGCAGGGGAAGGCAAGGGTAACGAAAGGAACGGCACGGTAAGGGGAAACAACGCTAAGGCACGACAACACAGGGCTAGGCAATGTAGGGCAAGGCAAGTAAAGGGTAACGCAAGGCAAGGCACGATTTGGGGAGGCAAGGCTAATGCACGACAACGCAAGGCTAGGCAATGAACGGAAGGCAAGCAAAGAGTAACGGAAGGCAAGGAAGGCAAGGGAAAGCAAGACAAGGCAAGGGTAACGGAAGGAACGGCACGGCAAGGGGAAACAAGGCTAAGGCACGGCAACGCACGGCTAGGCAATGCACGGCAAGGCAAGGAAAGGGTAACGCAAGGCAAGGCACGGTGAGGCGAGGCAAGGCTAAGGCACGACAACGCAAGGCTAGGCAATGCACGGAAGGCAAGGAAAGAGTAACGGAAGGGAAGGAAGGCAAGGGAAAGGAGGGGAAGGCAAGGGTAACGGAAGGAACGGCACGGTAAGGGGAAACAAAGCTAAAGCACGACAACGCAGGGCTAGGCAATGCACGGCAAGGCAAGGAAAGGGTAATGCAAGGCAAGGCACGGTCAGGCGAGGCAAGGGTAATGAACGACAACGCAAGCCTACGCAGTGCACGGCTAGGCAAGGAAAGAGTAACGGAAGGAAAGGAAGGCAAGGCAAAGCAAGGCAAGGCAAGTGTAACAAAAGGCACGGCACGGCAAGGGGAAACAAGGCTAAGGCACGGCAACGCAATGCTAAGCAATGCACGGCCAGGCAAGGAAAGGGTAACGCAAGGCAAGGCACAGTAATGCAAGGCGAGGCTAATGCACGACAACGCATGGCTAGGCAATGCATGGCAATGCAAGGAAAGGGTAACGCAAGGCAAGGCACGGTTAGGCGAGGCAAGGCTAAGGCACGACAACGCAAGGCTAGGCAATGCTCGGAAGGCAAGCAAAGAGTAACGGAACGCAAGGAAGGCAAGGGAAAGCAAGGCAAGGCAACGTTAACGGAAGGAACGGCACGGCAAGGGGAAACAAGGCTAAGGCACGACAACACAGGGCTAGGCAATGCAGGGCAAGGCAAGGAAAGGGTAACGCAAGGCAAGGCACGGTTTGGGGAGGCAAGGCTAATGCACGACAACGCAAGGCTAGGCAATGCACGGAAGGCAAGCAAAGAGTAACGGAAGGCAAGGAAGGCAAGGGAAAGCAAGGCAAGGCAAGGGTAACGGAAGGAACGGCACGACAAGGGGAAACAAGGCTAAGGCACGGCAACGCACGGCTAGGCAATGCACGGCAAGGCAAGGAAAGGGTAACGCAAGGCAAGGCACGGTGAGGCAAGGCAAGGCTGATGCACGACAACGCACGGCTAGGCAATGCACGGCAAGGCAACGAAAGGGTAACGCAAGGCAAGGCACGGTGAGGCGAGGCAAGGCTAAGGCAACGACAACGCAAGGCTAGGCAATGCACGGAAGGCAAGCAAAGAGTAACGGAAGGCAAGGAAGGCAAGGGAAAGCAGGGGAAGGGAAGGGTAAGGGAAGGAACGGCTCGGCAAGGGGAAACAAGGCTAAGGCACGGTAACGAAGGGCTAGGCAATGCACGGCAAGGCAAGGAAAGGGTAACGCAAGGCAAGGCACGGTCAGGCGAGGCAAGGGTAATGCACGAAAACGCAAGGCTACGCAGTGCACGGCTAGGCAAGGAAAGAGTAACGGAAGGAAAGGAAGGCAAGGCAAAGCAAGGCAAGGCAAGTGTAACAAAAGGCACGGCACGGCAAGGGGAAACAAGGCTAAGGCACGGCAACGCAAGACTAAGCAATGCACGGCCAGGCAAGGAAAGGGTAACGCAAGGCAAGGCACTGTCAGGCGAGGCAAGGCTAAGGCACGACAACGCAAGGCTAGGCAATGCACGGAAGGCAAGCAAAGAGTAACGGAAGGCAAGGAAGGCAAGGGAAAGCAAGGGAAGTCAAGGGTAACGGAAGGAAGACACGGCAAGGGGAAACAAGGCTAAGGCACGACAACACAGGGCTAGGCAATGCAGGGCAAGGCAAGGAAAGGGTAACGCAAGGCAAGGCACGGTTTGGGGAGGCAAGGCTAATGCACGACAACGCAAGGCTAGGCAATGCACGGAAGGCAAGCAAAGAGTAACGGAAGGCAAGGAAGGCAAGGGAAAGCAAGGCAAGGCAAGGGTAACCGAAGGAACGGCACGACAAGGGGAAACAAGGCTAAGACACGACAATGCACGGCTAGGCAAGGCACGGCAAGGCAAGGAAAGGGTAACGCAAGGCAAGGCACGGTGAGGCAAGGCAAGGCTAATGCACGACAACGCACGGCTAGGCAATGCACGGCAAGGCAAGGAAAGGGTAACGCAAGGCAAGGCACGGTCAGGCGAGGCAAGGCTAAGGCACGACATCGCAAGGCTAGGCAATGCACGGAAGGCAAGCAAAGAGTAACGGAAGGCAAGGAAGGCAAGGGAAAGCAGGGGAAGGGAAGGGTAACGGAAGGAACGGCTCGGCAAGGGGAAACAAGGCTAAGGCACGGTAACGAAGGGCTAGGCAATGCACGGCAAGGCAAGGAAAGGGTAACGCAAGGCAAGGCACGGTCAGGCGAGGCAAGGGTAATGCACGAAAACGCAAGGCTACGCAGTGCACGGCTAGGCAAGGAAAGAGTAACGGAAGGAAAGGAAGGCAAGGCAAAGCAAGGCAAGGCAAGTGTAACAAAAGGCACGGCACGGCAAGGGGAAACAAGGCTAAGGCACGGCAACGCAAGACTAAGCAATGCACGTCCAGGCAAGGAAAGGGTAACGCAAGGCAAGGCACTGTCAGGCGAGGCAAGGCTAAGGCACGACAACGCAAGGCTAGGCAATGCACGGAAGGAAAGCGAAGAGTAACGGAAGGCAAGGAAAGCAAGGGAAAGCAAGGGAAGGCAAGGGTAACGGAAGGAACGGCACGGCAAGGGGAAACAAGGCTAAGGCACGACAACACAGGGCTAGGCAATGCAGGGTAAGGCAAGGAAAGGGTAACGCAAGGCAAGGCACGGTTTGGGGAGGCAAGTCTAATGCACGACAACGCAAGGCTAGGCAATGCACGGAAAGCAAGCAAAGAGTAACGGAAGGCAAGGAATGCAAGGCAAAGCAAGGCAACGCAAGCAAGGCTATGGCAAGGTGAAAAAAGGCTAAGGCACGACCACGCAAGGCTAGGCAATGCACGGAAGGCAAGCAAAGAGTAACGGAAAGCAAGGAAGGCAAGGCAAAGCAAGGCAACGCAAGCAAGGCTATGGCAATGTGATAAAAGGCTAAGACACGACAAGGCAAGGCTAGGCAATGCACGGAAGGCAAGCAAAGAGTAACGGAAGGCAAGGAAGGCAAGGGAAAGCAAGGCAAGGCAATGGTAACGGAAAGAACGGCACGGCAAGGGGAAACAAGGCTAAGGCACGACAACGCACTGCTAGGCAATGCACTGCATGGCAAGGAAAGGGTAACGCAAAGCAAGGCACGGTCAGGCGAGGCAAGGCTAAGGCACGACAACGCAAGTCTAGGCAATGCACGGAAGGCAAGCAAAGAGTAACGGAACGCAAGAAAGGCAAGGGAAAGCAAGGCAAGGCAAGGTTACCGGAAGGTACGGCACGGCAAGGGGAAACAGGGCTAAGGCACGGCAACGCACGGCTAGGCAATGCAGGGCAAGGCAAGGAAATGGTAACGCAAGGCAAGGCACGGTTTGGGGAGGCAAGGCTAATGCACGACAACGCAAGGCTAGGCAGTGCACGGCTAGGCAAGGAAAGAGTAACGGAAGGAAAGGAAGGCAAGGCAAAGCAAGGCAAGGCAAGTGTAACAAAATGCAAGGCACGGCAACGGGAAACAAGGCTAAGGAACGGCAATGCACGGCTAGGCAATGCACGGCCAGGCAAGGAAAGGGTAACGCAAGGCAAGGCACGGTAAGGCAAGACAAGGCTAATGCACGACGACGCACGGCTAGGCAATGCACGGCAAGGCAAGGAAAGGGTAACGCAAGGCAAGGCACGGTCAGGAGAGGCAAGGCTAATGCACGACAACGCAAGGCTAGGCAATGCACGGAAGGCAAGCAAAGAGTAACGGAAGGCAAGGAAGGCAGGGGAAACCAAGGCAAGGCAAGGGTAACGGAAGGAACGGCTCGGCAAGGGGAAACAAGGCTAAGGCACGGCAACGCAGGGCTAGGCAATGCACGGCAAGGCAAGGAAAGGGTAACGCAAGGCAAGGCACTGTCAGGCGAGGCAAAGCTAATGCACGACATCGCAAGGCTAGGCAGTGCACGGCTAGGCAAGGAAAGAGTAACGGAAGGAAAGGAAGGCAAGGCAAAGCATGGCAAGGCAAGTGTAACAACAGGCACGTCACGGCAAGGGGAAACAAGGCTAAGGCACGACAACGCAATGCTAGGCAATGCACGGAAGGAAAGCAAAGAGTAACGGAAGGCAAGGAATGCAAAGGAAAGCAGGGGAAGGCAAGGGTAACGAAAGGAACGGCACGGTAAGGGGAAACAACGCTAAGGCACGACAACACAGGGCTAGGCAATGCAGGGCAAGGCAAGTAAAGGGTAACGCAAGGCAAGGCACGATTTGGGGAGGCAAGGCTAATGCACGACAACGCAAGGCTAGGCAATGAACGGAAGGCAAGCAAAGAGTAACGGAAGGCAAGGAAGGCAAGGGAAAGCAAGACAAGGCAAGGGTAACGGAAGGAACGGCACGGCAAGGGGAAACAAGGCTAAGGCACGGCAACGCACGGCTAGGCAATGCACGGCAAGGCAAGGAAAGGGTAACGCAAGGCAAGGCACGGTGAGGCGAGGCAAGGCTAAGGCACGACAACGCAAGGCTAGGCAATGCACGGAAGGCAAGGAAAGAGTAACGGAAGGGAAGGAAGGCAAGGGAAAGGAGGGGAAGGCAAGGGTAACGGAAGGAACGGCACGGTAAGGGGAAACAAAGCTAAAGCACGACAATGCAGGGCTAGGCAATGCACGGCAAGGCAAGGAAAGGGTAATGCAAGGCAAGGCACGGTCAGGCGAGGCAAGGGTAATGCACGACAACGCAAGCCTACGCAGTGCACGGCTAGGCAAGGAAAGAGTAACGGAAGGAAAGGAAGGCAAGGCAAAGCAAGGCAAGGCAAGTGTAACAAAAGGCACGGCACGGCAAGGGGAAACAAGGCTAAGGCACGGCAACGCAATGCTAAGCAATGCACGGCCAGGCAAGGAAAGGGTAACGCAAGGCAAGGCACAGTAATGCAAGGCGAGGCTAATGCACGACAACGCATGGCTAGGCAATGCATGGCAATGCAAGGAAAGGGTAACGCAAGGCAAGGCACGGTTAGGCGAGGCAAGGCTAAGGCACGACAACGCAAGGCTAGGCAATGCTCGGAAGGCAAGCAAAGAGTAACGGAACGCAAGGAAGGCAAGGGAAAGCAAGGCAAGGCAAGGTTAACGGAAGGAACGGCACGGCAAGGGGAAACAAGGCTAAGGCACGACAACACAGGGCTAGGCAATGCAGGGCAAGGCAAGGAAAGGGTAACGCAAGGCAAGGCACGGTTTGGGGAGGCAAGGCTAATGCACGACAACGCAAGGCTAGGCAATGCACGGAAGGCAAGCAAAGAGTAACGGAAGGCAAGGAAGGCAAGGGAAAGCAAGGCAAGGCAAGGGTAACGGAAGGAACGGCACGACAAGGGGAAACAAGGCTAAGGCACGGCAACGCACGGCTAGGCAATGCACGGCAAGGCAAGGAAAGGGTAACGCAAGGCAAGGCACGGTGAGGCAAGGCAAGGCTGATGCACGACAACGCACGGCTAGGCAATGCACGGCAAGGCAACGAAAGGGTAACGCAAGGCAAGGCACGGTGAGGCGAGGCAAGGCTAAGGCACGACAACGCAAGGCTAGGCAATGCACGGAAGGCAAGCAAAGAGTAACGGAAGGCAAGGAAGGCAAGGGAAAGCAGAGGAAGGGAAGGGTAAGGGAAGGAACGGCTCGGCAAGGGGAAACAAGGCTAAGGCACGGTAACGAAGGGCTAGGCAATGCACGGCAAGGCAAGGAAAGGGTAATGCAAGGCAAGGCACGGTCAGGCGAGGCAAGGGTAATGCACGAAAACGCAAGGCTACGCAGTGCACGGCTAGGCAAGGAAAGAGTAACGGAAGGAAAGGAAGGCAAGGCAAAGCAAGGCAAGGCAAGTGTAACAAAAGGCACGGCACGGCAAGGGGAAACAAGGCTAAGGCACGGCAACGCAAGACTAAGCAATGCACGGCCAGGCAAGGAAAGGGTAACGCAAGGCAAGGCACTGTCAGGCGAGGCAAGGCTAAGGCACGACAACGCAAGGCTAGGCAATGCACGGAAGGAAAGCGAAGAGTAACGGAAGGCAAGGAAAGCAAGGGAAAGCAAGGGAAGTCAAGGGTAACGGAAGGAACGGCACGGCAAGGGGAAACAAGGCTAAGGCACGACAACACAGGGCTAGGCAATGCAGGGTAAGGCAAGGAAAGGGTAACGCAAGGCAAGGCACGGTTTGGGGAGGCAAGTCTAATGCACGACAACGCAAGGCTAGGCAATGCACGGAAAGCAAGCAAAGAGTAACGGAAGGCAAGGAATGCAAGGCAAAGCAAGGCAACGCAAGCAAGGCTATGGCAAGGTGAAAAAAGGCTAAGGCACGACCACGCAAGTCTAGGCAATGCACGGAAGGCAAGCAAAGAGTAACGGAAAGCAAGGAAGGCAAGGCAAAGCAAGGCAACGCAAGCAAGTCTATGGCAATGTGATAAAAGGCTAAGACACGACAAGGCAAGGCTAGGCAATGCACGGAAGGCAAGCAAAGAGTAACGGAAGGCAAGGAAGGCAAGGGAAAGCAAGGCAAGGCAATGGTAACGGAAAGACCGGCACGGCAAGGGGAAACAAGGCTAAGGCACGACAACGCACTGCTAGGCAATGCACTGCAAGGCAAGGAAAGGGTAACGCAAAGCAAGGCACGGTCAGGCGAGGCAAGGCTAAGGCACGACAACGCAAGTCTAGGCAATGCACGGAAGGCAAGCAAAGAGTAACGGAACGCAAGGAAGGCAAGGGAAAGCAAGGCAAGGCAAGGTTACCGGAAGGTACGGCACGGCAAGGGGAAACAAGGCTAAGGCACGGCAACGCACGGCTAGGCAATGCAGGGCAAGGCAATGAAATGGTAACGCAAGGCAAGGCACGGTTTGGGGAGGCAAGGCTAATGCACGACAACGCAAGGCTAGGCAGTGCACGGCTAGGCAAGGAAAGAGTAACGGAAGGAAAGGA
Organism: Macrotis lagotis; assembly: GCF_037893015.1. Classification (NCBI taxonomy): domain Eukaryota; kingdom Metazoa; phylum Chordata; class Mammalia; order Peramelemorphia; family Peramelidae; genus Macrotis; species Macrotis lagotis. The sequence continues at coordinate 266,722 of NW_027421945.1, forward strand.
AGGCAAGGCAAAGCAAGGCAAGGCAAGTGTAACAAAAGGCAAGGCACGGCAACGGGAAACAAGGCTAAGGAACGGCAATGCACGGCTAGGCAATGCACGGCCAGGCAAGGAAAGGGTAACGCAAGGCAAGGCACGGTCAGGCAAGGCAAGGCTAATGCACGACAACGCACGGCTAGGCAATGCACGGCAAGGCAATGAAAGGGTAACGCAAGGCAAGGCACGGTCAGGCGAGGCAAGGCTAATGCACGACAACGCAAGGCTAGGCAGTGCACGGCTAGGCAAGGAAAGAGTAACAGAAGGAAAGGAAGGCAAGGCAAAGCATGGCAAGGCAAGTGTAACAACAGGCAAGGCACGGTTTGGGGAGGCAAGGCTAATGCACGACAACGCAAGGCTAGGCAGTGCACGGAAGGCAAGCAAAGAGTAACGGAAGGCAAGGAATGCAAAGGAAAGCAGGGGAAGGCAAGGGTAACGAAAGGAACGGCACGGTAAGGGGAAACAAGGCTAAGGCACGACAACACAGGGCTAGGCAATGCAGGGCAAGGCAAGGAAAGGGTAACGCAAGGCAAGGCACGGTTAGGCGAGGCAAGGCTAAGGCACGACAACGCAAGGCTAGGCAATGCTCGGAAGGCCAGCAAAGAGTAACGGAACGCAAGGAAGGCAAGGGAAAGCAAGGCAAGGCAAGGTTAACGGAAGGAACGGCACGGCAAGGGGAAACAAGGCTAAGGCACGGTAACGCACGGCTAGGCAATGCAGGGCAAGGCAAGGAAATGGTAACGCAAGTCAAGGCACGGTTTGGGGAGGCAAGGCTAATGCACGACAACGCAAGGCTAGGCAGTGCACGGCTAGGCAAGGAAAGAGTAAGGGAAGGAAAGGAAGGCAAGGCAAAGCAAGGCAAGGCAAGTGTAACAAAAGGCAAGGCACGGCAAGGGGAAACAAGGCTAAGGCACGACAACTCATGGCTACGCAATGCACGGAAGGCAAGCAAAGAGTAACGGAAGGCAAGGAATGCAAAGGAAAGCAGGGGAAGGCAAGGGTAACGAAAGGAACGGCACGGTAAGGGGAAACAAGGCTAAGGCACGACAACACAGTTCTAGGCAATGCAGGGCAAGGCAAGGAAAGGGTAACGCAAGGCAAGGCACGGTTTGGGGAGGCAAGGCTAATGCACGACAACGCAAGGCTAGGCAATGCACGGAAGGCAAGCAAAGAGTAACGGAAGGCAAGGAAGGTAAAGGGAAAGCAAGGCAAGGCAAGGGTAACGGAAGGAACGGCACGGCAAGGGGAAACAAGGCTAAGGCACGGCAACGCAGGGCTAGGCAATGCACGGCAAGGCAAGGAAAGGGTAACGGAAGGCAAGGCACGGTGAGGCAAGGCAAGGCTGATGCATGACAACGCACAGCTAGGCAATGCACGGCAAGGCAAGGAAAGGGTAACGCAAGGCAAGGCACGGTCAGGCGAGGCAAGGCTAAGGCACGACAACGCAAGGCTAGGCAATGCACGGAAGGCAAGCAAAGAGTAACGGAAGGCAAGGAAGGCAAGGGAAAGCAGGGGAAGGCAAGGGTAACGGAAGGAACGGCACGGTAAGGGGAAACAAGGCTAAGGCACGACAACGCAGGGCTAGGCAATGCACGGCAAGGCAAGGAAAGGGTAACGCAAGGCAAGGCACGGTCAGGCGAGGAAAGGGTAATGCACGACAACGCAAGGCTACGCAGTGCACGGCTAGGCAAGGAAAGAGTAACGGAAGGAAATAAAGGCAAAGCAAACAAGGCAAGGAAAGTGTAACAAAAGGCACGGCACGGCAAGGGGAAACAAGGCTAAGACACGGCAACCCAAGGCTAAGCAATGAACGGCCAGGCAACGAAAGGGTAACGCAAGGCAAGGCACGGTGAGGCAAGGCAAGGCTGATGCACGACAACGCACGGCTAGGCAATGCACGGCAAGGCAAGGAAAGGGTAACGCAAGGCAAGGCACTGTCAGACGAGGCAAAGCTAATGCACGACATCGCAAGGCTAGGCAGTGCACGGCTAGGCAAGGAAAGAGTAATGGAAGGAAAGGAAGGCAAGGAAAAGCATGGAAAGACAAGTGTAACAACAGGCACGGCACGGCAAGGGGAAACAAGGCTAAGGCACGACAACGCAAGGCTAGGCAATGCACGGAAGGCAAGCAAAGAGTAACGGAAGGCAAGGAATGCAAAGGAAAGCAGGGGAAGGCAAGGGTAACGAAAGGAACGGCACGGTAAGGGGAAACAAGGCTAAGGCACGACAACACAGGGCTAGGCAATGCAGGGCAAGGCAAGGAAAGGGTAACGCAAGGCAAGGCACGGTTTGGGGAGGCAAGGCTAATGCACGACAACGCAAGGCTAGGCAATGCACGGAAGGCAAGCAAAGAGTAACGGAAGGCAAGGAAGGCAAGGGAAAGCAAGGCAAGGCAAGGGTAACGGAAGGAACGGCACGACAAGGGGAAACAAGGCTAAGGCACGGCAAAGCACGGCTAGGCAATGCACGGCAAGGCAAGGAAAGGGTAACGCACGGCAAGGCACGGTGAGGCAAGGCAAGGCTAATGCACGACAACGCACGGCTAGGCAATGCACGGCAAGGCAAGGAAAGGGTAACGCAAGGCAAGGCACGGTCAGGCGAGGCAAGGCTAAGGCACGACAACGCAAGGCTAGGCAATGCACGGAAGGCAAGCAAAGAGTAACGGAAGGCATGGAAGGCAAGGGAAAGCAGGGGAAGGTAAGGGTAACGGAAGGAACGGCTCGGCAAGGGGAAACAAGGCTAAGGCACGGTAACCAAGGGCTAGGCAATGCACGGCAAGGCAAGGAAAGGGTAACGCAAGGCAAGGCACGGTCAGGCGAGGCAAGGGTAATGCACGAAAACGCAAGGCTACGCAGTGCAAGGCTAGGCAAGGAAAGAGTAACGGAAGGAAAGGAAGGCAAGGCAAAGCAAGGCAAGGCAAGTGTAACAAAAGGCACGACACGGCAAGGGGAAACAAGGCTAAGGCACGACAACGCACGGCTAGGCAATGCACGGCAAGGCAAGGAAAGGGTAACGCAAGGCAAGGCACGGTCAGACGAGGCAAGGCTAAGGCACGACAACGCAAGGCTAGGCAATGCACGGAAGGCAAGCAAAGAGTAACGGAAGGCAAGGAAGGCAAGGCAAAGCAAGGCAAAGCAAGCAAGTCTATGGCAAGGTGAAACAAGGCTAAGGCACCACAACGCACGGCTAGACAATGCACGGCCAGCCAAGGAAAATGTAACGCAAGGCAAGGCACTCTGAGGCAAGGCAAGGCTAATGCACGACAGCGCAAGGCTAGGCAATGCACGGAAGGCAAGAAAAGAGTAACGGAAACCAAGGAATGCAAGGGAAAGCAAGGCAAGGCAAGGGTAACGGAAGGAACGGCACGGCAAGGGGAAACAAGGCTAAGGCACGGCAACGCACGGCTAGGCAATCCACGGCAAGGTAAGGAAAGGGTAACGCAAGGCAAGGCACTGTCAGGCGAGGCAAAGCTAATGCACGACATCGCAAGGCTAGGCAGTGCACGGCTACGCAAGGAAAGAGCAATGGAAGGAAAGGAAGGCAAGGAAAAGCATGGCAAGGCAAGTGTAACAACAGGCACGGCACGGCAAGGGAAAACAAGGCTAAGGCACGACAACGCAAGGCTAGGCAATGCACGGAAGGCAAGCAAAGAGTAACGGAAGGCAAGGAATGCAAAGGAAAGCAGGGGAAGGCAAGGGTAACGAAAGGAACGGCACGGTAAGGGGAAACAAGGCTAAGGCACGACAACACAGGGCTAGGCAATGCAGGGCAAGGCAAGGAAAGGGTAACGCAAGGCAAGGCACGGTTTGCGGAGGCAAGGCTAATGCACGACAACGCAAGGCTAGGCAATGCACGGAAGGCAAGCAAAGGGTAACGGAAGGCAAGGAAGGCAAGGGAAAGCAAGGCAAGGCAAGGGTAACGGAAGGAACGGCACGACAAGGGGAAACAAGGCTAAGGCACGGCAACGCACGGCTAGGCAATGCACGGCAAGGCAAGGAAAGGGTAATGCAAGGCAAGGCACGGTGAGGCAAGGCAAGGCTAAGGCACGACAACGCAAGGCTAGGCAATGCACGGCAAGGCAAGGAAAGGGTAACGCAAGGCAAGACACGGTGGAGGCAAAGCTAAGGCACGACAACGCAAGGCTAGGCAATGCACGGAAGGCAAGCAAAGAGTAACGGAAGGCAAGGAAGGCAAAGGAAAGGCAAGGCAAGGCAAGTGTAACAAAAGGCACGGCACGGCAAGGGGAAACAAGGCTAAGGCACGGCAACGCAAGACTAAGCAATGCACGGCCAGGCAAGGAAAGGGTAACGCAAGGCAAGGCACTGTCAGGCGAGGCAAGGCTAAGGCACGACAACGCAAGGCTAGGCAATGCACGGAAGGCAAGCAAAGAGTAAAGGAAACCAAGGAAGGCAAGGGAAAGCAAGGCAAGGCAAGGGTAACGGAAGGAACGGCACGGCAAGGGGATACAAGGCTAAGGCACGGCAACGCACGGCTAGGCAATGCACGGCAAGGCAAGGAAAGGGTAACGCAAGGCAAGGCACCTTGAGGCAAGGCAAGGCTGATGCACGACAACGCACGGCTAGGCAATGCACGGCAAGGCAAGGAAAGGGTAACGCAAGGCAAGGCACGGTGAGGCAAGGCAAGGCTGATGCACGACAACGCACGACAAGGCAAGGCTAGGCAATGCACGGAAGGCAAGCAAAGAGTAACGGAAGGCAAGGAAGGCAAGGGAAAGCAGGGGAAGGGAAGGGTAACGGAAGGAACGGCTCGGCAAGGGGAAACAAGGCTAAGGCACGGTAACGAAGGGCTAGGCAATGCACGGCAAGGCAAGGAAAGGGTAACGCAAGGCAAGGCACGGTCAGGCGAGGCAAGGGTAATGCACGACAACGCAAGGCTACGCAGTGCACGGCTAGGCAAGGAAAGAGTAACGGAAGGAAATAAAGGCAAGGCAAACAAGGCAAGGCAAGTGTAACAAAAGGCACGGCACGGTTAGGGGAAACAAGGCTAAGGCACGGCAACGCAAGGCTAAGCAATGCACGGCCAGGCAAGGAACGGGTAACGCAAGGCAAGGCACGGTGAGGCAAGGCAAGGCTAATGCACGACAACGCACGGCTAGGCAATGCACGGAAGGCAAGCAAAGAGTAACGGAACGCAAGGAAGGCAAGGGAATGCAAGGCAAGGCAAGGTTAACGGAAGGAACGGCACGGCAAGGGGAAACAAGGCTAAGGCACGGTAACGCACGGCTAGGCAATGCAGGGCAAGGCAAGGAAATGGTAACGCAAGGCAAGGCACGGTTTGGGGAGGCAAGGCTAATGCACGACAACGGAAGGATAGGCAGTGCACGGCTAGGCAAGGAAAGAGTAACGGAAGGAAAGGAAGGCAAGGCAAAGCAAGGCAAGGCAAGTGTACCAAAAGGCAAGGCACGGCAAGGGGAAAAAAGGCTAAGGAACGGCAGCGCACGGCTAGGCAATGCACGGCCAGGCAAGGAAAGGGTAACGCAAGGCAAGGCACGGTAAGGCAAGACAAGGCTAATGCACGACAACGCACGGCTAGGCAATGCACGGCCAGGCAAGGAAAGGGTAACGCAAGGCAAGGCACGGTGAGGCAAGGCAAGGCAAATGCACGACAACGCACGGCTAGGCAATGCACGGAAGGCAAGCAAAGAGTAACGGAAGGCAAGGAAGGCAAGGGAAAGCAAGGCAAGGCAAGGGTAACAGAAGGAACGGCACGGCAAGGGGAAACAAGGCTAAGGCACGGCAACGCACGGCTAGGCAATGCAGGCAAGGCAAGGAAAGGGTAACGCAAGGCAAGGCACGGTGAGGCAAGGCAAGGCTGATGCACGACAACGCACGGCTAGGCAATGCACGGCAAGGCAAGGAAAGGGTAACGCAAGGCAAGGCACTGTCAGGCGAGGCAAAGCTAATGCACGACATCGCAAGGCTAGGCAGTGCACGGCTATTCAAGGAAAGAGTAATGGAAGGAAAGGAAGGCAAGGAAAAGCATGGCAAGACAAGTGTAACAACAGGCACGGCACGGCAAGGGGAAACAAGGCTAAGGCACGACAACGCAAAGCTAGGCAATGCACGGACGGCAAGCAAAGAGTAACGGAAGGCAAGGAATGCAAAGGAAAGCAGGGGAAGGCAAGGGTAACGAAAGGAACGGCACGGTAAGGGGAAACAAGGCTAAGGCACGACAACACAGGGCTAGGCAATGCAGGGCAAGGCAAGGAAAGGGTAACGCAAGGCAAGGCACGGTTTGGGGAGGCAAGGCTAATGCACGACAACGCAAGGCTAGGCAATGCACGGAAGGCAAGCAAAGAGTAACGGAAGGCAAGGAAGGCAAGGGAAAGCAAGGCAAGGCAAGGGTAACCGAAGGAACGGCACGACAAGGGGAAACAAGGCTAAGGCACGACAACGCACGGCTAGGCAATGCACGGCAAGGTAAGGAAAGGGTAAAGCAAGGGAAGGCACGGTGAGGCAAGGCAAGGCTAATGCACGACAACGCACGGCTAGGCAATGCACGGCAAGGCAAGGAAAGGGTAAAGCAAGGCAAGGCACGGTGAGGCGAGGCAAGGCTAAGGCACGACAACGCAAGGCTAGGCAATGCACGGAAGGCAAGCAAAGAGTAACGGAAGGCAAGGAAGGCAAGGGAAAGCAGGGGAAGGGAAGGGTAAGGGAAGGAACGGCTCGGCAAGGGGAAACAAGGCTAAGGCACGGTAACGAAGGGCTAGGCAATGCACGGCAAGGCAAGGAAAGGGTAACGCAAGGCAAGGCACGGTCAGGCGAGGCAAGGGTAATGCACGACAACGCAAGGCTACGCAGTGCACGGCTAGGCAAGGAAAGAGTAACGGAAGGAAAGGAAGGCAAGGGAAAGCAAGGCAAGGCAAGTGTAACAAAAGGCACGGCACGGCAAGGGGAAACAAGGCTAAGGCACGGCAACGCAAGAGTAAGCAATGCACGGCCAGGCAAGGAAAGGGTAACGCAAGGCAAGGCACTGTCAGGCGAGGCAAGTCTAATGCACGACAACGCAAGGCTAGGCAATGCACGGAAAGCAAGCAAAGAGTAACGGAAGGCAAGGAATGCAAGGCAAAGCAAGGCAACGCAAGCAAGGCTATGGCAAGGTGAAAAAAGGCTAAGGCACGACCACGCAAGGCTAGGCAATGCACGGAAGGCAAGCAAAGAGTAACGGAAAGCAAGGAAGGCAAGGCAAAGCAAGGCAACGCAAGCAAGGCTATGGCAATGTGAAAAAAGGCTAAGACACGACAAGGCAAGGCTAGGCAATGCACGGAAGGCAAGCAAAGAGTAACGGAAGGCAAGGAAGGCAAGGGAAAGCAAGGCAAGGCAATGGTAACGGAAAGAACGGCACGGCAAGGGGAAACAAGGCTAAGGCACGACAACGCACTGCTAGGCAATGCACTGCAAGGCAAGGAAAGGGTAACGCAAAGCAAGGCACGGTCAGGCGAGGCAAGGCTAAGGCACGACAACGCAAGTCTAGGCAATGCACGGAAGGCAAGCAAAGAGTAACGGAACGCAAGGAAGGCAAGGGAAAGCAAGGCAAGGCAAGGTTACCGGAAGGTACGGCACGGCAAGGGGAAACAAGGCTAAGGCACGGCAACGCACGGCTAGGCAATGCAGGGCAAGGCAAGGAAATGGTAACGCAAGGCAAGGCACGGTTTGGGGAGGCAAGGCTAATGCACGACAACGCAAGGCTAGGCAGTGCACGGCTAGGCAAGGAAAGAGTAACGGAAGGAAAGGAAGGCAAGGCAAAGCAAGGCAAGGCAAGTGTAACAAAAGGCAAGGCACGGCAACGGGAAACAAGGCTAAGGAACGGCAATGCACGGCTAGGCAATGCACGGCCAGGCAAGGAAAGGGTAACGCAAGGCAAGGCACGGTAAGGCAAGACAAGGCTAATGCACGACGACGCACGGCTAGGCAATGCACGGCAAGGCAAGGAAAGGGTAACGCAAGGCAAGGCACGGTCAGCAGAGGCAAGGCTAATGCACGACAACGCAAGGCTAGGCAATGCACGGAAGGCAAGCAAAGAGTAACGGAAGGCAAGGAAGGCAGGGGAAACCAAGGCAAGGCAAGGGTAACGGAAGGAACGGCTCGGCAAGGGGAAACAAGGCTAAGGCACGGCAACGCAGGGCTAGGCAATGCACGGCAAGGCAAGGAAAGGGTAACGCAAGGCAAGGCACTGTCAGGCGAGGCAAAGCTAATGCACGACATCGCAAGGCTAGGCAGTGCACGGCTAGGCAAGGAAAGAGTAACGGAAGGAAAGGAAGGCAAGGCAAAGCATGGCAAGGCAAGTGTAACGACAGGCACGGCACGGCAAGGGGAAAAAAGGCTAAGGCACGACAACGCAATGCTAGGCAATGCACGGAAGGCAAGCAAAGGGTAACGGAAGGCAAGGAATGCAAAGGAAAGCAGGGGAAGGCAAGGGTAACGAAAGGAACGGCACGGTAAGGGGAAAGAACGCTAAGGCACGACAACACAGGGCTAGGCAATGCAGGGCAAGGCAAGGAAAGGGTAACGCAAGGCAAGGCACGATTTGGGGAGGCAAGGCTAATGCACGACAACGCAAGGCTAGGCAATGAACGGAAGGCAAGCAAAGAGTAACGGAAGGCAAGGAAGGCAAGGGAAAGCAAGGCAAGGCAAGGGTAACGGAAGGAACGGCACGGCAAGGGGAAACAAGGCTAAGGCACGGCAACGCACGGCTAGGCAATGCACGGCAAGGCAAGGAAAGGGTAACGCAAGGCAAGGCACGGTCAGGCGAGGCAAGGCTAAGGCACGACAACGCAAGGCTAGGCAATGCACGGAAGGCAAGCAAAGAGTAACGGAAGGGAAGGAAGGCAAGGGAAAGGAGGGGAAGGCAAGGGTAATGGAAGGAACGGCACGGTAAGGGGAAACAAAGCTAAAGCACGACAACGCAGGGCTAGGCAATGCACGGCAAGGCAAGGAAAGGGTAATGCAAGGCAAGGCACGGTCAGGCGAGGCAAGGGTAATGCACGACAACGCAAGCCTACGCAGTGCACGGCTAGGCAAGGAAAGAGTAACGGAAGGAAAGGAAGGCAAGGCAAAGCAAGGCAAGGCAAGTGTAACAAAAGGCACGGCACGGCAAGGGGAAACAAGGCTAAGGCACGGCAACGCAAGGCTAAGCAATGCACGGCCAGGCAAGGAAAGGGTAACGCAAGGCAAGGCACAGTAATGCAAGGCGAGGCTAATGCACGACAACGCACGGCTAGGCAATGCATGGCAATGCAAGGAAAGGGTAACGCAAGGCAAGGCACGGTTAGGCGAGGCAAGGCTAAGGCACGACAACGCAAGGCTAGGCAATGCTCGGAAGGCAAGCAAACCGTAACGGAACGCAAGGAAGGCAAGGGAAAGCAAGGCAAGGCAAGGTTAACGGAAGGAACGGCACGGCAAGGGGAAACAAGGCTAAGGCACGGTAACGCACGGCTAGGCAATGCAGGGCAAGGCAAGGAAATGGTAACGCAAGTCAAGGCACGGTTTGGGGAGGCAAGGCTAATGCACGACAACGCAAGGCTAGGCAGTGCACGGCTAGGCAAGGAAAGAGTAACGGAAGGAAAGGAAGGCAAGGCAAAGAAAGGCAAGGCAAGTGTAACAAAAGGCAAGGCACGGCAAGGGCAAACAAGGCTAAGGCACGACAACGCAAGGCTAGGCAATGCTCGGAAGGCAAGCAAAGTGTACCGGAAGGCAAGGAATGCAAAGGAAAGCAGGGGAAGGCAAGGGTAACGAAAGGAACGGCACGGTAAGGGGAAACAAGGCTAAGGCACGACAACACAGTTCTAGGCAATGCAGGGCAAGGCAAGGAAAGGGTAACGCAAGGCAAGGCACGGTTTGGGGAGGCAAGGCTAATGCACGACAACGCAAGGCTAGGCAATGCACGGAAGGCAAGCAAAGAGTAACGGAAGGCAAGGAAGGCAAGGGAAAGCAAGGCAAGGCAAGGGTAACGGAAGGAACGGCACGGCAAGGGGAAACAAGGCTAAGGCACGGCAACGCAGGGCTAGGCAATGCACGGCAAGGCAAGGAAAGGGTAACGCAAGGCAAGGCACGGTCAGGCGAGGCAAGGCTAAGGCACGACAACGCAAGGCTAGGCAATGCACGGAAGGCAAGCAAAGAGTAACGGAAGGCAAGGAAGGCAAGGGAAAGCAGGAGAAGGCAAGGGTAACGGAAGGAACGGCACGGTAAGGGGAAACAAGGCTAAGGCACGACAACGCAGGGCTAGGCAATGCACGGCAAGGCAAGGAAAGGGTAACGCAAGGCAAGGCACGGTCAGGCGAGGCAAGGGTAATGCACGACAACGCAAGGCTACGCAGTGCACGGCTAGGCAATGAAAGAGTAACGGAAGGAAATAAAGGCAAGGCAAACAAGGCAAGGCAAGTGTAACAAAAGGCACGGCACGGCAAGGGGAAACAAGGCTAAGACACGGCAACGCAAGGCTAAGCAATGAACGGCCAGGCAACGAAAGGGTAACGCAAGGCAGGGCACGGTAAGGCAAGCCGAGGCTAATGCACGACAACGCAAGGCTATGCAATTCACGGCAAGGCAAGGAAAGGGTAACGCAAGGCAAGGCACGGTCAGGCGAGGGAAGGCTAAGGCACGACTACGCAAGGCTAGGCAATGCACGGAAGGCAAGCAAAGAGTAACGGAAGGCAAGGAATGCAAGGGAAAGCAGGGGAAGGCAAGGGTAACGAAAGAAACGGCACGGCAAGGGGAAACAAGGCTAAGGCACGACAACACAGGGCTAGGCAATGCAGGGCAAGGCAAGGAAAGGGTAACGCAAGGCAAGGTACGGTTTGGGGAGGCAAGGCTAATGCACGACAACGCAAGGCTAGGCAATGCACGGAAGGCAAGCAAAGAGTAACGGAAGGCAAGGAATGCAAGGTAAAGCAAGGCAACGCAAGCAAGGCTATGGCAAGGTGAAAAAAGGCTAAGGCACGACCACGCAAGGCTAGGCAAAGCACGGAAGGCAAGCAAAGAGTAACGGAAGGCAAGGAAGGCAACGGAAAGCAAGGCAAGGGTAACGGAAGGAACGGCACGGCAAGGGCAAACAAGGCTAAGGCACGACAACGAACGGCTAGGCAATGCAGGGCAAGGCAAGGTAAGGGTAACGCAAGGCAAGGCACGGTCAGGCGAGGCAAGGCTAAGGCACGACAACGCAAGGCTAGGCAATGCACGGAAGGCAAGCAAAGAGTAACGGAAGGCAAGGAAGGCAAGGGAAAGCAAGGCAAGGCAAGGGTAACAGAAGGAACGGCACGGCAAGGGGAAACAAGGCTAAGGCACGGCAACGCACGGCTAGGCAATGCAGGCAAGGCAAGGAAAGGGTAAAGCAAGGCAAGGCACGGTGTGGCAAGGCAAGGCTGATGCACGACAACGCACGGCTAGGCAATGCACGGCAAGGCAAGGAAAGGGTAACGCAAGGCAAGGCACTGTCAGGCGAGGCAAAGCTAATGCACGACATCGCAAGGCTAGGAAGTGCACGGCTAGGCAAGGAAAGAGTAATGGAAGGAAAGGAAGGCAAGGAAAAGCATGGCAAGGCAAGTGTAACAACAGGCACGGCACGGCAAGGGGAAACAAGGCTAAGGCACGACAACGCAAGGCTAGGCAATGCACGGAAGGCAAGCAAAGAGTAACGGAAGGCAAGGAATGCAAAGGAAAGCAGGGGAAGGCAAGGGTAACGAAAGGAACGGCACGGTAAGGGGAAACAAGGCTAAGGCACGACAACACAGGGCTAGGCAATGCAGGGCAAGGCAAGGAAAGGGTAACGCAAGGCAAGGCACGGTTTGGGGAGGCAAGGCTAATGCACGACAACGCAAGGCTAGGCAATGCACGGAAGGCAAGCAAAGAGTAACGGAAGGCAAGGAAGGCAAGGGAAAGCAAGGCAAGGCAAGGGTAACGGAAGGAACGGCACGACAAGGGGAAACAAGGCTAAGGCACGGCAACGCACGGCTAGGCAATGCACGGCAAGGCAAGGAAAGGGTAACGCAAGGCAAGGCACGGTGACGCAAGGCAAGGCTGATGCACGACAACGCACGGCTAGGCAATGCACGGGAAGGCAAGGAAAGGGTAACGCAAGGCAAGGCACGGTCAGGCGAGGGAAGGCTAAGGCACGACAACGCAAGGCTAGGCAATGCACGGAAGGCAAGCAAAGAGTAACGGAAGGCAAGGAAGGCAAGGGAAAGCAGGGGAAGGGAAGGGTAACGGAAGGAACGGCTCGGCAAGGGGAAACAAGGCTAAGGCACGGTAACGAAGGGCTAGGCAATGCACGGCAAGGCAAGGAAAGGGTAACGCAAGGCAAGGCACGGTCAGGCGAGGCAAGGGTAATGCACGAAAACGCAAGGCTACGCAGTGCACGGCTAGGCAAGGAAAGAGTAACGGAAGGAAAGGAAGGCAAGGCAAAGCAAGGCAAGGCAAGTGTAACAAAAGGCACGGCACGGCAAGGGGAAACAAGGCTAAGGCACGGCAATGCAAGACTAAGCAATGCACGGCTAGGCAAGGAAAGGGTAACGCAAGGCAAGGCACTGTCAGGCGAGGCAAGGCTAAGGCACGACAACGCAAGGCTAGGCAATGCACGGAAGGCAAGCAAAGAGTAACGGAAGGCAAGGAATGCAAGGCAAAGCAAGGCAAAGCAAGCAAGTCTATGGCAAGGTGAAACAAGGCTAAGGCACCACAACGCACGGCTAGGCAATGCACGGCCAGCCAAGGAAAAGGTAACGCAAGGCAAGGCACGGTGAGGCAAGGCAAGGCTAAGGCACGACAACGCAAGGCTAGGCAATGCACGGCAAGGCAAGGAAAGGGTAACGGAAGGCAAGGAAGGCAAGGCAAAGCAAGGCAAGGCAAGGGTAATGGAAGGCACGGCACGGCAAGGCAAGGCAAGGCTAAGGCACGACAACGCAAGGCTAGGCAATGCACGGCAAGGCAAGGAAAGGGTAACGCAAGGCAAGGCACTGTCAGGCGAGGCAAAGCTAATGCACGACATCGCAAGGCTAGGCAGTGCACGGCTAGGCAAGGAAAGAGTAATGGAAGGAAAGGAAGGCAAGGAAAAGCATGGCAAGGCAAGTGTAACAACAGGCACGGCACGGCAAGGGGAAACAAGGCTAAGGCACGACAACGCAAGGCTAGGCAATGCACGGAAGGCAAGCAAAGAGTAACGGAAGGCAAGGAAGGCAAGGGAAAGCAAGGCAAGGCAATGGTAACGGAAAGAACGGCACGGCAAGGGGAAACAAGGCTAAGGCACGACAACGCACTGCTAGGCAATGCACTGCATGGCAACAAAGGGTAACGCAAAGCAAGGCACGGTCAGGCGAGGCAAGGCTAAGGCACGACAACGCAAGTCTAGGCAATGCACGGAAGGCAAGCAAAGAGTAACGGAACGCAAGGAAGGCAAGGGAAAGCAAGGCAAGGCAAGGTTACCGGAAGGTACGGCACGGCAAGGGGAAACAAGGCTAAGGCACGGCAACGCACGGCTAGGCAATGCAGGGCAAGGCCAGGAAATGGTAACGCAAGGCAAGGCACGGTTTGGGGAGGCAAGGCTAATGCACGACAACGCAAGGCTAGGCAGTGCACGGCTAGGCAAGGAAAGAGTAACGGAAGGAAAGGAAGGCAAGGCAAAGCAAGGCAAGGCAAGTGTAACAAAAGGCAAGGCACGGCAACGGGAAACAAGGCTAAGGAACGGCAATGCACGGCTAGGCAATGCACGGCCAGGCAAGGAAAGGGTAACGCAAGGCAAGGCACGGTAAGGCAAGACAAGGCTAAGGCACGGCAACGCAGGGCTAGGCAATGCACGGCAAGGCAAGGAAAGGGTAACGCAGGGGAAGGCACGGTCAGGAGAGGCAAGGCTAATGCACGACAACGCAAGGCTAGGCAATGCACGGAAGGCAAGCAAAGAGTAACGGAAGGCAAGGAAGGCAGGGGAAACCAAGGCAAGGCAAGGGTAACGGAAGGAACGGCTCGGCAAGGGGAAACAAGGCTAAGGCACGGCAACGCAGGGCTAGGCAATGCACGGCAAGGCAAGGAAAGGGTAACGCAAGGCAAGGCGCTGTCAGGCGAGGCAAAGCTAATGCACGACATCGCAAGGCTAGGCAGTGCACGGCTAGGCAAGGAAAGAGTAACGGAAGGAAAGGAAGGCAAGGCAAAGCATGGCAAGGCAAGTGTAACAACAGGCACGGCACGGCAAGGGGAAACAAGGTTAAGGCACGACAACGCAATGCTAGGCAATGCACGGAAGGCAAGCAAAGAGTAACGGAAGGCAAGGAATGCAAAGGAAAGCAGGGGAAGGCAAGGGTAACGAAAGGAACGGCACGGTAAGGGGAAACAACGCTAAGGCACGACAACACAGGGCTAGGCAATGCAGGGCAAGGCAAGTAAAGGGTAACGCAAGGCAAGGCACGGTGAGGCGAGGCAAGGCTAATGCACGACAACGCAAGGCTAGGCAATGCACGGAAGGCAAGCAAAGAGTAACGGAAGGCAAGGAAGGCAAGGGAAAGCAAGGCAAGGCAAGGGTAACGGAAGGAACGGCACGACAAGGGGAAACAAGGCTAAGGCACGGCATCGCACGGCTAGGCAATGCACGGCAAGGCAAGGAAAGGGTAACGCAAGGCAAGGCACGGTGAGGCAAGGCAAGGCTAATGCACGACAACGCACGGCTAGGCAATGCACGGAAGGCAAGCAAAGAGTAACGGAAGGCAAGGAAGGCAAGGGAAAGCAAGGCAAGGCAAGTGTAACAAAAGGCACGGCACGGCAAGGGGAAACAAGGCTAAGGCACGGCAACGCAAGACTAAGCAATGCAGGGCCAGGCAAGGAAAGGGTAACGCAAGGCAAGGCACTGTCAGGCGAGGCAAGGCTAAGGCACGACAACGCAATGCTAGGCAATGCACGGAAGGCAAGCAAAAAGTAACGGAAACCAAGGAAGGCAAGGGAAAGCAAGGCAAGGCAAGGGTAACGGAAGGAACGGCACGACAAGGGGAAACAAGGCTAAGGCACGGCAACGCACGGCTAGGCAATGCACGGCAAGGCAAGGAGAAGGTAACGCAAGGCAAGGCACCTTGAGGCAAGGCAAGGCTGATGCACGACAACGCACGGCTAGGCAATGCACGGCAAGGCAAGGAAAGGGTAACGCAAGGCAAGGCACGGTCAGGCAAGGCAAGGCTAAGGCACGACAACGCAAGGCTAGGCAATGCACGGAAGGCAAGCAAAGAGTAACGGAAGGCAAGGAAGGCAAGGGAAAGCAAGGGAAGTCAAGGGTAACGGAAGGAAGACACGGCAAGGGGAAACAAGGCTAAGGCACGACAACGCACGGCTAGGCAAGGCACGGCAAGGTAAGGAAAGGGTAACGCAAGGCAAGGCACGGTGAGGCAAGGCAAGGCTAATGCACGACAACGCAAGGCTAGGCAATGCACGGCAAGGCAAGGAAAGAGTAACGGAAGGAAAGGAAGGCAAGGCAAAGCCAGGCAAGGCAAGTGTAACAAAAGGTACGCAACGGCAAGGGGAAACAAGGCTAAGGCACGACAACGCACGGCTAGGCAATGCACGGCAAGGCAAGGAAAGGGTAAAGCAAGGGAAGGCACGGTGAGGCAAGGCAAGGCTAATGCACGACAACGCACGGCTAGGCAATGCACGGAAGGCAAGAAAAGAGTAACGGAATGCAAGGAAGGCAAGGGAATGCAAGGCAAGGCAAGGTTAACGGAAGGAACGGCACGGCAAGGGGAAACAAGGCTAAGGTACGGTAACGCACGGCTAGGCAATGCAGGGCAAGGCAAGGAAATGGTAACGCAATGCAAGGCACGGTTTGGGGAGGCAAGGCTATTGCACGACAACGGAAGGATAGGCAGTGCACGGCTAGGCAAGGAAAGAGTAACGGAAGGAAAGGAAGGCAAGGCAAAGCAAGGCAGGCAAGTGTAACAAAAGGCAAGGCACGGCAAGGGGAAAAAAGGCTATGGAACGGCAACGCACGGCTAGGCAATGCACGGCCAGGCAAGGAAAGGGTAACGCAAGGCAAGGCACGGTAAGGCAAGACAAGGCTAATGCACGACAACGCACGGCTAGGCAATGCACGGCCAGGCAAGGAAAGGGTAACGCAAGGCAAGGCACAGTGAGGCAAGGCAAGGCAAATGCACGACAACGCACGGCTAGGCAATGAACGGAAGGCAAGCAAAGAGTAACGGAAGGCAAGGAAGGCAAGGGAAAGCAAGGCAAGGCAAGGGTAACAGAAGGAACGGCACGGCAAGGGGAAACAAGGCTAAGGCACGGCAACGCACGGCTAGGCAATGCAGGCAAGGCAAGGAAAGGGTAACGCAAGGCAAGGCACGGTGAGGCAAGGCAAGGCTGATGCACGACAACGCACGGCTAGGCAATGCACGGCAAGGCAAGGAAAGGGTAACGCAAGGCAAGGCACTGTCAGGCGAGGCAAAGCTAATGCACGACATCGCAAGGCTAGGAAGTGCACGGCTAGGCAAGGAAAGAGTAATGGAAGGAAAGGAAGGCAAGGAAAAGCATGGCAAGACAAGTGTAACAACAGGCACGGCACGGCAAGGGGAAACAAGGCTAAGGCACGACAACGCAAGGCTAGGCAATGCACGGAAGGCAAGCAAAGAGTAACGGAAGGCAAGGAATGCAAAGGAAAGCAGGGGAAGGCAAGGGTAACGAAAGGAACGGCACGGTAAGGGGAAACAAGGCTAAGGCACGACAACACAGGGCTAGGCAATGCAGGGCAAGGCAAGGAAAGGGTAACGCAAGGCAAGGCACGGTTTGGGGAGGCAAGGCTAATGCACGACAACGCAAGGCTAGGCAATGCACGGAAGGCAAGCAAAGAGTAACGGAAGGCAAGGAAGGCAAGGGAAAGCAAGGCAAGGCAAGGGTAACGGAAGGAACGGCACGACAAGGGGAAACAAGGCTAAGGCACGGCAACGCACGGCTAGGCAATGCACGGCAAGGCAAGGAAAGGGTAACGCAAGGCAAGGCACGGTGACGCAAGGCAAGGCTGATGCACGACAACGCACGGCTAGGCAATGCACGGGAAGGCAAGGAAAGGGTAACGCAAGGCAAGGCACGGTCAGGCGAGGCAAGGCTATGGCACGACAACGCAAGGCTAGGCAATGCACGGAAGGCAAGCAAAGAGTAACGGAAGGCAAGGAAGGCAAGGGAAAGCAGGGGAAGGGAAGGGTAACGGAAGGAACGGCTCGGCAAGGGGAAACAAGGCTAAGGCACGGTAACGAAGGGCTAGGCAATGCACGGCAAGGCAAGGAAAGGGTAACGCAAGGCAAGGCACGGTCAGGCGAGGCAAGGGTAATGCACGAAAACGCAAGGCTACGCAGTGCACGGCTAGGCAAGGAAAGAGTAACGGAAGGAAAGGAAGGCAAGGCAAAGCAAGGCAAGGCAAGTGTAACAAAAGGCACGGCACGGCAAGGGGAAACAAGGCTAAGGCACGGCAATGCAAGACTAAGCAATGCACGGCCAGGCAAGGAAAGGGTAACGCAAGGCAAGGCACTGTCAGGCGAGGCAAGGCTAAGGCACGACAACGCAAGGCTAGGCAATGCACGGAAGGCAAGCAAAGAGTAACGGAAGGCAAGGAATGCAAGGCAAAGCAAGGCAAAGCAAGCAAGTCTATGGCAAGGTGAAACAAGGCTAAGGCACCACAACGCACGGCTAGACAATGCACGGCCAGCCAAGGAAAATGTAACGCAAGGAAAGGCACTCTGAGGCAAGGCAAGGCTAATGCACGACAGCGCAAGGCTAGGCAATGCACGGAAGGCAAGCAAAGAGTAACGGAAACCAAGGAATGCAAGGGAAAGCAAGGCAAGGCAAGGGTAACGGAAGGCACGGCACGGCAAGGGGAAACAAGGCTAAGGCATGGCAACGCACGGCTAGGCAATCCACGGCATGGTAAGGAAAGGGTAACGCAAGGCAAGGCACTGTCAGGCGAGGCAAAGCTAATGCACGACATCGCAAGGCTAGGCAGTGCACGGCTAGGCAAGGAAAGAGTAATGGAAGGAAAGGAAGGCAAGGAAAAGCATGGCAAGACACGTGTAACAACAGGCACGGCACGGCAAGGGGAAACAAGGCTAAGGCACGACAACGCAAGGCTAGGCAATGCACGGAAGGCAAGCAAAGAGTAACGGAAGGCAAGGAATGCAAAGGAAAGCAGGGGAAGGCAAGGGTAACGAAAGGAACGGCACGGTAAGGGGAAACAAGGCTAAGGCACGACAACACAGGGCTAGGCAATGCAGGGCAAGGCAAGGAAAGGGTAACGCAAGGCAAGGCACGGTTTGGGGGGGCAAGGCTAATGCACGACAACGCAAGGCTAGGCAATGCACGGAAGGCAAGCAAAGGGTAACGGAAGGCAAGGAAGGCAAGGGAAAGCAAGGCAAGGGAACGGTAACGGAAGGAACGGCACGACAAGGGGAAACAAGGCTAAGGCACGGCAACGCACGGCTAGGCAATGCACGGCAATGCAAGGAAAGGGTAACGCAAGGCAAGGCACGGTGAGGCAAGGCAAGGCTGATGTACGACAACGCACGGCTAGGCAATGCACGGAAGGCAAGCAAAGAGTAACGGAAGGCAAGGAAGGCAAGGGAAAGCAAGGCAAGGCAAGTGTAACAAAAGCCACGGCACGGCAAGGGGAAACAAGGCTAGGCAATGCACGGCCAGGCAAGGAAAGGGTAACGCAAGGGAAGGCACTGTCAGGCGAGGCAAGGCTAAGGCACGACAACGCAATGCTAGGCAATGCACGGAAGGCAAGCAAAGAGTAAAGGAAACCAAGGAAGGCAAGGGAAAGCAAGGCAAGGCAAGGGTAACGGAAGGAACGGCACGGCAAGGGGAAACAAGGCTAAGGCACGGCAACGCACGGCTAGGCAATGCACGGCAAGGCAAGGAGAAGGTAACGCAAGGCAAGGCACCTTGAGGCAAGGCAAGGCTGATGCACGACAACGCACGGCTAGGCAATGCACGGCAAGGCAAGGAAAGGGTAACGCAAGGCAAGGCACGGTCAGGCAAGGCAAGGCTAAGGCACGACAACGCAAGGCTAGACAATGCACGAAAGGCAAGCAAAGAGTAACGGAAGGCAAGGAAGGCAAGGGAAAGCAGGGGAAGGCAAGGGTAACGGAAGGAACGGCACGGTAAGGGGAAACAAGGCTAAGGCACGACAACGGAAGGCTAGGCAATCCACGGCAAGGTAAGGAAAGGGTAACGCAAGGCAAGGCACGGTCAGGCGAGGCAAGGGTAATGCACGACAACGGAAGGCTACGCAGTGCACGGCTAGGCAAGGAAAGAGTAACGGAAGGAAAGGAAGGCAAGGCAAAGCAAGGTAAGGCAAGTGTAACAAAGGCACGTCACGGCAAGGGGAAACAAGGCTAAGGCACGGCAACGCAAGGCTAAGCAATGCAGGGCAAGGCGAGGAAATGGTAACGCAAGGCAAGGCACGCTTTGGGGAGGCAAGGCTAATGCACGACAACGGAAGGATAGGCAGTGCACGGCTAGGCAAGGAAAGAGTAACGGAAGGAAAGGAAGGCAAGGCAAAGCAAGGCAAGGCAAGTGTAACAAAAGGCAAGGCACGGCAAGGGGAAAAAAGGCTAAGGAACGGCAGCGCACGGACAATGCACGAAAGGCAAGCAAAGAGTAACGGAAGGCAAGGAAGGCAAGGGAAAGCAGGGGAAGGCAAGGGTAACGGAAGGAACGGCACGGTAAGGGGAAACAAGGCTAAGGCACGACAACGCAGGGCTAGGCAATCCACCGCAAGGTAAGGAAAGGGTAACGCAAGGCAAGGCACGGTAAGGCAAGACAACGCTAATGCACGACAACGCACGGCTAGGCAATGCACGGCCAGGCAAGGAAAGGGTAACGCAAGGCAAGGCACGGTCAGGCGAGGCAAGGCTAAGGCACGACAACGCAAGGCTAGGCAATGCACGGAAGGCAAGCAAAGAGTAACGGAAGGCAAGGAAGGCAAGGGAAAGCAAGGCAAGGCAAGGGTAACAGAAGGAACGGCACGGCAAGGGGAAACAAGGCTAAGGCACGGCAACGCACGGCTAGGCAATGCAGGCAAGGCAAGGAAAGGGTAACGCAAGGCAAGGCACGGTGAGGCAAGGCAAGGCTGATGCACGACAACGCACGGCTAGGCAATGCACGGCAAGGCAAGGAAAGGGTAACGCAAGGCAAGGCACTGTCAGGCGAGGCAAAGCTAATGCACGACATCGCAAGGCTAGGCAGTGCACGGCTAGGCAAGGAAAGAGTAATGGAAGGAAAGGAAGGCAAGGAAAAGCATGGCAAGACAAGTGTAACAACAGGCACGGCACGGCAAGGGGAAACAAGGCTAAGGCACGACAACGCAAGGCTAGGCAATGCACGGAAGGCAAGCAAAGAGTAACGGAAGGCAAGGAATGCAAAGGAAAGCAGGGGAAGGCAAGGGTAACGAAAGGAACGGCACGGTAAGGGGAAACAAGGCTAAGGCACGAAAACACAGGGCTAGGCAATGCAGGGCAAAGCAAGGAAAGGGTAACGCAAGGCAAGGCACGGTTTGGGGAGGCAAGGCTAATGCACGACAACGCAAGGCTAGGCAATGCACGGAAGGCAAGCAAAGAGTAACGGAAGGCAAGGAAGGCAAGGGAAAGCAAGGCAAGGCAAGGGTAACGGAAGGAACGGCACGACAAGGGGAAACAAGGCTAAGGCACTGCAACGCACTGCTAGGCAATGCACGGCAAGGCAATTAAAGGGTAACGCAAGGCAAGGCACGGTGAGGCAAGGCAAGGCTGATGCACGACAACGCACGGCTAGGCAATGCACGGCAAGGCAAGGAAAGGGTAACGCAAGGCAAGGCACGGTGAGGCGAGGCAAGGCTAAGGCACGACAACGCAAGGCTAGGCAATGCACGGAAGGCAAGCAAAGAGTAACGGAAGGCAAGGAAGGCAAGGGAAAGCAGGGGAAGGGAAGGGTAAGGGAAGGAACGGCTCGGCAAGGGGAAACAAGGCTAAGGCACGGTAACGAAGGGCTAGGCAATGCACGGCAAGGCAAGGAAAGGGTAACGCAAGGCAAGGCACGGTCAGGCGAGGCAAGGGTAATGCACGAAAACGCAAGGCTACGCAGTGCACGGCTAGGCAAGGAAAGAGTAACGGAAGGAAAGGAAGGCAAGGCAAAGCAAGGCAAGGCAAGTGTAACAAAAGGCACGGCACGGCAAGGGGAAACAAGGCTAAGGCACGGCAACGCAAGACTAAGCAATGCACGGCCAGGCAAGGAAAGGGTAACGCAAGGCAAGGCACTGTCAGGCGAGGCAAGGCTAAGGCACGACAACGCAAGGCTAGGCAATGCACGGAAGGAAAGCGAAGAGTAACGGAAGGCAAGGAAAGCAAGGGAAAGCAAGGGAAGGCAAGGGTAACGGAAGGAACGGCACGGCAAGGGGAAAAAAGGCTAAGGCACGACAACACAGGGCTAGGCAATGCAGGGTAAGGCAAGGAAAGGGTAACGCAAGGCAAGGCACGGTTTGGGGAGGCAAGTCTAATGCACGACAACGCAAGGCTAGGCAATGCACGGAAAGCAAGCAAAGAGTAACGGAAGGCAAGGAATGCAAGGCAAAGCAAGGCAACGCAAGCAAGGCTATGGCAAGGTGAAAAAAGGCTAAGGCACGACCACGCAAGGCTAGGCAATGCACGGAAGGCAAGCAAAGAGTAACGGAAAGCAAGGAAGGCAAGGCAAAGCAAGGCAACGCAAGCAAGGCTATGGCAATGTGAAAAAAGGCTAAGACACGACAAGGCAAGGCTAGGCAATGCACGGAAGGCAAGCAAAGAGTAACGGAAGGCAAGGAAGGCAAGGGAAAGCAAGGCAAGGCAAGGGTAACGGAAGGAACGGCTCGGCAAGGGGAAACAAGGCTAAGGCACGGCAACGCAGGGCTAGGCAATGCACGGCAAGGCAAGGAAAGGGTAACGCAAGGCAAGGCACTGTCAGGCGAGGCAAAGCTAATGCACGACATCGCAAGGCTAGGCAGTGCACGGCTAGGCAAGGAAAGAGTAACGGAAGGAAAGGAAGGCAAGGCAAAGCATGGCAAGGCAAGTGTAACAACAGGCATGGCACGGCAAGGGGAAACAAGGCTAAGGCACGACAACGCAATGCTAGGCAATGCACGGAAGGCAAGCAAAGAGTAACGGAAGGCAAGGAATGCAAAGGAAAGCAGGGGAAGGCAAGGGTAACGAAAGGAACGGCACGGTAAGGGGAAACAACGCTAAGGCACGACAACACAGGGCTAGGCAATGCAGGGCAAGGCAAGGAAAGGGTAACGCAAGGCAAGGCACGATTTGGGGAGGCAAGTCTAATGCACGACAACGCAAGGCTAGTCAATGAACGGAAGGCAAGCAAAGAGTAACGGAAGGCAAGGAAGGCAAGGGAAAGCAAGGCAAGGCAAGGGTAACGGAAGGAACGGCACGGCAAGGGGAAACAAGGCTAAGGCACGGCAACGCACGGCTAGGCAATGCACGGCAAGGCAAGGAAAGGGTAACGCAAGGCAAGGCACGGTGAGGCAAGGCAAGGCTGATGCACGACAACGCACGGCTAGGCAATGCACGGCAAGGCAAGGAAAGGGTAACGCAAGGCAAGGCACGGTCAGGAGAGGCAAGGCTAATGCACGACAACGCAAGGCTAGGCAATGCACGGAAGGCAAGCAAAGAGTAACGGAAGGCAAGGAAGGCAGGGGAAACCAAGGCAAGGCAAGGGTAACGGAAGGAACGGCTCGGCAAGGGGAAACAAGGCTAAGGCACGGCAACGCAGGGCTAGGCAATGCACGGCAAGGCAAGGAAAGGGTAACGCTAGGCAAGGCACTGTCAGGCGAGGCAAAGCTAATGCACGACATCGCAAGGCTAGGCAGTGCACGGCTTGGCAAGGAAAGAGTAACGGAAGGAAAGGAAGGCAAGGCAAAGCATGGCAAGGCAAGTGTAACAACAGGCATGGCACGGCAAGGGGAAACAAGGCTAAGGCACGACAATGCAATGCTAGGCAATGCACGGAAGTCAAGCAAAGAGTAACGGAAGGCAAGGAATGCAAAGGAAAGCAGGGGAAGGCAAGGGTAACGAAAGGAACGGCACGGTAAGGGGAAACAACGCTAAGGCACGACAACACAGGGCTAGGCAATGCAGGGCAAGGCAAGGAAAGGGTAACGCAAGGCAAGGCACGATTTGGGGAGACAAGGCTAATGTACGACAACGCACGGCTAGGCAATGAACGGAAGGCAAGCAAAGAGTAACGGAAGGCAAGGAAGGCAAGGGAAAGCAAGGCAAGGCAAGGGTAACGGAAGGAACGGCACGGCAAGGGGAAACAAGGCTAAGGCACGGCAACGCACGGCTAGGCAATGCACGGCAAGGCAAGGAAAGGGTAACGCAAGGCAAGGCACGGTGAGGCAAGGCAAGGCTGATGCACGACAACGCACGGCTAGGCAATGCACGGCAAGGCAAGGAAAGGGTAACGCAAGGCAAGGCACGGTGAGGCGAGGCAAGGCTAAGGCACGACAACGCAAGGCTAGGCAATGCACGGAAGGCAAGCAAAGAGTAACGGAAGGGAAGGAAGGCAAGGGAAAGGAGGGGAAGGCAAGGGTAACGGAAGGAACGGCACGGTAAGGGGAAACAAAGCTAAAGCACGACAACGCAGGGCTAGGCAATGCACGGCAAGGCAAGGAAAGGGTAATGCAAGGCAAGGCACGGTCAGGCGAGGCAAGGGTAATGCACGACAACGCAAGCCTACGCAGTGCACGGCTAGGCAAGGAAAGAGTAACGGAAGGAAAGGAAGGCAAGGCAAAGCAAGGCAAGGCAAGTGTAACAAAAGGCACGGCACGGCAAGGGGAAACAAGGCTAAGGCACGGCAACGCAAGGCTAAGCAATGCACGGCCAGGCAAGGAAAGGGTAACGCAAGGCAAGGCCCAGTAATGCAAGGTGAGGCTAATGCACGACAACGCACGGCTAGGCAATGCATGGCAATGCAAGGAAAGGGTAACGCAAGGCAAGGCACGGTTAGTCGAGGCAAGGCTAAGGCACAACAACGCAAGGCTAGGCAATGCTCGGAAGGCAAGCAAAGAGTAACGGAACGCAAGGAAGGCAAGGGAAAGCAAG
The DNA here is from genome assembly GCF_037893015.1 of Macrotis lagotis. Classification (NCBI taxonomy): domain Eukaryota; kingdom Metazoa; phylum Chordata; class Mammalia; order Peramelemorphia; family Peramelidae; genus Macrotis; species Macrotis lagotis. The sequence continues at coordinate 290,848 of NW_027421945.1, forward strand.
GCAAGGCAAGGTTAACGGAAGGAACGGCACGGCAAGGGGAAACAAGGCTAAGGCACGGCAACGCACGGCTAGGCAATGCAGGGCAAGGCAAGGAAATGGTAACGCAAGTCAAGGCACGGTTTGGGGAGGCAAGGCTAATGCACGACAACGCAAGGCTAGGCAGTGCACGGCTAGGCAAGGAAAGAGTAACGGAAGGAAAGGAAGGCAAGGCAAAGCAAGGCAAGGCAAGTGTAACAAAAGGCAAGGCACGGCAAGGGGAAACAAGGCTAAGGCACGACAACGCAGGGCTACGCAATGCACGGAAGGAAAGCAAAGAGTAACGGAAGGCAAGGAAGGCAAGGGAAAGCAAGGCAAGGCAAGGGTAACGGAAGGAACGGCACGGCAAGGGGAAACAAGGCTAAGGCACGGCAACGCAGGGCTAGGCAATGCACGGCAAGGCAAGGAAAGGGTAACGGAAGGCAAGGCACGGTGAGGCAAGGCAAGGCTGATGCATGACAACGCACAGCTAGGCAATGCACGGCAAGGCAAGGAAAGGGTAACGCAAGGCAAGGCACGGTCAGGCGAGGCAAGGCTAAGACACGACAACGCAAGGCTAGGCAATGCACGGAAGGCAAGCAAAGAGTAACGGAAGGCAAGGAAGGCAAGGGAAAGCAGGGGAAGGCAAGGGTAACGGAAGGAACGGCACGGTAAGGGGAAACAAGGCTAAGGCACGACAACGCAGGGCTAGGCAATGCACCAGGCAAGGAAAGGGTAACGCAAGGCAAGGCACGGTCAGGCGAGGCAAGGGTAATGCACGACAACGCAAGGCTACGCAGTGCACGGCTAGGCAAGGAAAGAGTAACGGAAGGAAATAAAGGCAAGGCAAACAAGGCAAGGCAAGTGTAACAAAAGGCACGGCACGGCAAGGGGAAACAAGGCTAAGGCACGGCAACGCAAGGCTAAGCAATGCACGGCCAGGCAAGGAAAGGGTAACGCAAGGCAAGGCACGGTAAGGCAAGGCGAGGCTAATGCACGACAACGCACGGCTAGGCAATGCACGGAAGGCAAGCAAAGAGTAACGGAACGCAAGGAAGGCAAGGGAAAGCATGGCAAGGCAAGGTTAACGGAAGGAACGGCACGGCAAGGGGAAACAAGGCTAAGGCACGGTAACGCACGGCTAGGCAATGCAGGGCAAGGCAAGGAAATGGTAACGCAAGGCAAGGCACGGTTTGGGGAGGCAAGGCTAATGCACGAAAACGGAAGGATAGGCAGTGCACGGCTAGGCAAGGAAAGAGTAACGGAAGGAAAGGAAGGCAAGGCAAAGCAAGGCAAGGCAAGTGTAACAAAAGGCAAGGCACGGCAAGGGGAAAAAAGGCTAAGGAACGGCAGCACACGGCTAGGCAATGCACGGCCAGGCAAGGAAAGGGTAACGCAAGGCAAGGCACGGTAAGGCAAGACAAGGCTAATGCACGACAACGCACGGCTAGGCAATGCACGGCCAGGCAAGGAAAGGGTAACGCAAGGCAAGGCACAGTGAGGCAAGGCAAGGCAAATGCACGACAACGCACGGCTAGGCAATGCACGGAAGGCAAGCAAAGAGTAACGGAAGGCAAGGAAGGCAAGGGAAAGCAAGGCAAGGCAAGGGTAACAGAAGGAACGGCACGGCAAGGGGAAACAAGGCTAAGGCACGGCAACGCACGGCTAGGCAATGCAGGCAAGGCAAGGAAAGGGTAACGCAAGGCAAGGCACGGTGAGGCAAGGCAAGGCTGATGCACGACAACGCACGGCTAGGCAATGCACGGCAAGGCAAGGAAAGGGTAACGCAAGGCAAGGCACTGTCAGGCGAGGCAAAGCTAATGCACGACATCGCAAGGCTAGGCAGTGCACGGCTAGGCAAGGAAAGAGTAATGGAAGGAAAGGAAGGCGAGGAAAAGCATGGCAAGACAAGTGTAACAACAGGCACGGCACGGCAAGGGGAAACAAGGCTAAGGCACGACAACGCAAGGCTAGGCAATGCACGGAAGGCAAGCAAAGAGTAACGGAAGGCAAGGAATGCAAAGGAAAGCAGGGGAAGGCAAGGGTAACGAAAGGAACGGCACGGTAAGGGGAAACAAGGCTAAGGCACGACAACACAGGGCTAGGCAATGCAGGGCAAGGCAAGGAAAGGGTAACGCAAGGCAAGGCACGGTTTGGGGAGGCAAGGCTAATGCAAGACAACGCAAGGCTAGGCAATGCACGGAAGGCAAGCAAAGAGTAACGGAAGGCAAGGAAGGCAAGGGAAAGCAAGGCAAGGCAAGGGTAACGGAAGGAACGGCACGACAAGGGGAAACAAGGCTAAGGCACGGCAACGCACGGCTATGCAATGCACGGCAAGGCAAGGAAAGGGTAACGCAAGGCAAGGCACGGTGAGGCAAGGCAAGGCTGATGCACGACAACGCACGGCTTGGCAATGCACGGCAAGGCAAGGAAAGGGTAACGCAAGGCAAGGCACGGTGAGGCGAGGCAAGGCTAAGGCACGACAACGCAAGGCTAGGCAATGCACGGAAGGCAAGCAAAGAGTAACGGAAGGCAAGGAAGGCAAGGGAAAGCAGGGGAAGGGAAGGGTAAGGGAAGGAACGGCTCGGCAAGGGGAAACAAGGCTAAGGCACGGTAACGAAGGGCTAGGCAATGCACGGCAAGGCAAGGAAAGGGTAACGCAAGGCAAGGCACGGTCAGGCGAGGCAAGGGTAATGCACGAAAACGCAAGGCTACGCAGTGCACGGCTAGGCAAGGAAAGAGTAACGGAAGGAAAGGAAGGCAAGGCAAAGCAAGGCAAGGCAAGTGTAACAAAAGGCACGGCACGGCAAGGGGAAACAAGGCTAAGGCACGGCAACGCAAGACTAAGCAATGCACGTCCAGGCAAGGAAAGGGTAACGCAAGGCAAGGCACTGTCAGGCGAGGCAAGGCTAAGGCACGACAACGCAAGGCTAGGCAATGCACGGAAGGAAAGCGAAGAGTAACGGAAGGCAAGGAAAGCAAGGGAAAGCAAGGGAAGGCAAGGGTAACGGAAGGAACGGCACGGCAAGGGGAAACAAGGCTAAGGCACGACAACTCAGGGCTAGGCAATGCAGGGTAAGGCAAGGAAAGGGTAACGCAAGGCAAGGCACGGTTTGGGGAGGCAAGTCTAATGCACGACAACGCAAGGCTAGGCAATGCACGGAAAGCAAGCAAAGAGTAACGGAAGGCAAGGAATGCAAGGCAAAGCAAGGCAACGCAAGCAAGGCTATGGCAAGGTGAAAAAAGGCTAAGGCACGACCACGCAAGGCTAGGCAATGCACGGAAGGCAAGCAAAGAGTAACGGAAAGCAAGGAAGGCAAGGCAAAGCAAGGCAACGCAAGCAAGGCTATGGCAATGTGATAAAAGGCTAAGACACGACAAGGCAAGGCTAGGCAATGCACGGAAGGCAAGCAAAGAGTAACGGAAGGCAAGGAAGGCAAGGGAAAGCAAGGCAAGGCAATGGTAACGGAAAGAACGGCACGGCAAGGGGAAACAAGGCTAAGGCACGACAACGCACTGCTAGGCAATGCACTGCATGGCAACAAAGGGTAACGCAAAGCAAGGCACGGTCAGGCGAGGCAAGGCTAAGGCACGACAACGCAAGTCTAGGCAATGCACGGAAGGCAAGCAAAGAGTAACGGAACGCAAGGAAGGCAAGGGAAAGCAAGGCAAGGCAAGGTTACCGGAAGGTACGGCACGGCAAGGGGAAACAAGGCTAAGGCACGGCAACGCACGGCTAGGCAATGCAGGGCAAGGCAAGGAAATGGTAACGCAAGGCAAGGCACGGTTTGGGGAGGCAAGGCTAATGCACGACAACGCAAGGCTAGGCAGTGCACGGCTAGGCAAGGAAAGAGTAACGGAAGGAAAGGAAGGCAAGGCAAAGCAAGGCAAGGCAAGTGTAACAAAAGGCAAGGCACGGCAACGGGAAACAAGGCTAAGGAACGGCAATGCACGGCTAGGCAATGCACGGCCAGGCAAGGAAAGGGTAACGCAAGGCAAGGCACGGTAAGGCAAGACAAGGCTAATGCACGACGACGCACGGCTAGGCAATGCACGGCAAGGCAAGGAAAGGGTAACGCAAGGCAAGGCACGGTCAGGAGAGGCAAGGCTTATGCACGACAACGCAAGGCTAGGCAATGCACGGAAGGCAAGCAAAGAGTAACGGAAGGCAAGGAAGGCAGGGGAAACCAAGGCAAGGCAAGGGTAACGGAAGGAACGGCTCGGCAAGGGGAAACAAGGCTAAGGCACGGCAACGCAGGGCTAGGCAATGCACGGCAAGGCAAGGAAAGGGTAACGCAAGGCAAGGCACTGTCAGGCGAGGCAAAGCTAATGCACGACATCGCAAGGCTAGGCAGTGCACGGCTAGGCAAGGAAAGAGTAACGGAAGGAAAGGAAGGCAAGGCAAAGCATGGCAAGGCAAGTGTAACAACAGGCACGGCACGGCAAGGGGAAACAAGGTTAAGGCACGACAACGCAATGCTAGGCAATGCACGGCAAGGCAAGGAAAGGGTAACGCAAGGCAAGGAATGCAAAGGAAAGCAGGGGAAGGCAAGGGTAACGAAAGGAACGGCACGGTAAGGGGAAACAACGCTAAGGCACGACAACACAGGGCTAGGCAATGCAGGGCAAGGCAAGGAAAGGGTAACGCAAGGCAAGGCACGATTTGGGGAGGCAAGGCTAATGCACGACAACGCAAGGCTAGGCAATGCACGGAAGGCAAGCAAAGAGTAACGGAAGGCAAGGAAGGCAAGGGAAAGCAGGGGAAGGCAAGGGTAACGGAAGGAACGGCACGGTAAGGGGAAACAAGGCTAAGGCACGACAACGCAGGGCTAGGCAATGCACGGCAAGGCAAGGAAAGGGTAACGCAAGGCAAGGCACGGTCAGGCGAGGCAAGGGTAATGCACGACAACGCAAGGCTACGCAGTGCACGGCTAGGCAAGGAAAGAGTAACGGAAGGAAAGGAAGGCAAGGCAAAGCAAGGCAAGGCAAGTGTAACAAAAGGCACGGCACGGCAAGGGGAAACAAGGCTAAGGCACGACAACGCACGGCTAGGCAATGCACGGAAGGCAAGCAAAGAGTAACGGAAGGCAAGGAAGGCAAGGGAAAGCATGGCAAGGCAAGGTTAACGGAAGGAACGGCACGGCAAGGGGAAACAAGGCTAAGGCACGGTAACGCACGGCTATGCAATGCAGGGCAAGGCAAGGAAATGGTAACGCAAGGCAAGGCACGGTTTGGGGAGGCAAGGCTAATGCACGACAACGGAAGGATAGGCAGTGCACGGCTAGTCAAGGAAAGAGTAACGGAAGGAAAGGAAGGCAAGGCAAAGCAAGGCAAGGCAAGTGTAACAAAAGGCAAGGCACGGCAAGGGGAAAAAAGGCTAAGGAACGGCAGCGCACGGCTAGGCAATGCACGGCCAGGCAAGGAAAGGGTAACGCAAGGCAAGGCACGGTAAGGCAAGACAAGGCTAATGCACGACAACGCACGGCTAGGCAATGCACGGCCAGGCAAGGAAAGGGTAACGCAAAGCAAGGCACAGTGAGGCAAGGCAAGGCAAATGCACGACAACGCACGGCTAGGCAATGCACGGAAGGCAAGCAAAGAGTAACGGAAGGCAAGGAAGGCAAGGGAAAGCAAGGCAAGGCAAGGGTAACAGAAGGAACGGCACGGCAAGGGGAAACAAGGCTAAGGCACGGCAATGCACGGCTAGGCAATGCAGGCAAGGCAAGGAAAGGGTAACGCAAGGCAAGGCACGGTGAGGCAAGGCAAGGCTGATGCACGACAACGCACGGCTAGGCAATGCACGGCAAGGCAAGGAAAGGGTAACGCAAGGCAAGGCACTGTCAGGCGAGGCAAAGCTAATGCACGACAACGCAAGGCTAGGCAGTGCACGGCTAGGCAAGGAAAGAGTAACGGAAGGAAAGGAAGGCAAGGAATGCAAGGCAAGGCAAGTGTAACAACAGGCACGGCACGGCAAGGGGAAACAAGGCTAAGGCACGACAACGCAAGGCTAGGCAATGCACGGAAGGCAAGCAAAGAGTAACGGAAGGCAAGGAATGCAAAGGAAAGCAGGGGAAGGCAAGGGTAACGAAAGGAACGGCACGGTAAGGGGAAACAAGGCTAAGGCACGACAACACAGGGCTAGGCAATGCAGGGCAAGGCAAGGAAAGGGTAACGCAAGGCAAGGCACGGTTTGGGGAGGCAAGGCTAATGCACGACAACGCAAGGCTAGGCAATGCACGGAAGGCAAGCAAAGAGGAAAGGAAGGCAAGGAAGGCAAGGGAAAGCAAGGCAAGGCAAGGGTAACGGAAGGAACGGCACGGCAAGGGGAAACAAGGCTAAGGCACGACAACGCACGCCTAGGCAATGCACGGCAAGGCAAGGAAAGGGTAACGCAAGGCAAGGCACGGTGAGGCAAGGCAAGGCTAATGCACGACAACGCACGGCTAGGCAATGCACGGCAAGGCAAGGAAAGGGTAACGCAAGGCAAGGCACGGTGAGGCGAGGCAAGGCTAAGGCACGACAACGCAAGGCTAGGCAATGCACGGAAGGCAAGCAAAGAGTACCGGAAGGCAAGGAAGGCAAGGGAAAGCAGGGGAAGGGAAGGGTAACGGAAGGAACGGCTCGGCAAGGGGAAACAAGGCTAAGGCACGGTAACGAAGGGCTAGGCAATGCACGGCAAGGCAAGGAAAGGGTAACGCAAGGCAAGGCACGGTCAGGCGAGGCAAGGGTAATGCACGAAAACGCAAGGCTACGCAGTGCACGGCTAGGCAAGGAAAGAGTAACGGAAGGAAAGGAAGGCAAGGCAAAGCAAGGCAAGGCAAGTGTAACAAAAGGCACGGCACGGCAAGGGGAAACAAGGCTAAGGCACGGCAACGCAAGACTAAGCAATGCACGTCCAGGCAAGGAAAGGGTAACGCAAGGCAAGGCACGGTCAGGCGAGGCAAGGCTAAGGCACGACAACGCAAGGCTAGGCAATGCACGGAAGGCAAGCAAAGAGTAACGGAAGGCAAGGAAGGCAAGGGAAAGCAAGGCAAGGCAAGGGTAACGGAAGGAACGGCACGGTAAGGGGAAACAAGGCTAAGGCACGACAACACAGGGCTAGGCAATGCAGGGTAAGGCAAGGAAAGGGTAACGCAAGGCAAGGCACGGTAAGGCAAGACAAGGCTAATGCACGACAACGCAAGGCTAGGCAATGCACGGAAAGCAAGCAAAGAGTAACGGAAGGCAAGGAATGCAAGGCAAAGCAAGGCAACGCAAGCAAGGCTATGGCAAGGTGAAAAAAGGCTAAGGCACGACCACGCAAGGCTAGGCAATGCACGGAAGGCAAGCAAAGAGTAACGGAAAGCAAGGAAGGCAAGGCAAAGCAAGGCAACGCAAGCAAGGCTATGGCAATGTGATAAAAGGCTAAGACACGACAAGGCAAGGCTAGGCAATGCACGGAAGGCAAGCAAAGAGTAACGGAAGGCAAGGAAGGCAAGGGAAAGCAAGGCAAGGCAATGGTAACGGAAAGAGCGGCACGGCAAGGGGAAACAAGGCTAAGGCACGACAACGCACTGCTAGGCAATGCACTGCATGGCAAGGAAAGGGTAAGGCAAAGCAAGGCACGGTCAGGCGAGGCAAGGCTAAGGCACGACAACGCAAGTCTAGGCAATGCACGGAAGGCAAGCAAAGAGTAACGGAACGCAAGGAAGGCAAGGGAAAGCAAGGCAAGGCAAGGTTACCGGAAGGTACGGCACGGCAAGGGGAAACAAGGCTAAGGCACGGCAACGCACGGCTAGGCAATGCAGGGCAAGGCAAGGAAATGGTAACGCAAGGCAAGGCACGGTTTGGGGAGGCAAGGCTAATGCACGACAACGCAAGGCTAGGCAGTGCACGGCTAGGCAAGGAAAGAGTAACGGAAGGAAAGGAAGGCAAGGCAAAGCAAGGCAAGGCAAGTGTAACAAAAGGCAAGGCACGGCAACGGGAAACAAGGCTAAGGAACGGCAATGCACGGCTAGGCAATGCACGGCCAGGTAAGGAAAGGGTAACGCAAGGCAAGGCACGGTAAGGCAAGGCAAGGCTAAGGCAGGACAACGCACGTCTAGGCAATGCACGGCAAGGCAAGGAAAGGGTAACGCAAGGCAAGGCACGGTCAGGCGAGGCAAGGCTAAGGCACGACAACGCAAGGCTAGGTAATGCACGGAAGGCATGAAAAGAGTAACGGAATGCAAAGAAGGCAGGGGAAAGCAAGGGAAGGCAAGGGTAAGGGAAGGAAGACACGGCAAGGGGAAACAAGGCTAAGGCACGACAACGCACGGCTAGGCAATGCACGGCAAGGCAAGGAAAGGGTAACGCAAGGCAAGGCACTGTCAGGCGAGGCAAAGCTAATGCACGACATCGCAAGGCTAGGCAGTGCACGGCTAGGCAAGGAAAGAGTAACGGAAGGAAAGGAAGGCAAGGCAAAGCATGGCAGGCAAGTGTAACAACAGGCACGTCACGGCAAGGGGAAACAAGGCTAAGGCACGACAACGCAATGCTAGGCAATGCACGGAAGGCAAGCAAAGAGTAACAGAAGGCAAGGAATGCAAAGGAAAGCAGGGGAAGGCAAGGGTAACGAAAGGAACGGCACGGTAAGGGGAAACAACGCTAAGGCACGACAACACAGGGCTAGGCAATGCAGGGCAAGGCAAGTAAAGGGTAACGCAAGGCAAGGCACGATTTGGGGAGGCAAGGCTAATGCACGACAACGCAAGGCTAGGCAATGAACGGAAGGCAAGCAAAGAGTAACGGAAGGCAAGGAAGGCAAGGGAAAGCAAGACAAGGCAAGGGTAACGGAAGGAACTGCACGGCAAGGGGAAACAAGGCTAAGGCACGACAACGCACGGCTAGGCAATGCACGGCAAGGCAAGGAAAGGGTAACGCAAGGCAAGGCACGGTGAGGCGAGGCAAGGCTAAGGCACGACAACGCAAGGCTAGGCAATGCACGGAAGGCAAGGAAAGAGTAACGGAAGGGAAGGAAGGCAAGGGAAAGGAGGGGAAGGCAAGGGTAACGGAAGGAACGGCACGGTAAGGGGAAACAAAGCTAAAGCACGACAACGCAGGGCTAGGCAATGCACGGCAAGGCAAGGAAAGGGTAATGCAAGGCAAGGCACGGTCAGG